>NW_022631005.1:19365347-19926259 GCF_010015895.1 Lontra canadensis
ATATATATATATACACCACATCTTCTTTATCCATTTATCTGTTGATGGACATCTAGGTTCTTTCCATAGTTGGGCTATTGTGGACATTACTGCTATAAACATTCAGGTGCACATGCCCCTTTGGATTACCACATTTGTATCTTTAGGGTAAATAGCCAGTAGTGCAATTGCTGGGTCATAGGGTAGCTCTATTTTCAACTTTTTTTTTAAAAGATTTTATTTATTTATTTGACAGAGACAGAGGAATCACAAGTAGGCAGAGAGGCAGGCAGAGAGAGAGGAGGAAGCAGGCTCCCTGCTGAGCAGAGAGCCCGATGTGGGGCTCGATCCCAGGACCCTGAGATCATGACCTGAGCCAAAGGCAGAGGCTTTAACTCACTGAGCCACCCATGCACCCCTATTTTCAACTTTTTGAGGAACATCCATGCTGTTTACCAGAGTGGCTGCACCAACTTGCATTCCCACCAACAGTGTAGGAGGGTTCCCCTTTCTCCACGGCCTCGCCAGCATCTGTCATTTCCTGACTTGTTAATTTTAGCCATTCTGACTGGTGTGAGGTGGTATCTCATTATGGTTTTGATTTGTATTTCCCTGATGCCAAGTGATGTGGAACAATTTTTCATGTGTCTGTTGGCCATCTGGATGTCTTCTTTTCAGAAATGTCTGTTCATGTCCTCTGGCCATGACTGGTTTATTTGTTCTTTGGGTGTTGAGTTTGATAAGCTCTTTATTGATTTTGGATACTAGTCCTTTATCCAATATGTCGTTTGCAAATATCTTCTCCTATTCTGTCAGTTGTCTTTTGGTTTTGTTAACTGTTTCCTTTGCTGTGTAAAAGCTTTTGATCTTGATGAAGTCCCAATAGTTCATTTCTGCCTTTGCTTCCCTTGCCTTTGGTGATGTTCCTAGGAAGATGTTGCCATGGCTGAGGTCGAGGGGGTTGCTGCCTGTATTCTCCTCAAGGATTTAGATGGATTCCTTTCTCACATTGAGGTCCTTCATCCATTTTGAGTCTATTTTCGTGTGTGGTGTAAGGAAATTGTGGTGTAAGCTTCATTTTTCTGCATGCAGCTGTCCAATTTTCTCAACACCGTTTGTTGAAGAGACTGTCTTTTTTCCACTGGACATTCTTTCCTGCCTTGTTTAAGATTAGTTGACCATAGAGTTGAGGGTCTATTTCTGGGCTCTCTATTCTGTTCCATTGATCTATGTGTCTATTTTTGTGCCAGTACCATACTGTCTTGATGATAACAGCTTTGTAATAGAGCTTGAAGTCTGGAATTATGATGCCACCAACTTTGGCTTTCTTTTTCAACATTTCTCTGGCTATTTGGGGTCTTATCCAGTCCATATAAATTTTAGGATTATTTGTTCCATTTCTTTGAAAAAAATGGATGGGACTTTAATAGGGATTGCATTAAATGTGTAGATTGCTTTAGGTAGCATAGACATTTACACAATATTTGTTCTTCCAATCTATGAGCATGGAATGCTTTTCCATTTCTTTATGTCTTCCTTAATTTCTTTCATGAGTACTTTATAGTTTTCTGAGTATAGATTCTTTGTCTCTTTGGTTAGGTTTATTGCTAGGTATCTTATGGTTTTCAGTGCAATTGTAAATGGGATTGACTCCTTAATTTCTCTTTCTTCTGTCTTGTTGTTGGTGTAGAGAAATGCAACTGATTTCTGTGCATTGATTTTATATCCTGATACTTTACTGAATTCCTGTACAAGTTCTAGCAGATTTGGAGTGGAGTCTTTTGGGTTTTCCACATATAGTATCATATCATCTGCAAAGAGTGATAGTTTGACTTCTTCTTTGCTGATATGGATGCCTTTTATTTCTTTTTGTTGTCTGATTGCTTAGGCTAGGACTTCTAGTACTTTGGTGAATAGCAGTGGTGATAATGGACATCCCTGCCGTGTTCCTGACCTTAAAGGAAAAGCTTTCGGTTTTTCTCCATTGAGAATGATATTTGCAGTGGGTTTTTCATAGATGGCTTTGATAATATTGAGGCATTTGCCCTCTATCCCTACACTTTGAAGAGTTTTGATCAGGAAGGGATGCTGTACTTTGTCAAATGCTTTTTCAGCATCTATTGAGAGCATCATATGGTTCCTGTTCTTTCTTTTATTAATATATTGTATCACATTGATTGATTTATGGATGTTGAACCAACCTTGCATCTCTGGAGTACATCCCACTTGGTCGTGGTGAATAATCCTTTTAATGTACTGTTGGATCCTCTTGGCTAGTATTTTGGTGAGAATTTTCGCATCTGTGTTCATTAAGGATATTGGTCTGTAATTCTCTTTTTGATGGGATCCTTGTCTAGTTTGGGGATCAAGGTAATGCTGCCCTCATAAAATGAGTTAGGAAATTTTCCTTCCATTTCTATATTTTGGAACAGTTTCAGGAGACTAGGTATTAATTCTTCTTTAAATGTTTGATAGAATTCCCCTGGGAAGCCGTCTGGCCCTGGGCTCTTGTTTTTTGGGAGATTTTTGATGACTGCTTCAATCTCCTTACTGGTTATGGGTCTGTTCAGGTTTTCTATTTCCTCCTGGTTCAGTTGTAGTAGTTTATATGTCTTTAGTAATGCATCCATTTCTTCCAAATTGTCAAATTGTCTTGTGTATTGTTGCTCATAATATGTTCTTATAATTGTCTGTATTTCTTTGGTATTGGTTATGATCTCTCCTCTTTCATTCATGATTTGATTTATTTGGGTCCTTTCTCTTTTCTTTTCTTTTTGATAAGTCTAGCCAGTGGTTTATCAATCTTATTAATTCTTTCAAAGAACCAGCTCCTAGTTTTATTGTTTCATTCTATTGTTTTTTTGGTTTCTATTTCATTGATTTCTGCTCTGATCTTTTCTTATTTCTCTTCTCCTGCTGGGTTTAGGCTTTCTTTGTTGTTCTTTCTCCAGCTCCTTTAGGTGTAGGGTTAGGTTGTGTATTTGAGACTTTTCTTGTTTCTTGAGAAAGGCTTGTATCACTATATATTTTCCTCTCAGTACTGCCTTTGCTGTGTTCCACAGATTTTGAACCATTGTGTTTTCATTATCATTTGTTTCCATGAATTTTTTGAATTCTTCTTTAATTTCCTGGTTGACCCATTCATTCTTTAGAAGGATGCTGTTTAGTCTCCATGTATTTGGGTTCTTTCCAAATTTCCTCTTGTGGTTGAGTTCTGGCTTCAGAGCATTGTGGTCTGAAAATATGCAGGGAATAATCCCAAACTTTTGATACCAGTTAAGACCTGATTTATGACCCAGGATGTGATCTATTCTGGATAATGTTCCATGTGTACTAGAGAAGAATGTGTATTCTGTTGCTTTGGGATGAAATGTTCTGCATATATCTGTGATGTCCGTCTGGTCCAGTGTGTCATTTAAGGCTTTTATTTCCTTGTTGACCTTTTGCTTGGATGATCTGTCCATTTCAGTGAGGGGAGTGTTAAAGTCCCCTACTATTATTTTATTATTGTCGATGTGTTTCTTTGATTTTGTTATTAATTGGTTTATATAGTTGGCTGCTCCATGTTAGGGGCATAGGTATTTAAAATTGTTAGATCTTGCTGGACAGACCCTTTGAGTATGATATAGTGTCCTTCCTCATCTCTTATTATAGTCTTTGGCTTAAAATCTAATTGATCTGATATAAGGATTGCCACTCCTGCTTTCTTCTGATGTCCATTAGCATGGTAAATTGTTTTCCATCCCCTCACTTTAAATATGGAGGTGTCTTCAGGTCTAAAATGAGTTTCTTGTAGGCAACCTATAGATGGGTTTTGTTTTTTTATCCATTCTGATGACCTATTTCTTTTGATTGGGGCATTTAGCCCATTAACATTCAGGGTAACTATTGAGAGATATGAATTTAGTGCCGTTGTATTGCCTGTAAGTTGCCTGTTACTGTATATTGTCTCTGTTCCTTTCTGATCTACTACTTTTAGGGTCTCTCTTTGCTTAGAGGACCTCTTTCAGTATTTCCTGTAGAGCTGGTTTGGTGTTTGCAAATTCTTTCAGTTTTTGTTTGTCCTGGAAACTTTTTATGTCTCCTTCTATTTTCAATGATAGCCTAGCTGGATACAGTATTCTTTGCTGCATGTTTTTCTCATTTAGTGCTCTGAATATATCAGGCCAGTTCTTTCTGGCCTGCCAGGTCTCTGTGGATAAGTCTGCTGCCAATCTAATGTTTTTACCATTGTATGTTACAGACTTCTTGTCCTGGGCTGCTTTCAGGATCTTCTCTTTGTCACTAAGACTTGTAATTTTTACTATTAGATGATGGGATGTGGATCTATTCTTATTGATTTCAAGGGGGGTTCTTTGAACCTCCTGGATTTTGATTCTTGTTCTCTTTGCCATATTAGGGAAATTCTCTACAATAATTCTCTCCAATATACCTTCTGCTCCCCTCTCTCTTTCTTCTTTTTCTGGAATCCCAATTATTCTAATGTTGTTTTGTCTTATGGTATCACTTATCTCTCGAATTCTCCCCTCGTGGTCCAGTAGTTATTTGTCTCTCTTTTGCCCACCTTCTTTATTCTCTGTCATTTGGTCTTCTATATCACTAATTCTTTCTTCTGCCACATTCATCCTGGCAGTAAGAGCCTCCATTTTTTATTGCACCTCATTAATAGCTTTTTTTGACTTCAACTTGGTTGAAGCCCTTTCTGGAGAAATAAAAGATTATTTCTCCAGAAAGTGCTTTTATTTCTCCAGACAGAGTTTCTCTAATATCTTCCATGCCTTTTTCAAGCCACGCTAGCGCCTTGAGAATTGTCATTCTGAACTCTAAACCTGACATATTACCAATGTCCATATTGATTAGGTCCCTGGCCTTCGGTACTGCTTCTTGTTCTTCTTTTTTTTTTTTTTTTTTTTTTGTGGTGAGTTTTTCCGCCTTGTCATTTTATCCAGTTAAGAATATATGAAGGAGAGAATAAAATACTAAAAGGGTGGCAAAGACTCCAGGAAAATATGCTTTAACAAAATCAGAAGAGACTGCAAATTGTTGGGGGAAGAAAAGGGGTAAAATGAAGTTCAGAGGAAAAAAAATTTAAAAAGGAAAAATATAAAAAATGAAAAAATATATATATATATTTTAGACTGGTGAATAGAACAGGGTCACCCACTTAATTTTGGGAGTATTTTGGTCTCTTAGAAGAAACTACCTTCCAAAATTTTAAAGAGTGAAAAACATATATAAGGGTAAACACAATGAAGGGATAGAATATGACTATAAAGATGAATTTTTTTTTTTAATTTCTAAAAAAGGAGTTGATAAGATAAGTTGGTTGAGAGAATAAAGAAAAAGGAAGTGGAGAGAATTTGTTCAGGCTGGAGATTAGAACAAAGCCCTGTGCTAGATTTAGGGAATATTTTGATCTATTAGAAGAAGTTGTATCCCAATGTTTTTTAGAAGAAAAAATCTTATGTGTATACAAAAAATAAAGTTAGATACAATGAAGCATAAAATATGAGTATAATGGGGCTCCTGGGTGGCTCAGTGGGTTAAGCCTCTGCCTTCAGCTCGGGTGGTGATCTCAGGGTCCTGGGATCAAGCCCCACATCGGGCTCTCTGCTCAGCAGGGAGCCTGCCTCCCACTCTCTCTCTGACTGCCTCTCTGCCTACTTGTGATTTCTGTCAAATAAATAAATAAAATTTAAAAAACATATGAGTATAATAATGAAGGTTCAAAAAAGATTTTTTTCTTATGAAACGTATTATTAAGATAAACTAGTTAAAAAATGTTAAAAGAGGAAAGGGTAAGAGTTAAAAAAAATAGCAGAAGAAAAAAATTAAATTAAAAAAATTAATTAACTTTGCAAGACTAAAGAATCATTGGGAGAAAGCCATGAATTCCATGCTTTGCTTTCTCCTCCTCTGGAATTCTGCTGTTCTCCTAGGTAAGTGAAATTGGTCTTGGCTGGATTTCTTGTTGATCTTCTGGGGAGGGGCCTGTTGTAGTGATTCTCAAGTGTCTTTGTTGGAGGTGGAATTGCATGGCCCTTACCAGGGTCCAGGCTAAGTAATCCACTGGGGTTCGCTTTTGGGAGCTTTTGTTCCCTGAACATTTTCTGTAGGGTTCTGGAGGATGGGAGTGGAAATGGTGGCCTCCCAATCTCTGGCCCAGAGGAGCCAAGAGCCCGGGGCCCCACTCCTCAGTGCGATCTTGGAGAAAAATGCTCCATCACTCACTTCACCCTGGCCTCCAGCTGCACTCCAAGCTCACCCAGCCTGTGACCAAGCGTCTCTGTCTCTGGCACACAGCCCTGCCTGGAGTCTCCAAACCCTGCAGATCCCTGGGCTCTTCTGGGGGGACAGGGGTGTCTCTCCAGATCTTGTGGGGTCTCTCCTCACAGAGCAGTGGCCTGTGCCACAGATCACAATTTTAGGTAACCCTGAATTGAGAGATCACTCCTCGGCTCCATCTCTGTAGCCAGCTTCCCTGCTCTAATACCTGTGAGCTCTGTGACACTCAAGACACCCCTGATCCTTCTGTGACCCTGTGGGACCTGAGTCTGCGCTTTCCCCTCATGGGCTTCACCCCGGCTTAGCCTCTGGAGTGATGTCCCTCAGTGGACCAGACTTTTAAAAGTTCTGATTTTGTGCTCCATTGCTCCGCCACTTGCTGGGAGTGGTCTATCTTCCTGTCTCTTTGGATTCACTTCTCCACCAGTCCTACCTTTTAGGAAGTAGTCGATTTTCTGTTTCTAGAGTTGCTGCTCTTCTTCTCTTCAATCTCCTGTAGGTGTTTGGAATGGTTCAATAAGCTATTGAACTTCCTGCTACCTGATATTATCTCAGCCTGCTACTTCTCCGCCATCTTGACTCCTCCTCCCCTCTGTAGAATTTTTAAGAGAACAAAGCAAAAAAAAATTTTGTTTTAAATTTTCTTAATAGTTCAGAGATTTTCTTTTTTTTTATTTTCAAAAATTTTTAATATATTCAATTAGCCAATATATAGGACATAATTAGTTTTTGATGTAGTGTTGAATGATTCATTAGCTGGAAATAAAGCCATAGGTTTGTCATAGTAATGTAAGATAAAAAAAAAATTGTGTGTAAATTTGAACTTCTTTTTAGATGACTGTTTAGATTTTTGCTGAGCAGTATGCTTTTCATACCATTTGTCTTGATAAATATTTGTTCTTTTTTTTTATCTAGTATGCTATATAAGAAGGAAAATAAGCCCTTCAAAAACAAAATCTATTTAAAGTTTTTCTCATTCTAGTCTTAATTTTCCTCAAGATCAATGTTATTGCTCAAAGGTTCCTGTATTCAAGTGAATTATTATAAACTATAGATATTTAAAATACATCAGTATGTGTAAGTAAATTAAAGGCTAAAATTACAAAATTCAAATTGTCTAAGGTTACTGATACATAGAACTCTTTAGCCATGACATGAGTCTAAAGATGTGCTATTTGAAATTTGGAAACTGGAGATGTCAAAGTGGAAATTTACCTGAGCTTAAACATTAGTTCAGTGACATTGAGTGTAATACCCTGTTTCCATCTTTTATGCAACCTAGTCCAAGGCCATATTTTAAAAATATATAGATCATCCTGGAGTTAAACCTTTTTCATGCCTCATGTATCCATTTCTGATTTGTGAGGATTCAATTGCTGATGCCTTAAAATCAGAAAGGAGGCATTTCAAAATACTTTCAAACATATAGTTAGTAATTGAAGATAGTCAGTTTAAATGTAGGCAGTGGTTAACATGTTCTCAGAATTAAGGTGCTCTTTAAAAAAATGATTCCCTTTTAGGGGAATTATCAAATACAGAACTGATTAAGCAATCAAACTCCGCTCTAGTTTCAGAGCAAAATGTTAGCCATTCTGCCACTCATTCTTTCTTTTATTACACCTCATTATTGTCTCTTTAGATTCTTTCTTTCTGTTCCGAATGATTTCCTACCTTATGGCCATCGAAGGAACATAGTGGAAGGGTAAAGAATTAATTAAAGTTCTAATGGTGCAATTAGTAGTAAGTTGTGAACGGTTAAAGCATTTCCTCAGATGTTTTATAGCTTGTGAGACATCATCTTCACCTCAGCCGATGAATACTGACCACCTGTTATCTATTACCATAACATTATATGAGCAGACTGACAAAAAGCAATCTGGTCTCCAGTGATTGGACTTCTGAAGCAATTGACAGGCAGTTTCCACAAAGGTAAATTGTGAAAGCTAAATGAGATGGTAAATAGAAAGTCAGGCAGGTGTTTAATGGAGAAATACTATTAAAACAATGCAGAAGTTGTAAAATGAATGTATTGTTTATGCATATTTTTATGGTATTCAGTTTCATTCAGTGTTTGAAGACAGTAACTTTAAAACCAATATTCTATGTCATACAGTTGTAATTACCTGTATGAACTTAAAACTTGAGTCAGGAAGCATATTGCACTTAGTAGAGAAAGTTGTAAAGGAAGTTTGTTGGTGCTAAACCAGTCTTGGTTTAAAATGAAAAAAGTGGGTGGTGATGCTTCACATTGCATCTTTCTTAAACTTGATGAAGTAAATAAAGAGAAAATAAGTTAACTTAAAAGGGAAAGCATAATTTGGCAAATTTAATTGAATTAAGGCTATTTGTTGCTTTAATATCCTACAAGATTTCTTCTGGATGCTGAATAACACAGAATTTCTAATATGACTTGTTCAATTATTGATTTGTTGCTTATCTGTTCTCTAGGAAAGTCAGATGAAGATCAGCATGACAGTATTTATAGGCTGCATCTCATCTGTGGGATGTAATCCATCTTCGTTAAGTTCAGTAAATGTGATAGATGGCATTTGGCAGTGTAATGATGTGATCACTCTACCAGTGCCTCTTTAAATCATAAGCTGTTGCTTTCTGTTGTGTAGATATTTAATCAGTTATACACCCCATTACTGATTTAATACAGAATGTCAGTAGCAGTTGAATAATGTGAGTATTTGTATATTAATATCATATTGTATTAATGCTCCCTTCATTTAAGTGTGCCATTCATTTGAAAATCATAAACTGTTGCTTCATGGGTAGAATAAATTTAATCGAGATGTTAGGCATCTAACACCTTCAGTGTTTTAATTCAGCATGTCATTGAAAAAATATGTTCCTTTATATCTCTGTTTGTATTTTCTTGACTCGATGGATTATTTGATGAAATCAGCACTTGCTATGAATGGAAAAAAAATTCTATTAATGCCTATCCTAGCATATGAACTTTAATTTACAGATTATAATATAGGAATGGAACTTTGAGAAGACAATACCAGAGGAACAAATTTTAAAATATAAAGTAGAAAACCCAGCAGTTCTCTAATGGAGATATACTATTAAAACAATCTCAGAAGTTCATGAACATTACAATTTTTTTTCTTTTTAATTTTATATTAATATTAGGATGCAAGATGCTTTCATATATAAAAATCTCTGGTTCACAATACTCTAGCTGATTATGGGGGATGAATAATTTAAAATAACTAATGTTTATATTTCACATTTCTGCTCTCAAATATATTATTCATACCTTACAACATAGAAATATTTATAATTTAATAAAAAGATCTTTTTTTCTTTAGGAAAACTTGGTGGCATCACTATCTTTTAAAGACCTTCACACTTATTTTGCAGGATCTTAATGTTGATTCCAACACTCGGAATAAACATCTATGGAAAAACTTGAACACATTGTTTGGCATAATGCTTCTATATAATTAATTTAAGAATTTTTTTTTTCAATTTATAAGGAGCTTCTGCATTGCCGTAATAGTGATAACATTTGTATCTGCAATACTTCTTTCTAACAAATCACAAAATTTATATGGAAATAGTCTCACTGAACTTCATAACATACCAAGAACAGTTAAAGAATTCCTGGTTATTACCTCCATTTCATAAATGAGAAAAAGGTGATTTGGGGACTCCCTCCTGCTTACTTGGTCAACCAATAATAGTGACTGAATTGTAAATCAGTTTTCAGTCTATGCTCAGGACCTCAACAGCCCTGAGGTCCATGGTTTTCTAGTGCTATAGGCTTTCAGCCATTCCTTTTTATATCTGTCTTTGGTATTTCTGTGATTAATTTATTTCCTGAAAAAATATTATATGGATATATATGTGTGTGTATGGATATATATATATATATATATATACCTATGTACACATACACACACATATGCACAGACTCTGAGATTCTAAATCATTTTCAATAAATGCTTGTCAAACTACAAAAACAGTCCATGTTGAGATTATACTAAATTATTCTGTTTTCAGATAGTTTAGATAATAAGACATTTATGGGAAATATAGTAATCAGGAGCCATATACCTACAACTGGTCTTTGATGCCCATTTCTATCAGAAGAGCTATTTAGATGTCTTTGCATAATTCTTTTACAAACAGAAAATAATTATTTTCCAATCTGCATCACCATACCTTTTTTGATTTTCATTTTATTAAAATCTTAAGCTCCACCCCCCAATTCTAACTGAAAATTGTATGACAGCTATTTATTCAGTTTGAGGGGATTATATTAACTTCACCTTCCCAGCTCCATGTCTTTTAGCCAGCACTCCTGACCTCAAGCTTATCAAGAAAACAAAACTTTATAAATCTGTTTTGGAAATCAGTAGCTTTGGGCAGTAGAAGGGTTTCCTTTACTTGTTCCTTAAGTTATTCTGTTGTGAATATTACTTAATTAATTTTTAATTAATTAATTAATTAATTTTTGCTTTCTCTTCTATGAGGCATATCTTTATACCTTACTTATTTTCTCAAATCTAACTGCCTAATGGAGAGGTAAAGGATTATTGAATCTTTCAGTTCTATTTCCTGTCATGCAATCCTTTCTATTTTTACTCAAGAGCCTTGACATTTTCTATATATATTGCATGTTCCATGAATGATAAGAAGTTTTAAAAATCCAATGAATAATTTTCATTTTCACATTATAGCATCTCTTTTTTTGAGAGTTTTGATATTTGTGATGAGAGTCCTCATCACATGAGAGCCAAAATTTTAAAAATATTCCTTTTGAAGTGACATTTTGGAGGACTAAATGGTTAGTTCAAGGAAACAATAAATGCAAATCTGAGGAATACTAAATTTTCAAGGGATAACTTTTAAGATTTTCATGAAAAATAATTATAATTATTTTCTTGACAGTATGATTGCTAAATCTTATCACTTTATCTAAGTAGAAAGCCCTTTCCCTCTTGTCAAACTATGTTGAGTAAGACAGTGTATTGCTGATTGTCTGAACATAAAGTTTTATCTGAAATTTTCCTTTTCCCTGGATCATTTGAAATGCAAAGAAGAAAAAACAAAACAAAAACAAAAACAAAAGAAACTTGGCACCAGTGGAGAGAAAAAAAAAAAAAAAAAGATCAGAAAAAAGAATTTCCCAACATCAATGTCACATCTTACCTCTTCTAGTATGAAAAATTATTTGTCCTTGAGAATACATTGACTTGACTGGATTACACTGTCAAATTCTTTTCTGTTTCCATTACATTTCTATGTATAAGTAGATTGGTTGTTATGTATCCTATTTCTAACTTAGTAAAACTCTCTCCTATGTTTCTGTTTTGTCATTTTCACTTTTTATGTAAAATGCAGATGTCTGTGTGTTATGCTGTGGTACCAGAGTGATGTACAGCTTACAATGTTCACATTCTGCCCTTATAATGGGAGTTTGAGATTATAAAAGAACAATACTTGGGCAATCAGACCAGGAGAACAGATAACCAATCCATGGGAAAAAAAATAATGTAAACTATTAGAATTGTGAAAAGCACATAGTAAGTGTTTAATAAATGTTGTTAATTAGGTATTTTGTAAGCTTTGTGACTTCCACTCCCCAAATGGCTAACCTCTGACAATGAGAGTTGGCACATGCATATCCCCAATACACTCTCCATAAATTTTAACTACTTAATAAAAAGAAATCAACTATTATTATTTGAATGAAGTAGGTGGAATTTAATGTTGCTACACCCTTTAGTTTTCGCCAATTAATTTAATAGGACAAATATTATTCAAGACTTTTTGTTACTGAATCCCAGGATTGGCTGCTGTGGCTCAAGAGGCCAATACTTGAGACTGAGTTTTGATTG
The DNA here is from genome assembly GCF_010015895.1 of Lontra canadensis. NCBI lineage: Eukaryota > Metazoa > Chordata > Mammalia > Carnivora > Mustelidae > Lontra > Lontra canadensis. Next base: position 19,377,470 of record NW_022631005.1, read on the forward strand.
GAAAGGAGTATAAGCTTTATTCAGGCAGCCTGCCACCTGGGAAGAAGAAGAACTCTTGTCTAAATGCCAGCTCTGAGGTTTCTGCCTGGATTTGTAAAGGGTAGTTGATCAATACAGGAGTGCAGTGGTCTGTAACATTTCCCGATGACATGCAGACTGGATGGTGCAGGCTATGTTATCTCAGTACTTTGTGGTTGTGCCAGGGGGTGTGATTGTCATTGTTGGGTGTGGCCAGGGAGGGATTGTAAAAAGCGGTCTGGTTCCTGTTTTGTGACTCCAGGAGTGCTCTGTTCTTTCGAGGAAAGAGTGTGTCATCAGTAGATATAGACAGGAAGGTTATTCAAAATTTGCTAAATTTTGAAGACTACTAGGTTAGCCAGAGGGGCCTAGGCAGCTTCATTTTGATCATTGAATAATGAAAGACCTCAAAGGACAGGGCATAGTATATATAAACTGATAGTATAAATAAAAGATAAAATTGTTGGATGTGTTTCATAAACTCTTAAGGATAAAGTTTTGGTTCCTAAAAAGTTTAATGTTGCATGTTAAAATAATTTTCTGCCAACGAATTGTTAAATTAATAGTGAGTTAACAAATTTTTGCAGCACTATATTTCTTTTTTTAATTTTTTAGAAGATTTTATATGTTTGTGAGAGAGAGAGAGAGCACAAGCATGATGGGGGTGCAGAGGGAGCAGGAAAAGAAGACGCTTAAATGACTCAGCCACCTAGGTGCCCCAATTTCTTAATAATTTATACCTGAATCATTTATAAATGCAGTCTTCAAAAATGAGCATACAAATTCTGAAGCCACATCAAATCATTCTTTAAATAGGTTGTAATGATAAATTGTTAGGTTTCAGTTTGTGCAATCTCAGATGTTGATTCCTTGAATGAATTTATAATTTAGAAATGAATTCAAAGGATTTAATTCATTTAAATAGGATTAAAGAATGATTTTTAAAGTATAAGCACTGTCAGACTAACAATAAGAGACTGAACAAAGAGGTTATTTTAATTGACAGTGTTGGAGCATGGAAGTTTTTTATGATAATATTTAAAATTAGGTATGTGAGTGACTTTCTTAAGATTTGTTTCAGTAACTTTTTTTTTTTTTGGAAGTTTAAGATACTAATTTTGGGTTCATGCAAGGTCTGAAGAGAGTCGGTTGACTCCACGCAGCAGCTCTGTTCACGCAGTGACTCAGCAATGTAGATAGCTCCCAGTTCTCTATACCATATTGGGTGGCTTCCAAGATCATCCTGGCAGGGCAAGAGAGTTTATAAAGAATCTACTCAGTTGTTCTCTGCTTTAACTTAGAAATGATGAACACCTCTTCCATTTGCCAGAATTCTACCTATTTGCCAGAATTAATCAAGTTACAAGGAGAAGGCAAGAAGGCAAAAGGATGTTGCTAGAGCAACAGGTGGCCACATTAGTATTTGAAAGAAAAAAATAGAATCAGAGGAGAGCAGTATTAAACATGAGAAGAAATACAATATAATACAAAAGTAACCCATTCTTAAGTAATTCTATCTCTAACCATTATTATACATTGTTTTCCTCCAAAAAGATTTATGTTTAAGTTAAATCAGTGTGTCTGAATGTGCCAGCATATTATTGACTTTTGATAATATAAAGGGGAAATATTATTCTAAGGAAATGATTTTATTAATGCCTTTATCAAAAAAGTTTTATTTTATTTATTTATTTGACAGAGAGAGAGGCATCAAGAGAAGGAACACAGGCAAGGGGAGTGGGAGAGGGAGAAGCAGACTTACTGTGGAACAGGGATCCCAATGAAGTGCTTGATCCCCAGGACACCAGGATCATAACCTGAGCTGAAGGCAGACGCTTAATGGCTGAGCCACCCAAGCACCCTCTAAATTTTTTTTTTTTTTAAAAAAGGGTCCATACACACTGTGGAGCCAACATGGGTCCTGAACTCAAGACCCTGAGATCAAAACCCTGAGATCAAGACCCGAGCTGAGATTAAGAGTCAGTCACTTAACCAACTAAGTCACCCAGGTACCCCATGCCTTTATCAATTTAATTTTGTGATGAGTGATTATATATATATAACTTTTGGGTGGGGGGCAAATGTATTATTTGCCCTAAGGTTACAGGTCTGTGAATCATCAGGCTTACACATGTCACAGCTCTCTCCATAGCACATAACCTCATAAATGTCCATAACCCAGCCACCCTATCCCTACCCTCCCACCCTCCAGCAACCTTCAGTTTATTTTGTGAGATTAAGAGTCTCTTATGGTTTGTCTCCCTCCAATCCCATCTTGTTTCATTTTTTCCCTCCCTACACACATGACCCCCCACTCTGCCTCTCAAATTCCTCATATCAAAGAAATCATATGATAATTGTCTTTCTCTGACTGAGTTATTTCACTTAGCATAAATTCCATCCATGTTGTTGCAAATGGCAAGATTTCATTTCTCTTGATGGCTGCATAGTATTCCATCATGCCTGTGTGTACATATATATGTATATATACATACCCATATCCACACACACACACATACATATGCATACATATACGTATTTACATATATGTAAATATGCATATACACATATTCATGTGTATATGTATGAATATGCATATGTGCATATGTATATTTCTATCTGTATACATATGTATATATGTATACATGTATATGTATACATGAATGCATATATGTATATTTACGTGAGTGTGTATGTGTGTGTGTGTGTGTGTGTGTGTATCTCACATCTTTATCTGTTCATCTGTTGATGGACATCTAGTATTTTTTCATAGTTTGGCTATTGTGGACATTGCTGTTATGAACATTTGGGTGCACGTGCCCTTTTGGATCACTACATTTGTATCTTTAGGATTAACCAAGTAGTGTGATTCCTGGGTCATAGGGTAGCTCTTTTTTCAACTTTCTGAGGAACCTCCATACTTTTTTCCAGAGTGGCTTCATGAGCTTGCATTCCCACCAAGAGTTCAGGAGGGTTCCCCTTTCTCCACATCCTTGCCAACATCTGTTGTTTCTTGACTTGTTAATTTTACCCCTTCTGACTTTAGTGAGGTGGTATCTCATTGTGGTTTTGATTTGGATTTCCCTAATGCCCAGTGATGTGAGCACTTTTCCATGTGTCTGTTGGCCATTTGGATGCCTTCTTTGCAGAAATGTCTGTTCATGTCCTCTGGCCATGACATTTATTTGTTCTTTATTTGTTGTTTATTTGTTCTTTACTTATTTACTGTTTATTTGTTCTTTCTTTTGTTGAGTTTGATAAGGTCTTTATAGATTTTGGATATTGTTCTTTTGTCTGATATGTCATTTGTAAATATCTTCTCCCATTTTCTCAGCTGTCTTTCGATTTTGTTGACTATTTCCTTTGCTGTGCAAAAGCTTTTCATCTTGATGAAGTCCCAATAGTTCATTTGTGCCCTTGCTTCCCTTGCCTTTGGTGATATTTCTAGGAAGAAGTTGCTGTGGCTGAGGTAGAAGAGGTCACTGCCTGTGTTCTCCTCAAGGGTTTTGATGAATTCCTGTTTCACATTGAGGTCTTTCATCCATTTTGAGTCTATTTTTGTGTGTGGTGTAAGGAAATAGTCCAATTTCATTCTTCTGCATGTGGCTATCCAATTTTCTCACCACCATTTGTTGAAGAGATTGTCTTTTTTCTATTGAACATTCTTTCCTGCTTTGTCAAAGATTAGAGGACCATAAAGTTGAAGGTCTATTTCTGGGCTCTCTATTCTGTTCCATCGAACTATGGCTGTTTTTGTGCCTGTACCATACTGTCTTGATGATTACAGCTTTGTAGTAGAGCTTGGAGTCTGGAATTATGATGCCTCCAACTTTGGTTTTCTTTTTCAATGTCCCTCTGGCTATACAGGGTCCGTTCTGGTTCCATATAAATTTTAGGATTGTTTGTTCCATTTCTCTGAAAAAAATTGATGGTATTTTGATAGGGATTGCATTAAATGTGTAGATTGCTCTAGGTAGCATAAGCATTGTCACAATATTTGTTCTTCCAATCCATGAGCATGGAACATTTTTCCATTTCTTTGTGTCTTCCTCAATTTCTTTCATGAGTACATTATAGTTTTCTGAGTACAGATTCTTTGCCTTTTTGGTTAGGTTTATTCCTAGGTATCTTACGATTTTGAGTGCAATTGTAAATGGGACTGACTCCTTAATTTTTCTTTCTTCTGTCTTGCTGTTGGTTTATAGAAATGCAACTGATTTGTGTGCATTGATTTTATATCCTGACACTTCCCTGAATTCCTGTATGACCTCTAACAGTTTTGGAGTGGACTCTTTGGGTTTTCCACATAAATTAATGTATCATATGCAAAGAGTAACAGTTTGATATCTTCTTTGCTGATTCGGATACCTTTAATTTCTTTTTGTGGTCTGATTGCTGAGGCTAAGACTTCTACTACTATGTGGAATAGCAGTGGTGATAGTGGACAGCCCTGTCGTGTTCCTGACCTTACAGGAAAAGTTCTCAGTTTTCCCCATTGAGAATGATATTCACTGTGGGTTTTTCATAGATGGCTTTTATGATATGGAGGTATTTACAATCTGTCCCTACACTGTGAAAAGTTGTGATCAAGAAAGGATGATGTACTTTGTCAAATGCTTTTTCAGCATCTATTGAGAGTATCATATCATTCTTGATTTTTCTTTTATAAATGTACTGTACCACATTGTTTGATTTGCAGATGTTGAACCAACCTTGAAGCCCAGGAACAAATCCCACTTGGTTGTGGTAAATAATCCTTTTAATGTACTGATGGATCCTATTGACTAATATTTTGGTGAGAATTTTTGCATCTGTGTTCATCAAGGATATTGGTCTGTAATTCTCCTTTTTTATGGGGTCGTTGTCTGGTTTTGGGATCAAGGTAATGCTGGCCCCATAAAATCAGTTTGAAAGTTTTTCTTCCATTTCTATTTTTTGGAACAGTTTCTGGAGAATAGGTATTAATTCTTCTTTAAATGCTTGATAGAATTCCCCTGGGAAGCCACCTGGCCCTGGGCTCTTGTTTGTTGGGAGATTTTTCATGAATGCTGCAATCTCCTTACAGGTTATCAATCTGATCAGGTTTTCTGTTTCTTTATGGTTCAGTTATGGTAGTTTATACCTCTCTAGGAATGCATCCATTTCTTCCAGATTATCAATTTGCTGGTGTATAGTTGCTCATATGTTCTCATTATTGTTTGTATTTCTTTGGTGTTGGTTGTGATTTCTCCTCTTTCATTCATGATTTTATTAATTTGGGTCCTTTCTCTTTTCTTTTTGATAAGTCTGGCCAGGGTTTATCAATCTTATTAATTCTTTCAACGAACCACCTCCTAGTTTCATTGATTTGTTCTATTGTTCTTTTGGTTTCTAGTTTATTGACTTCTGCTCTGATCTTTATTATTTGCTTCTCCTGCTGAATTAAGGCTTTCTTTGCTGTTTTTTGTCCAGCTCTTATAGGTGTAGGGTTAGGTTGTATATTTGAGACCTTTCTTGTTTCTTGAGAAAGGCTTGTATCCCTATGCACTTTCCTCTCAGTACCACCTTTACTGTGTCCCAAAGATTTTGAACAGTTTTGTTTTCATTTTCATTTGCACCCATGAATTTTTTCTTCTTTAATTTCCTGGTTGACTCATTCATTCCTTGGTATGATGCTCTTTAGTCTCCATGTGAGTTCTTTCCAACTTTCCTTTTGAGATTGATTTTTAGTTTTAGAACACTGTGGTCTGAAAATATGCAAGGAATGATCCCAATCTTTTGGAACTGGCTGAGACTTGATTTGTGACCCAGGATGTGATCTATTCTGGATAATGTTCCATGTGCACTAGAGAAGAATGTGTATTCTGTTGTTTTGGAAAGGAATGTTCTAAATATAACTGTGATGTCCATCAGGTCCAGTGTGTCATTTAAAGCCTTTATTTCCTTGTTGATCTTTTGCTTAGATGATCTGTCCATTTCAGTAAAGGGGGTGTCCCCAACTTTTATTGTACTATTATTGATGTATTTCTTTGATTCTGTTACTAATTGGTTTATATAATTGGCTGCTCCCCTGTTAGGGGCATAGATATTTGAAATTGTTAGATCTTCTTGTTGGGAAACTCTTCAAGTATGATATAGTGTACTTCCTCATCTCTTATTATAGTCTTTGGCTTAAAATCTAATTTTTGATTTAAGGAATACCACCCCAGCTTTCTTCTGATGTCCATTAGCATGTTAAATTGTTTTCTACCCCTTCATTTTAAATCTGGAGGTGTCTTTGGGTCTAAAATGAGTTACTTGCCAACAGCATATCAATGGTTCTTGTTTTGTTTGTTTGTTTTTTAATCTATTCTGATACACTGTGTCTTTTAATTGGGGCATTTAGCCCATTTACATTCAGGGTGACTATTGAAAGATATGAATTTAGTGCCATTGTATTGCCTGTAAGGTGACTGCTATGGTATATTGTCTCTGTTCCTTTTTGGTCTGTTATTTTTAGGCTCTCTCTTTTCCTAGAAAACCCCTTTCAATATTTCCTGCAGGGCTGGTTTGGTGTTTCCAAATCTTTTAACTTTTGTCCCAGAAGTTTTTTTTGTTCGTTTTTTGTTTTTTTGTTGTTTTGTTTTGTTGTTGTTGTTGTTTGTTTTTTTTTAATCTCTCTCTCTCTCTATGTTCAATGACAGTCTAGCTGGATATAATATTTTTGGCTGCATATTTTTCTCATTTAGTGCTATGAATATATCATGCCAGTCCTTTCTGTCCTGTCAGGTCTCTGTGGATAGGTCTGTTGCCAATCTAATATTTATACTCTTGTATGTTACAGGCCTCTTATCCTAAGCTGCTTTCAGGATTTTCTCTTTGTCTGTGGGACTTGTAAGTTTTACTATTAAATGATGGGGTGTGGACCTATTTTTTATTGTTTTTGAGGAGGTTTCTCTGTGCCTTCTGGATTTTGATGCTTGTTCCCTTCACCAGATTAGGGAAATTCTGTACTATAATTTGCTCCAATATATATTCTGCCCCTCTTTTTCTTCTTCTTCTGAGATCCAATTATTCTAATATTGTTTCATCTTATCTTTCACTTATTTCTTTGATTCCCCCCTCATGGTCTGGTAGTTGTTTGTCTCTCTTTTGCTCAGCTTCTTTATTTTCCATCATTTATATCTATATCTATACCTAATCTATATCTATATCTATCATCTGTTTCTATATCTATATATACATATATTCTTTATTCTCAATCATCTTCTATATCACAAATTCTCTCTTCTGCCTCATTTATCCTAGCAATAAGAGCCTACATGTTTGATTGCACCTCATTAATAGCTTTTTTTATTTCAACTTGGTTAGATTTTCGTTCTTTTACTTGTCCAGAAAGGGATTTTATTTCTCCAGAAAGGGATTCTCTAATACCTTCCATGTTCTCTTCAAGCCCAGCTAGCACCTTGAGAGTCATCATTCTGAACTCTAGTTCTAACATATCACTAATGCCCATATTGATTAAGTTCCTAGCCATTGGTATTGCCTCTTGTTTTTTTTTTTTGGGGGGGGGTGAGTTTTTCAGCCTTGTCATTTTATCCAGAGAAGAATAGATGAATGAGAGAACAAAATCCTAAAAGGGCAGCAACAACCCCAGAAAAATATACACAAATACATCAGAAGAGACCCAAAACTGGGATGAGAGGAAAGGAGGAAAAAAAAAAAATATATATATATATAGAACAGAGCGACAGACTTCATTTTGAGTGTAATTTTGTCTGTTAGAAGAAACTACCTTCTAAAATTTTAAAGAAAGAAAAACTTTATATATATATATATATATATACACACACACACACACACAAAAGTAAGGGTAGTCACAATGAAGGGATGGAAGAGGAGTATAAAGATGAAAATTTAAAAATATTCTAAAAAAGGAAACAATAAGACAAGAATTTGGTTGAAAAAAGAAAAAAATAGGAAAGAATGATCAGGCTCGAGACTAGAACAAAGCCATGTGCTAGATTAGGGTATATTTTGATCTATTAGAAGAAATTGTATCCCAAAATTTTAAAGAAAAAAAAAAAACCTATATGTGTACAAAAAATAAGATCAAATACAATGAAGGGATAAAATATGACTATAACAATATAAATTTAAAAAGATTTTTTAAAAAGTATTGATAAAATAGTTAAAAAACATTAAAATAGGAAAGAGGAAAAATTTTAAAAATAGAGTAAGAAAAAAAAATTTTTTTTAATTAACTTTCAAAGACTAAAGGATAATGGGAATAAAGACATGAATTCTATGTGTTGTTTTCCCCTAGCTCTGGAGTCCTCCAGTTCTCATTGGTCAGTGAACTTGGTCTTGGCTGGATGTTCTTGCTGATCTTCTGGGGGAGAGGTCTGTTGCAATGATTCTCAAATGTCTTTGCCTGAGGCAAAATTGCACCACCCTTGCCAGGATCCTGGCCAATTAATCTGCTTCAGTTAGCTCTTGGGAGCTTTTGTTCCCTGAATGCTTTCCATACAACTTTAGAGGAGGAGAATGAAGATGGTGGCTGCCCAATCACTGTTCCCATAGGAGCTGAGAACTCAGGGCTCCACCCCTCAGTGCAACCTCAAAGACAAACAGTCAGTCTCTCCCTTCTCCTTTGTCTCTGGCTGCACTCTGTGCTCACCCAGCCTGTGACCAAGTATTTCTTTATCTGGCACATGGCCCCATTTGTAGTCTCCAAACCCAGTAGATTTCTGCCACACTGCTCCTCTGGGAGGGAAGGAAGGAGTCTCTCTGTACCTGCTACTTGTGGGGCCCCTGCTCAAAGAGCAGTGGCCTGATAGTACCTTGGACCATGGTTTAGGATAACGCTGAGGTGAGAGACCACTCCTCAGCTCCATCTCTATAGCTGGCTTCCCCACTCTGATACCTAAGAGCTCTGCAGCACTCAGACACCCCTGGTCTTTTTGTGTCCCCATGGGTCCTGGGAGCACACTGTCTCCACGAGGGCCCCAGCCCTCACTTAGCCTCTGGAGTGATGTCCCTCAGCGGAGCAGACTTCTAATTGTTCTGATTTGGTGCTCCACTGCTCTACCACTTGCTGGGAGCCAGCCACTCCCCTCCAGGTCTATCTTCCTATCACTTTGGATACATTTCTCCACAAATTATACCTTCCAGAAAGTGGTTGATTTTCTGTTCCTAGAATTGCTGCTCTTCTTCTCTTCTATCTCCTGTTGAGTTTGTAGGTATTCAGAATGGTTTGATAACTATCTAGCTGAACTCCTGGGAGCTGATGATTTTTCAGTCCTACTCCACCATCTTACTCCTCCCCCAGTGTCCGTGATGAGTGATTTTAAAACAATAATTTGTTATTTTCTAGTCAATTTCTTAGTAAAGTAGCTTAGAAATCAGGTGTTCTCTGGGGCACCTAGGTGGCTCAGTTAGTTAAGTGGCTGACCCTTGATTTCAGCCCAGGTCTTGATCTCAGGGTTCTGGGATTGAGCCCCAAGTCATGTTCTGCTCTCAGTAGGGAGTCTGTGTACAGACTTTCTCTTTCTCTCTACACCTCGCTCCGCTGTCTCTCTCTAAAATAAATAAATCAATCATTTAAAAATCAGATACTCTCCATCCCCATTTAAATACTCTACATTTAATTTAAAATTATTTTTTGAGAATTTAACAAACATGAGAAATACTGCTTATTGACAAGAGGTTCTGGACATACTGAGACAATATATATGCTATTTCTGTACTTTAAGTGGTCAACCCCAGAAAGATAGTGCCTGTGCATATAACTAAGGGATCTTTGAGGAGTTTGAAACATGCTTGGGGAAGTAGACATAAAAGTTATTATGATGCAGTTTAATGAGTATAGAAATAGAAGTATACAATATATGGAGAAGTGGGAAGAGATGAGAAAAGTGACAATATGAGAAAACCATCTTAAGAAGACATTCTTTTTAAGATTTCATTTATTTATTTAAGAGAGAGAGAGATCATGAACAGGTGGGGAGGGTAGAGGGAGAAGGAGACTCCCCACTGAGCAGGGAGCCCAATGAGGGGCTCAATTCCAGGAACCTGGGATCATGACCTGAACCAAAGGCAGACACTTAACCCAGGCACACTTTTTTAAGTGTATTTAATTTAGATGGTGACAGAACATGATCTAAATCTGTAACCATAATTCAGATATACTAAGCTTCCCATGCACATATTTAGACTCTTGCTCTATATCCTCCTTGAGGCCATAACACCAGGAAGATTTCCAGTCAACAAACCTAAATAAACAATGTATATTACATGTGAAATTTCAGAGAAAGGTACTAGCAGGTTTTCACTGAACAACACACAGCAAATTTCTAATTAGATCTCAGTGTTTCCTTGCTCAAATTTCTCTCTCCAGTTATTACCTCATAACTTTCTTCTCTTCAATTACATAGCACTAAAAAATCTACTCTATTTTCCAAAGCATTTCAGCTCTCATAGAGAGCTGGTCCTCTTCTCAACAAGAAAAAGCATAAAGTCTGATTTACCTTCAGACATGTTCCTCAGGACATCTCTTCAATTATTTCTATAAGCGGTTTTTCTAGTTATTTAATTATAATAAAGAGGTTTCTTTTGAGAGGCAAATACTACTACTAAGAAGAAAAAAAAACTCTATAAAGTTAGCAAGCAAAATTAAATCTCATAAATTTTATTCTGAAGATAGAAGAATATAGAACTAAAAATATGTGTTTGGAGACCAAATGTAAACACAACCAGATATAAGTTACAGTGGTAAGGCCATGTTTTAATCAGTAATGTACTATTGTCTAACATGGGAATGTCCAGTATTAACTGATTTGTACAGAGATGTTTGCATGATTTAAAGGGAGGCTAAGGGAATAAGGATTGGGATTAGCAGTGGAAAGAAAATGAAAAATTTCAGAGTTTGTCACTGTAAATTACATTAGGCCAACTGTGTCTGTAGCTGGCAATTATGAAAGTTAGCATTCTATTCTCCCACAGAGACTGAGAGCATAGCCCCTATCTTACCTGATGGTTACATTTCAAAGGAATAGCTTTCAGGTCCTTGAGAATGACACTCTTGAGTTGTAGGAGATATATATTAAAAGGGTCAGTGGAAGTATTCATCATTGTAAGTGCTTTTTAGTAAATGCTCTAAGAAAGAATGGTCAGGGCCTATCAGCATGTGTTGGCTGGAATATAAAGTAAATTCTTTTGACAGCCTTGAAATTTCTCAAACAGACACTTTAAGGGGGTTTAGGGTTATTCTAGGGATGCTGCCTTAAGCTGTTAGAAAAGAGGTTAGTGTTTGTTTAATATTTTAGCATGGGGACAGGGAGTACATGAAATAATTTGTGCTGAAAGACTATAGCTTTTAAAGGCCAAGTTTGAGGGCTAGTCCAGAGAGGGTTCAGAGGATCCTGGCTAAGAGAAAGTCTTTGTCAGGGTCATAGGATAGGGCTTATAGCTCATGTCATGAGATGTCTTCTGTTCACTAAAAGCCTTGGGGATCTCTTAATGGGAAATAGGAGGAGAGAGTAGTAGTACATATATATAGAGAGATAAGAATGTATATAATCATGAAAGTCAAGCAAGGAGAGAATTATGGGAGGAAATAAAAAGAATGAGACACTGTGAAGGGTGACATATAACTCACCAAGATGTCACTGATGTGTACCACAGAGCGCAAAAGGCCAATCTAAAGTTCTACTAGATGAGTTTGGTCCATAATTCTCTCTCTTCCTTCAATAATCTTCCATTTTCTAAAGAAAAGTACAAGAAGTCATTTGAAGAATGATATAGCTTTAGAGGAATGAAAGGTAAAGAAAAACATAAAAATTGAGGCTAGTAGTAACAACATTAAAATGGTTGACCATGTTGTTCAGTTTTGGTAGGCCACATATCATAGACTGAGTATAGTAATTAATTACATGATAGAAAATAGATTTCTTACTCAAATACTGGGGTACAAATGAACAGTAAGTTCAGTTATGAAAACACTAACAAATAAGAAGGTAAGGGTTGGGACAGGATAACAGCCAAGTTGAAGCCCAGAAGTGGTATTGTTGAGTGTGATTCGTACTGAGTAGGTAAAGTCCTAACAGTTGAGAAGTGCTGAAAATTAGTGAATAAAAGATCTGATAAATAAATTTAGGTCACTAAGGACATTGAGGATGGAGATGAGGGAAAGAAATGGGGTCATTTTATAAAGGTATTCAGAGAAGACTGTAGAAATTAATCCTGGTGAGAAATATTGCATAGATTCTAATGATTTCATTAAAAAGTAAGTAGAAATTTCAAGACATTTTGATTAAAAGGCTTGTGTGACTAAAGTAAATATGATGACATAAAATTGTTCCGAAAATCACAGGTACCACCCTGAAGTTTTGTACTTCTTAATATTTACACTCTGTTATTTGACATTTAATTAATGGCATGTTAGTGGGGGAAAAAGTTTTCTCTTCTAGTAGATTCTAGGACCCTCCTTTTTGTGTATTTCCTTCTTTATGATGCTGAGGATTAATTAAGTATTCAATAAATAATTCTCCTTGCTTGTAATTGGGATATTTGCAAGGAATTTAACACTGTTATTATTATTTTGCTTTAAACATTAGTTAAGTGTGTTTACAATTATATACCTTCCACTCCATTTAAACATGTGTAAGGTCTGGGATGCCTGGGTGGCTCAGTCAGTTAAGCATCTGCCTTCAGCTCAGGTCATGATTTCCGGGTCCTGGGATTGATCCAGCCCTGCATCTGGCTTTCTGCTCAGTGGGGAGTCTGCTTCTCTCTCTCTGTCTGCCCTCCACATAGTGTGCTCTGTCTCTCTCTCTCAAATAAATAAATAAATAATATATTTTTAAAAAATAAAAATAAACATGCATAAAGTCAATTTTATTTATTTAAAACACATTTCAATGGGCGATATTTACTAAGGTGAGCCTTTGTATTTCATATTGATATTTTTAATTGGCTTTTTTTTTTCACATTATGATATTTTAATATTGTGTCCATGGGGATACTTGCATGGCTCAGTTGGTTAAATTTCTGACTCATGATTCCAGCTCAGGTTATGATCTCATGCTCGTGAGATAGAAGGAGTCTCCTTGAGATTCTCTCCCTCTTCCTCTCCCCTCACTTGTGCACACACACTCTCTCTCTAAAATAAATAAATCTTTAAAAGAAAATATTGTATGCACATACAATGTGTAGTATTTTTATGTAATCAATGTATTATATGTAACAAATGTATTCTGAATTTATCACCATTTGTAAAAGATTAAAGAATAATCTCTAAATAAAATTCTTAATATCTTTTCATATTGAGTTGAATGCAAAACACTATTATTTCCTAGCAATCAAATATTTCTATCCCTCTCTTATATTCCTTTCTATTTCCAGTAATAATTTCTGTCCTTTTTCTTTGCAAAATGTGGCCATAGAGAATCAAACCTTTGTTCCACAATCCCTGTCATCTGGAATAGCTTTTCTCTATTTTCCTGCTTCATAACTGCCTATCTTTAAAAAAAATATTCACTTTTATTCAGTCTTTACTTCCTTTTCTATGTCTCTCTATATTTGTTTCTTTCTTTAGAAAAATTTAACATTTCCTAATTGCTTAATTTTCTAGTAGTCCCACCCCTTTTCCACCTAAAAGATCATCAAATATTTATGTTATAAACCCACAAGTAATAATACTAAGACTCAAAGATATAGTCCAAATGGTTGAACTTATTCCAACGCTTGAGGAATAAATAATCTGAAGATCAAGTTTTTATAATAAAGAGAGAATTATATTTTCAAATGTAGATTGTGCTGTCTTAGAGTTCAGAAACCCACTCCTATAACAATTGTTATTTCTCCCATTCTACTTGTGGAAAATGGGGATGATAATTTATCCAACAAAATATCAGTGTTGCTAAGCGTAATTGGAGGTAGCCTTGTGTAGAACAATGCAATAATAATAATAATAATAATGCTGACTTGTATTAAGCTCTTTGTACTTGGCACTATTTTAAAAGTTTACATATGTTAACTCATGTTATCATGCCAAATACCTTATGAATTTGGTATTGTTACTATTCCTACATTACAAATAAGGAAATGAAAATTTAAAAAAATTGAATGAATTGCCCATGGTTGTATAGCTGGTAAGTGATAGTGCAGGGATCCAAAGCCATTATCTGAATCCAGAGTTTATGCTCTTACTTAGTACTGTACATGTTTCTCTAGTATATTAGATCTTGGGCATATAAGAATTAAAACATTATTAGGCAGACACTGCCTTCAATGGATTAATGTAGTAAAAATCCATTTTGAGTTATTCCATAGATAATTTCATTTGCTTTATCTGTGCCTGGAACTTTGTTCAGTGTTGGGATACAACTGAGAACAAACCACTCATGCATCCTGCTCTTACTCTCACTTGGTGACAGACAAAAAGACCACAAATAGCAAGAGGCAAAGAAAAAGAATACATAAACACATAGATGCTCTTTAGTTCTCTGGGAATAGATCAGGTAAGACAGGGGACAGAGCTAAAAAGAAGAGGACTTTAAATGAAACCTTAGATAATACTTATATTTTAGAGGTTAGGTGACAGGGTTGCCAGGAGATGATGCTGGGAAGGAAACAACCAGTGAGATAGGAGAGGACAAGAAAGAACACGTCAAACAAACAACCAAAGAACAACTCTTGAAACAGTATCAAAAGGAAGACAGTCAGCAACTCTTAAGTATCTAGATAAGATGAAGAAAATATGTACTGGATTTAGCAATTGAGAAATTGCTGGTTATCTTAAAAAGGGTAATTTCAATGTAATTATAAGAGATCATTTGATCCAGTAAAATACAAGGTCTTTATGTTGTAAAAAGAGATGAGAATAAAAAAGGCCCACTGCCCCTGCTAAAGAGCACAAGTAGTGGATTTCCCTGTTATAAGAAGACATTCATTTCTCTTAAGGAGAAGGGACAAGATACAATGAAATGGACCTGTAGGTTTGGTGGGAAGCTAAGCGGGATGTTTCTGATGAATTTTAGTAACAAACAAAGCACTTTCAAAATCTTGTACCTAATTTAATTGATTCCACAATTTTATTTTTTCCATCTAATTTTGTCCTGTTGTCAAAGAATACTATCTATTTAATACAGTAACAATGGAACACCCCATAAATTAAAAAATGTTGAAATGGGAGGATTATTATGACACTGATCTCTCAAGTTTATTTGCTTGATAATGGAAATAAATTTATACTCAAACTGTTAATGTCTTCATGAAATCTACAATTATAATACTTAAATCTTTAGATAATTTCTATTTCTGAAAGATTGATATCTTAACTTGTTAATCTCATACTTTTTTCTTGGATTCCTGATAACAAAAGTTCTAAAATCTCAAGGCAGATTAGTATTCAAATTCATATTATTCTATGAAGCATTTCACTTGACACTTACTACTGAAGATAACCCCTCAAAAAGACATGTTGCTTTATATCTTTGGTTAGTTCTTCTGTAATATTACAAATGATTATCTCATTTTTTTTTCCCAAAGGGGACAAACTATTATACAAGAAAAGCTTTTAGTTTTTTTTTAATTTTTAAGATTTATTTATTTGAGAGAGAGAGCATATGCATGCAAGTGGGGAGGAGGGGTAGAGGGAGAGAAACTTCAAGCAGACTCCCTACTGAGTGCAGAGACTGAGGTGGGGTTCAATACAGAGTGGGGCTAAGTCTGAGGACCCATGAGATCTTGACCTGAACCAAAACCAAGAGTCAGACACTTAACCAACTGAGCCACCCAGTTGTGAAAAGCTCTTAAAAGGAAAAAGGAATTGGAATCTAAAAATCAAGATCATTTACTGTTATTTTTTATTTTCTAAAGCCATTAAAAATATCATTTATTACTTAGACATATTTGTTCTAAGTATTATAGTGATTCAGAAAATAATTATTATTCAATTTTATTATTTCTATATAGCTTAAAAACATAGATATTGTATCAAGTTACTTACATACATTATGTAAAGAAACAAATTTAACATCAGAATATGGAAAGTTAGCTTGCACTGAATCTCATATGTTTAAGACCAGTCACTTCATACAATAGCGTTAAAAAGCCAAGAGCTGGCAGAGCAACAAAAGGGTGTCTGGAATAATATTTCCTCCACTCCACTCTACTCCACAGAAATCCATCAATAAGTGGGAGCAAAGAAGCCAAAACAGATAATTTTGCTGTGGATCAGAATGGCATAGAATGACATTGATTCAAGTCAGAGAGAAATCAGGGTCTGAAATCACCAAATAAAGGGTTATTTAAAAACAAACAAGCAAATGAAAAATAGATGGAAGGCAGAATCAGGCAGGAGATAATGGTTGTGGAACATGGGAGATAATGGTTGTGGAACATGGGAGATAATGGTTGTGGAACATGGGAGAACACTGAAGAAGTGAGACTCTGAATCAGGGGCAAAGTGATGTAGAATAAGTATGGTTTTCAGTAATGTTAGATCAGATATCTGAAGAAGGAAAGGCAGAGCTGAAAGAAGGAAAAAAAAATGAAGGGGGAAGAGACAGAGGAGGGGGAGTGGAGGAGGAAGAAGTAAAAGAAGAGAAAGAGGAGGAGGAGGAAGAAAAGTAGAAGGAGGAGAAATTCGTACAGTAATGGCTAAATAAGGTGCTATGCTTCTGATGCAGCAATCAACATCATAATTGCTCTTGACTGAATTCAGTTTAAAAGGCCCTAAGACTACCAGAAGCTACATGTATATATTCTGTCCAATTAATTCCATGTACCACATTTATTATCTAACTAAAAATGTATAATTGACATGTACAGCATACACTTTTCATGAAAGTAATAATTTATCACTAAAAAACCATCTCACAAGCTGGATATAATGCTACATTTCTGTTAAGGACCATGTATACTTGTACTATATATAGGTACCCAAAGCCCTCATTTCTACTCCTTCCTCAAGACTGTGTTTTTGAAGTTTTTTTTTTTTAATTTATTTTATTGTATTTTTTCAGTGTTCCAATATTCATTGTTTATGTACCACTCCCAGTGCTCCATGCAATATATTCCCTCCTTAATACCTGCCACCAGGCTTCTACCCATTCCCTCACTCCCCTCCCCTCTAAAACCCTCAGTTTGTTTCTCTGAGTCCACAGTTGCTCATGGTTTGTCTCCCCATCCAGTTTCCCCCGATTCACTTTTCCTTTGTTTCTCCTAATATCCTCCATGTTATTCCTTATGTTCCACAAGTAAGTGAAAGCATATGATAATTGACTTTCTCTGCTAGACTTATTTCACTCAGCATAATCTCCTCCAGTCCCATCCATGTTGATACAAAATATGGTTATTCATCCTTTCTGATGGCTGAGTAATATTCTATTGTATATATGGACCACATATTCTTTATCCATTTGTCTTTTGAAGGGCATCTTGGCTCTTTCCACAGTTTGGTGATTGTGGAAATTGCTGCTATGAACATTGGGGTACAGATGGCCCTTCTTTTCACTACATCTGTATCTGTGGGGTAAATACCCAGTAGTGCAATTGCAGGGTCATTGGGTAGCTCTATTTTTAATTTTTTGAGAAATCTGAAGTTGTTTCTCATCTTTTCTTCTGTATAAAAAAATGACCGTACTTTATGGACCATTAAAAATGATAGAATAAAATAAAACATAGTAAAACATTAATCACTTATAAATTAGCAAATTATTCTCTGGAGGATATTATTTACAAAACATATTTAAGCAATGAATAGGTGGCCTTACATCAAGGGAACAGGAATCTAAATGATGGAGCTTGAGAAGCTGGGCTGTAGTCTGGGTAAGAAAGAAGGCCTTCCCTTTCTGTATAGGATACTAAGAAATTATTGTCTGTTCTGTTTATAAAGGAATTGCTGTTGAGATCATTTTGTATTGTATGAATTGAGTGAGGAAAATGTTTAATTTTATCCAGACACCTGAAAATGGGCAAAAACACCTGCTTCTCAAGAATATTTCAGTTCATGACTTTGGCCTGAGGATTTACTGCAGTCTCACAAAGAAAATGAGGGTGGGTTTCAAGTGACTCACTAATTATATTTCTCAAAGAAAGCCTGTACGTAGAAGGTGTCCCAGCCTTTCCCTGGAGAGTGAAGTATGACATACTTGAGTGTTTTAGAAACCTTGGAGTCTATATTTTTCCTGGAAGCCCTAGGCATTCCAATGTTATTTTAATCTTACTTGAGTCAGGGCTTATCTCCAGTCACTCCTGAAGGAATGACACAACTGTAATTAACCATATGCTCAATTTTTTCATGGCTTATATTTCTTTGCTTCTATTAGTGGTGAAACAAGATAAAGGCATTTGTTGAAACATAGCTGAATTTATAAAATTTTCAGCTGAGTCGTAAATTCAGGCAGAAACTAGGATCTTTAAAGGTTTTAAAGCTGAAAACACACACACACAGACATACACACACACACACACACACACACACACACACACTGACAAGTAAGATTAAGAGAAAAACAAAACAAAACTAAACAAAAAAACCACTGTCACCTAAAAGCTTCAAACACCTAAAAGCTGTTTCAATTTGCTTCAATACTCCCTTAGGGCAAATTCTTCCTTTTTTCTGGCAAACCTAAGTAATAGTCCTGTTTGTTGTGCAATGTAAAGCAAATACTGTCTTCTAACTTGGAAATATTTGAGCTACTCTGGTTCCAGGGAATTAAAACCACTTTTGGGATAATAGTGAACGCTTGTCTTTGTTAAAGATAGATTGCTTAACTGTGAACAAGTTTGCTTTTGGAAAGAAAAAAGTGTTTTAGTTAAATAGGATAATGAGGACAAAAGAGTAATATAAAGCAATTACCCATTCAAACTCTTTGAGTGGGCTGTCTCAAGAGGGATGAGGGCCTGAGGTTCAATATCCACATTCTTGAAGGATAACTTTATTGCAATACTTGGGCATAAGAAGGGTCAGATTCAGGCGGTCAAGCACAAGCATTCGTATAGGTATGTATGTTCATTGACTGGAACCACAGCATAAATAGCTAGTTGGATTGGCATCTTCTTTCTATTATATATCTACTAGTTATTTTTGTACATAATAGGCTATTAATTTTATTTATTTAACACTTGCCATATTACTGAACTCTTAAAAGTTTTTCAGCAATTCCTTTGTTTTCCAGGTATTTAGTCACAAAAATATATATACATTTTTTTTCTCAGTATAATTGTCCCTTCTTTCAATCTGTAGACTATTATATAGCTTTTGATTTTTTTTTTTTTTTTTTAGCTTTTGGTAAGTTAGACTAGTAAAAAAAAATTCAGCTCTGAAGAATATAAGAATATAAAGATTCAGGGCAAAGTGTACAGATAAAATCTATTGCTATAGTTTAGATGTGATCAGGGTTGACATTCCAAATATTTGGCAGCCTATGGTGGGTCATCCCCAATCTGAATGAATGTAAAAAATTACAGATCATACCCTGGCGAGTACCCTCTACCAGTACTTATCAGTCTTGGTATGTGATTTGTTAATGGCCTTACATAATCTGAGGAAATAAAAATGAAAGCCTATATCTGAAAGATATTTTAGTCATTTTATTGTATTCATCAATGTGGAAATAAAAAATGTCTTCAAACCAGAAGGTGGTAGTCTAATTTATAGTAAGTGATCTACATTAAAATCTATTAAAATCAGTTCTCCAATTGAATAGTTAGAAAAGGGAAAATAACCCACTCTGTTAGTCACTTGTAAAGCGTTTTGGTAAGGTAGACTCAAGAGAAATTAGCAGGAGTTTTAATTTCCTACAGTATCCTCACTGGCTAACAATTAAATCATATCCATTTTTGTCCACTGACATGTACACTATGTCCAGCAACCCTGTGGCTAGACTCATAATATAAATATAAGTACTTATCAAATTAGAACTTAAATTGTACCCCATTTATTGATGCTTGTACTCATATTATTTCATACATTTCCTTCAAAAGAGCTCCAGATTTACTTTGATCATTCATAGACCATTTTGCCCATTTAAAGTGTCTGTTAGTATTTTCATAGTTGTGTAACCATAATGGTCATTAATTTGACAATATTTTCCTCACCTCACTCCCCCAGAAAAGCTCATACCAGTTCTGTTACTTTTTTATTCTCCTATCTCTGGCTCCCTAACCAGACAACCACTAATCTATTTTATGCTTTTAAAGATTTCTTGTAAAGGAAATTATAGAATAAGTAGTCTAATGTGACTGGCTTCTTTGACTTAGTACACCATTTTTGTGGTTCATCCATGTTTTAGCTTATTATCAGTACTTCATTCTTTTTTATGACTAAAACATATTCCATTGTATAGATGTACCACAATACATTCATCCATTCGCCAGCTGGTTGATATTTGAACTATTTCTGCTTTTGGCTATTATGAATAAAACTTCAATGAACATGTGTATCCATGTGGATATACATTTTCATTTCTCTTGGGTATGGACCTACCAGTGGACTTGCTTTGTCAAGTGGTAATTATATATTTAAAATTTTGAAAAACTGCCAGACTCTTTTCTAAAACAGTTGCACTATTTTATGTTCCCACCAGCAATATGTGAGTGTTCCACTTCTTTGCTGAAACTTATTATCTTTTTAAATTGCAGTCATCATAATGGATGTGATATATGACTTTGATTTCCATTTCTGTGATGGCTGATAATATCAAACATGTTTTATGTTTTATCAACCATTTGTATACCCTCATTAGTACCTGGGTTGAAAATTGAGCCTGCCTCCCTGTCTTTAGATCCTACAGACAAAATTAGGATGCTTTATACTGCTCATATAGTTTTAAACAACAAACCTTCTGATAACTTCATTGCTTTAGTAAATAAACCAATGAGTAAGAAAATAGGATACTTTCGAGAGGAGAGGCCATTATGACGCTTTGCAGTTACAGAAAATATCCTGTTAATTTTGCTGTAGGATTTAATATGCAACTGCTGTTCCCAGCCAGGTGAATGACCATGTTTTGTACTTGTAGCTCTTCCCAAGAACATCTTCATTGCCTTTCCCATTTTGTAAGCTCTTCTCCGGAACATTGTAAAGACAAGAAGGAGCTGTTGTACCTTTTTCAGTGGTATTGAGATGAAGGGTGTTCTCTCTAGGAAGTCCTCTGGGTAGCTGTCTGAGTTGTTGTTCGTGTCAGTGTGCCAGGCTGATAGGATCAATTTCCTTGTCCAGTTCTGTGGAAATTAGAATCTAGGAAATTAACTAGAGCCATGGTTCTGAGTTATTTGCCTGCCTTGTATTTTTTAATGAGCTGACCTCCTCTTCTTACCTCTACAAAAACACTTCAGAACCTCATTCATGCTTAACCAAACCTAATTCCCAGTTCAAAGGAGGATGGAGGGAAGGAATCTCTCTCTCTCTCTCTCTTTTTTTTTTTTTTAAGTAAGTACATGGAATAAAGTTGTAGTATTTTTACTTGGTTATGCATCACACTTTCAATATAATTATTTTGCTGAGGTAAAAAGTATGGAGTTGAAAAAAATAACACATTTATTTTATTTATTTATTTAAATTATGCCCATTTTACATTCGTGAATTCAAAAGGATGTTTAATTCTGTTTAATATTTTAGGATTGGTTGACTGGATAGATAAGTATTTTACTTTAATTTTCAAACTGCATAATTATCTCCCAGGACCAATAATTCAAAGTTCTTATTTTACCTGTTCAACTGATTCAGGAACCTTAATGTTTGAACATACACACACACACACACACACACACACACACACACAATCTGACATTGTGTGAAATAATCATAAAAATGATATGAATGTCTTAATGTTATTTCAACTAAAATATTTTTCATGATTTTTAATTTTACATGTCTTTAATTAGCTATTCATTAATAACAAGTACAATTTATATAAAGAATTAGATATCTTTTTGAGAAAAAAGTGTATTACTGAAATACTTTAAAGTGTAGCACCAGATTATGATTAAGTATACAGTCAGGTTGTCATTTATTACAAAAATAAAACAAAAGAGATTGTACCTGGACAATGAGGTGTATTATGTACTCTAGTAAACCTAGACCTATGTCAGCCATGGTAAAGGAGAGTCTGCTTTCATCTCAGTGGTGATAACAATTGTTTTTTCCTGATGTGGCAGGGAAAATGTGGCCATGAAGATCTGGCAAAAGAGGCGGAAGATACAGAATAAGGGTAGATGAATGATTGTGATCCACATGAATTTTTTCACAGCTATGCCATTTCTCTGTTTGTGAATAGTGAAAGAGCATAATGCTGCTTACACTACTAATAGAGTAAGCTTCATTTCTAACATGGTATGAAAGTGCAAAAAATACAGTGGAAGGGATGATTTTTTTAAATTAATAATTGAAATACCTTTAACCATTTTCAATCTCCCACCTACTCACCTCAAGTAAGAAAACAATATGATCCACATAGAAAGAGTTTTACAGATTTTATTGTGATTGTGTTCAATAATTTTTCCCCATCATTTCTGGTCTAAGTTTCCATACTAATCACCCACATTAATTTCTTGTAAATTGTTTTATTGAATGTGAGAGGAGGCCACTCACAGTAAATTACTGGTTATACAATTCATGTAGAGTCATACAAGATGAAACTAATAAGTCATTTGTTTGATTCTAGCTTTGTGTAGATTGAGAATTGGTGATAGGGGCTATAAACCCATCTCTAAATGGTAGTGCCAAAGAATATAGGCTTTTGGAGGCAGATTAACCTAAAATCGTACTTTAACTCTATCAGTCCTGTGACCGTGGGTTTCAGTTTCCTTTTTAGGAAAAGAAGAGCAGTAAAACAAGTATCACCGCAAAGCTTTACAGATAAAGTATTGCATGCAAAATAGTACCATTCCTAGCAGAAAGACAGTGCCCAATAGATGGTAGCTAATAACTGCATTGTTAGTGGATTTTTTCTCTGTTGTGTATAGAAAAAAAACTGACAAAACTTAATCACATTAAAGATATCCAGTTCAAAAGACTTTAATATTGTTTTGCACTGTCACTAAGTTCTGTTAACCATCAAACTAAATATTTACCCACCTTAAACCTGAAAATAACCCTCTCTACATACCTAACTTTAGAAGAGCTGAATAATTCCCTTTAGAGATTCCTTGAGAGAAATACATTTGAAAAGCTCTGGTTGTTACAATGTTAATTTCTTAGCATGACTGCCAGAGCGATATATATCCTTCCTGAAATTAAACATGCTAAGAGTAATAACTCTGAGGAAAACAGACAACGCAAAGGAAAAACTATAATAATTTGGTTATACTAAAAAAGGTACTCAAAACACCTCTGAAAAATAACACAGCTATCTGTGTTATCCTAGTAATTGGGAACACAATTTAAGAAATAATTACTCTTTTTCACATTGTCACTTTTATGTACTGGAGTCTGTGTACTAACATTTATCTTTTCTGACAACACTTAAAGTATACGTTAGCTGGTAATTAATTTCATTTTCTTTTACTTCTATATCACATTAGTTGAATAGAATCAAAGAACTTACTAGAGTAACTTATTAAAACATTCTCTACCATTGTTTAATGGAAGTGTGGTGTTGGATTTGGCTTTTCAATACTGTCGTAGTTTTTGATCTGTTTACTTTTCCTTGACATCTTCAGATATAGTATCAGGATAAAATTCATTATGATTATACCTTAGTGGGAACCTCAACATATGATTTTCAAAAGCATCTGTAAATTATTGCACAGTAGATACTTTTTGAGAATTAATGATTAAGACATGAACAAAAGAGACACCTTTTCTTAAATAAAAATCAATTCCTTAATTGAGGGCTTTTTTCTTGAGGGGGTGGTGGGACGATTCAGACTTTAATGACATGATTTTGCAAAAATTGCTCTTGTAACAAATATACCAGTTCATAACTCAGTTTTGCTGTGTATAATCAGCTATCAATTGTAGGCATCAAAATTATTATGTTTTTATTCCTGAGAATTTGTGAAGAAATTATTGCTAAAATAACATGTAGATATATAAATGTATCTTAAATGTCTTTTCTGTCCAGAAACTGTCTTTTGTAGATAAAAGTATAAATTTATTATTTTCTTTCTCCCATCAGATGTGGGCTCTGTTGAAGGACTTGCCTATCACAGGGCTTGGGATACACTGTACTGGACCAGCTCCACTACCTCATCCATCACCAGACACACAGTGGACCAGAAGCGACCAGGAGCATTTGACAGGGAAGCAGTCATTACCATGTCAGAGGATGACCACCCACATGTGCTAGCCCTGGATGAATGCCAAAAGTAAGAAACAGTGAATTATTATTTCTTCATTAGAAGTCAAATGTTATCAAAGTTATGTTAATTTTAAAAAGAATTACCTTTTAAGGCACAGGTGAGCATTATAAATGTGAACACTTAGAATCCAGACTTGTGAAATGCAGGGTATCAACTCTGTGAGAATTCCAGCAAAAGCAAATTTAAATGATGAAAGGGAAAATAGAAACAATACCATGCTGGAAAAGGTATAAGAAGAAGACTTTAATGCATAGCTGATTGAAATGATAAATCTGAAGAAAACTGTTAGCTTGTATTAAAAACTAAGAGACATTTCTATAATCTAATTAAGTAATTTTAGCAACTGGGAGTCTCTCCAGTTGAAATACAGAGAAAACAATAACTCTTTGTGTAAAGCTATATTTTCAAAAAACTTGACAATAGTCTAAATTGTCCACATATGTTTGAAGATATATTGTGCAGGCATTTATAATAATACTTACAAAGAGTTTGTGACAAGAAGAAATGCTCAGGCTATGGAGTATGGAGTATGGAGCTCAGGCTATAGAGTAATAAAAAAAAATTAGAAAAATATTCATGTTTGGTGTGGATGCCATAAGGAAGCAATTGTATGAAAAAAAGAATAATGAAGCTTGGGTTAGGCAGAAAAAAAAATATTTATGAAGTTCCACTTCCATATAATATGATAAGAATATTTGTTAACCACTGGAAAGTCCTTTTGTTCTTAAATTAATCAAATAAACAACAATCAGACAAATCTGGCTTTTACCACATAGAAATAGAAGAACTCTTTTTAGATGTGGCAAAGAAAAAATAAAGAATTAAAAAAATATATTGATAAACGCTGACCCTGACCACTTAAGGAGTGTATGTAAATTAGTCAGTGTATGACTAACTAAATCTAGACACTCTTAAGCGCTAGAAATGAGATTATATTTAATTCAGTTAACACCTCCATCTTATAAGCGAAAACTCAAGGTTGAGAGAAAATTGATTACTCACACAGCTCCGGTGACCTCGCTCAGATGGACACAGGCCCTCAGATGCCTGGGGCAGAGCTGGTTCCTCTCATACCACAGACCTACCACATTACAGCTTGTTGTTGAATCAAGTGCATTGATCTTGAAGGTTCACCAGGAGAATCTGAGGACAATAATAAGTGTTCTGCAGTTAATCAAAGGAATTTCTATGACAATTTTGAAATAAACCTAAGGGTGATAATTGATAATATTATATATGGTTACTTTTAACTGATAAGTACTTTATCCTATAATATGTATTACATAAGCTAAAATTACACTTCATCTTACATATAGTGAACTGTAAATTAGAATTAAACACACTGAAATGTTTTAACTGAAAATTACATGTAACTAAAATTTAAAGTATTTTTTTTTACTATGCGTATCAATGACACATTCAAATCACTTTTGAAAACCCATGTCAGTTGGTTAACAGAAATTTTAAAATAAAATTTTCAATTCTAGGTAAAAAACCATTTGAGTTCAAAACTTGGTTTAGTTACTATAATTTTATTTTATTTTTATTCTTTTTAAAGATTTTATTTATTTACTTGACGGACAGAGATCATAAGTAGGCAGAGGGGCATGCCCAGAGAGAGGAAGGGAAGCAGGCTCCCTGCTGAGCAGAGAGCTCGATGTGAGGCTCGATTCCAGGACCCTGAGATCATGACCTGAGCTGAAGGCAGAGGCTTTAACCCACCTGAGCCACCCAGGTGCCCCCAGTTACTATAATTTTAATTACTCAAGCTCTCTGACCTCCATTTTCTTATTTATGAAATGAAAGGTGAAATGAAAAGAATATTAATACCTTCAGAAGTTCTGTTATTCTAAAACCAATAATTGAGGAAAACACGGCAGGTAAGTGCGCTTAATACTTTGTATTACATGGATAACTTCTAAAATGTTTTAACTATTTTTCTTTGAAAAGTCAGAGTGTATGGATAAAACTACTGTGTCATTTAAGAAACTGGAATGCCATTTGTTTTTACAAATTTACTCATTTAGAGGACAACATATTTTTGACACTTGCTCACTCAGAAAACTTTCATGTTCCATAGGACAGATGAAAAGGCTATGAAACATTTTAACAAAGAGCATAGTTGACCCAGCTTTTCTTGGTGGGGTTATATTTTAAACTAGCAAATAGGAAGATTTTTGTTATGACTTGAATATTGTTTAGTTATAAATGTTGGTTATAATTTTATATGAACTTTAAATGATTATACATAGGAATGGTATATATAATCTTGCTGTAAATATGAAATATTATTTCAAATAATCTTTGTCAACATATATTAAGCATTTTTTCAAATATGTAGAATAGCCTGCCTGTCAGCCTCTCTCTCTTCCTCCATTCTTCCCTTCCTCCTTTTTTCCTCCTTCCTTCCTGCCTTCCTACCTTCCTTCCTTCCTTCCCTTGTTCCCTTCCTTCCCTTGTTACATTCTAAGCAGCAACAACCAGTCTTCAAGTAAACTCTTAGGGACAGTCCTATAGATAAAAGAAGAGAAAGAAGAGTTGTTTTGGTAAAAATGGGGAAACTGGAACTCTACAGGCTCTATTTTTCCAGTGACTTGTAAAGCCTTCCCCAAAGAACAGGTTAACAAACACTGATTTAAAGCATTCTATAAAATCAGTATGTAACAGATAATATTTATAGGGAGTTGAGGGTAACCCTGGAATTCCAAAAGCAACATTGTCATTTATAAAAATATCAAACTGACAAAGAGAGAAAAAAAGAAATTAAAGAAATATAGGAGTTTATTAATTGTATTTCTCTAAAACATATGCAAAGGAGAATGCAGAATTTAAAAAGCAAACCAGGAAAGAGAAGGAGATTTAGATATTTGCCAATTAAAGAAAGAGATAACTGTTTCGTCCATGATTAAAATAAATTCTCGCTATACATCAAATTGATTCAATTAAGTTATTTGAGAGAATGTACAAAACAATTTTTTTTCAGAAATTGTTTCTAGGTTTTATTTAAGGAACTGAGAAAAAGATACATGCATATAGAGTATACGTATCTCCACTTATTACCTAGACTTCCTTAAGGGTCATCAAATATGAGACAAATAAATTTACTTTTTTCTTTTTGAAGTTTGACATAGTCATGTTTCTACTGTTTCTGTTGTTAACGAAAGCTTTAATTTATTATCATAATTTTCATTTTAATTAGTTTAATGTTTTGGACCAACTGGAATGAACAGCATCCAAGTATCATGAGATCTACCCTGACTGGGAAGAACGCTCAAGTGGTGGTCAGTACAGACATACTCACTCCAAATGGTCTCACTATTGACCACCGTGCAGAGAAGCTATATTTCTCAGATGGCAGCCTGGGAAAAATTGAAAGATGTGAATATGATGGATCCCAGAGACATGTAAGTTAACTGAGAATTTCTTGATTATAGATTTAAACAATCATACTTTTAAAAAATATGCTTTGTACTTGTCTAAAATATGTATATAAAGGGATTTCAAAATATGTAATTGTTTGAACCAATCCAATTGAATATAAAGTGTAAAAGAAAACAGGATAATATTTTGAAAAATTTGTTCAAGTGCATTCGGTACCATAGAGACAGTCTAACTCTTACAGACTTTATTCTGGAGAAACAGTAACTGAGTTTTTTCTAACTATTAGTTGAACTGGAATTGTTAGAGTGATTTGCACAAGTTTCATTGTTATTTATATTTTTTTAAATGTGAAATGAAACTGACTTGCTGCCCTGGGATAAAAGAACATTGGAAAAGAAGAAAATAAGCCTCTGTCTGTGTTTGGGTTCTCAAAGCATCCTAAAAAGCTTTGAAGAGAGAAGAATGGGAATTTTTTCAGGGTCATGCATATTCTCTCTTTTCTCTGAGCTCCTCATAAAATGTTAATGCAACAGTCTTTATGCTGCCCCTGTAGAACCCTTACAGCAGGTATTTAGGGCCTATAGAATAATAAAAGTCCTGTGTACCCACTTATCCTATGAGAACATCAGTCCTTAGCAACTGGGAAAGCTCAGAGATCAGGAGGTTAAGATCTGGGTGGTAACGCAACTGGGGAAATCTTTGCCCTTGCACCACCAGCCCAGTGCATGCCTGAAGGACAAAGTGATCCTGACGCTCTTCACTCCTCCACTGCATTTCATAAAGGGCCACATAGTAAGTCTTTGAAGCTTTATGGTCCATATTGTCTCTATCACACCTGCAATACCTTATAGTGCTAAAAGCAGACACAGGGAATACGTAAATGAATGGGTATGACAGTATTTCAGTAAAATTTGATTTACAGAAACAGGCAATCAACTAGCAGTCCCTAATTTGTTAATGCCTAGTCTATATCATTAAGCATACTATTTAATTCAATTGAATATATGCCTACAAATATATTTATATATATATATACACCTATATATTATGTGTATGTGTATATAAATATGCATTGTATATTTATATATTATAGATATAGAAATAGATAATTATCCCTGGGCAACTAATTATATTTACACATATATGTATATGTCCATATCTTTACACATAGATATTGATATGCATATGTGTGTGTGACAGAAACAGAGAGAGATAGAGAATTCTTGAAGAAATACATTGATTTACATTTTAGCACATCTTATTATGGAGTGACTACCTTGAGTAGTACTATTACAGGACAGTTGAGTGCTTAAGGAATATGGAAATAATGAGCTAAGACCTGATGAGATTAGTTTGTGTTAAAGGCAATAACTATGATGAAAATCTTGGTCTATCTTTTCTAATTAAAAGCCATGTGAGGTAATAAACAAAATATACAAAGAACTCACACAACTCAACAGCAAAAAACAAAAACAAAAACAAAAAAAACCCACAACCCACCACCACCACCACCACCACCACCACTACCAACAAAAAAACCCAATCCCACCCCAAAAAAATCCCAAAACAGTCTGATTTAAAAATGGACAGACGAATGGAATGAACATTTTTCCAGATGGTCAACAGACACATGAGGGATGCTCAATATTATTCATCAGGGAAATATAAATCAAAACCACAATGATTAGGGTGCCTAGGTGGCTCAGTCAGTTAAGCATCTGCCTTTGGCTCAGGTCATCACCCCCAGGTCCTGGATTGAGAACCACATTGGGCTCCCTGCTTAGTGAGGACCGTGCTTCTCCCTGCTGCCCTTTCTTGTGCTCTCTCTCTTAAGATCTAAATAGATAAATAAATAAATAAATAAATAAATAATAAAATCTTTTAAAAAAGAGGTATCACCTTTTACCTTTTAGAATGGCTAGCATCAAAAGGATAAGAAATGAGTGTTGGCAAGGACGTAGAGAAAAGGGAGCACTATGGACTGATGGTGAAAATGTAAATTTTCACCACTATGGAAAACAGTATGGAAGTTTCTCAAAAAATTTTCACTACTATGGAAAACAGTATGGAATTTCTCAAAAAATTAAAAACAGAAATACCATATAATCCAGCCATTCCACTTCTAAGTAAACCAAGAAAACAAAAATAACCATTTGAAAAGATATATCCAGTCCTCTGATGATTGCAGCCTTATATATGATAAGTGAAATGTAGAAGCAATCCATGTGTCCGTCAATAGCCAAATGAATAAAGAAAATATAGTATATTTATATAATGGGATATTATTCAACCATAAAAAAGAATTATATTTTTTCCATTTGTGACAATGTGGGTAGACCTTGAGGCATTCTAAGTGAAATAAGTTAGAAAAAGACAAATATCTTATGACCTCCTTTAGATGTAGAATTATAAAAAACAAACAAGTAAACGAACAGCTCATAGATCCAGAGAACACATTGGTAGTTAAAAGAGGTGGTGGGAGTGGGAGAAATGGGTATTTTTTTTTCCTTAGCTTAAATAAATTAAATCCTTTTTAATGAAATAAAATGATAGTTATTAGATGAAAATTAACCATCATCAGTAAAAAAATAGTAAAATAAAAATAAAGGCCATTCAATCTTCATAAATTTTGGTTTTCTATTATATTATGCAAATTCTCTACCTAACTTTCAAGGTTAATATGACAACATAGTTCAAAAGTATGTGCCCAAGAATATAGCAAAGAGACTCCAAATGAAGGTATTAGATAATGTTTTTAAAATGTCAGTCAGGAAAATCATTGTCCTGGATGTGGTACTACTTTCCACTAGGGACTAATACAGGAAATGCTTCTATAGTGCCTTATAGCAATGTTTTATCCACCTCAATTTTTTTTTTTTTTAATATACCTGCTTTGCTTTTACCCCTACAGTATACTTTTATGTATGGAAATTATAGCTACTCTAAGTGGTTCAGTCATCAGATCTCTAACATAACTTAAAAGATTTCTTTTGACACTTAGAAAAATATATGCCTAGCTAAGATTTCAACTCTCCCTTTTGCATCCTTGTCTGAACAAGGATACTTTCTGGCTGACTATAGTGAAGAGTATTGTATTGTATATTTGAAATTTCTGAAAGAGTAGATTTTAAATATTCTCACCACCACCACCACACACACACACACACACACACACACACACACACACACAAATTCTAATTATGTGAGGTTATGGAAGTATTAACAAACCTTATTGTGGTAATCATTTTGCAGTATATACAATATCAAATCATCATGTTGTACACTTTAAGCTTATACATGTTATATGTCAAGTATATTTCAATAAAATTGGGGGGGAAATATTTCTGTCCTGTAGAGAGGCAAATGTTGAGGAGAACATTACTTTAAAGGTTATGATTTTATCTCCCCACATGACACTAACCAATTTTGTCTCAAACTTAGAATTACATGTTACTCTTCCTCTACTTTTATCATCAAAAAAAAAAATTTGATTTGGCCCAAAAACTTGGAAAATATTTCAAAATTTATTACATTTTTACATCCATCTAGATTTCCTTATCTTTATCTTCATTACAAAGGAGCAAATCTGTGTCCCATTCATCTGGCTTTTAATAAATACACATGTGGATAGTTGAATTATAGAAACCATAGGACCATATAAATAATACAATGAAGATTTCAAAGTTATATAATCTCTAGTAGATTCTGCTTCATTCTGTCTTTGAGGAAAATTAATTCTGCAGAGTTCCATTTTAACTAATAGCAATTTTTTTTTATTTAGTAAAATGCACATTGAATACTGCAGAGATTTTTCTGTTACCTAAAGACATAGGATAGAGAAAATGTGTTAACTTTTGATTATAAATACAATCAAATATTAACATAAAACTGTTTTCATTTGTGTCTTCTCTGTTTTTTTTTTTAATTGAAGTGTAGTTGACATAAAATGTTACATGAATTTTAGGTGTACAACATCGTGATTCAACATTTATAGACATTACAAAGTGATCAGACATTTAGTCTAGGTGCCATCTGTCACCATATAAATTTATTATATTATTGACTGTATTCCCAATGCTGTGCTTTTAATCTCTGAGACTTATTTTATAACTGGAAGTTTGTACCTCTTAATCCCCTTCATCTATTTTGCCCAACCCCCCAACTCCTTTACCTTTGGCAACTAGCAGTTTGCTTCTGTATCTGAGTCTGCTTATGTTTTGTCAGTTTATTTTGTATTTTTGGTTCCACTTGTAAATGAGATCATACAGCATTTGACTTTCTCTGACGTATTTCTTGTTGCATAATACCCTCTAAATCCATCTGTGTTTTCACAAAAGGCAAGAGTTCATTCTTTTTTGATGGGTGAGGTAATATTCCAATATATATGTATTTTATGTATTTTACATGGTCTCTAGACATTCATCTGTTGATGGGCACTTGGGTTGCTTACACATCTTGGCTATTGTAAATAATGCCGTAATGAACATATGAACGTATCTTTTCAAATTAGAGTTTTTGTTTTCTTTGGATAAATACCCAGAAGTGGAACTACTGAATTATATGACACTTCTATTTTTAGTTTTCTAAGGAACTTCCATACTGTTTTCCACAGTGGCTGCACAATTTATATTCTCACCATCAGCAGATGACCATTCCCATTTCTCCATATCCTTGCCAACATTTGTTATTTCTTGTTTTTTTTTTGATACTAGCAATTCTGGCAGGGATAAGCTGATAAGTCATTATGGTTTTTATTTGCATTTCCGTGATAATTAGTGATGTTGGGCATCTTTTCATGTATGTGTTGGCCGTCTGTATGTTCTTCAGAAAATTCTCTATTCAGGTCCTCTTGCTCATTTTTAATTAAGTTGAATATTTCATTAAGAATTTTTGCATGTATGTTTATGAAGGAAGAATATTGGTCTGTAATTTTTTTTTTCAATACCTTTATCTGGTTTTGGTATTAGGGTAATGCTGGCCTTATAGAATAAATTTGGAAGCATCCTCTTCTCTTTAACTTTTTGGAATAGTTTGAGAAGAATAGGTATTATTTGTTCTTCATATGTTTAGTAAAATTGTTTTTTGGGAGGTTTTTGATTACTATTTCAATTTCATTGCTAGGAATCATTCTGTTCACATTTTCTTTCTTTCTTTTCTTTTCTGATTCAGTCTAGGAAAAGTGTACATTTCTAGGAATTTATCCTTTTCTTCTAGGTTGTTCAGTTTGTTGCCATATAGTTGTTCCTAGCAGTCTCTTGTAATCCTTTGTATTTCATTTTTTTAAAGATTTTATGTATTTATTTGACAGAGAGAAAGAGGGAGAGCACAAGTAGGCAGAGCAGCAGACAGAGGGAGAGGGAGAAGCAGACTTCCCTGAGTAGTGCACTTGATATCAGGCCCCATCCCAGAACCCTGGGATCATGACCTGAGCTGAAGGCAGACAATTAACCAACTGAGCCACCCAGGCGCCCCCAATCCTTTGTATTTCTATGCTGTCAGTTGTAACTTCTACTCTTTGATTTCAGATTTCATGTATTTGGGTCCTCTCTTGTTCTTTTTCTTGATGAAATTGGCTGAAGTTGATCAATTTTATTTACCCTTTTGAAGAACCTTATTTTAGTTTTATTGATCTTTTTTGTCTTTATATTTCATTTATTTCTGCTCTTATCTTTATTATTTCCTTCTTTTACTAACTTTAAACTATGTTTGTTCTTTCTTTTCTTTCTATGAGGTGTAAGGTTAGATTGTTTTTTGAGGTTTTTCTTGTTTCTTGAAGTAGGGTTGTATCATTATAAACTTCCCTCTTAGAACTTGTTTTGCTGGGTTCCATAGATTTTAGAGTATTTTGTGTCCAATTTTATTTTCCCCATGTATTCTTTTTATTTCCTTTTTGATTTCTTCATTGACTCACTTGTTTAGTAACATGTTGTTTAATATCTACACCTTTGTGAATTTATAGTTTTCCTCTTATAACTAATTTCTAGTTTTATACTGTTATGATAGTGAAAAGCACTTCTTAAACTTACTGAGACTTGTTTTGTGGTCTAACATGTGACCAATCCTAGAGTGTTCCATGTGCACTTGAAAACAAGGTAATCAGCAGTTTTTGGCTGGCATGTTCTGTATGTATCTATTAAGTCCATTTAGTCTAATGTGTAGTTTAAAGCCAGTATTTCCGTATTGATTTTATATCTGGATGGGCTATTCATTGATGTATCTGGGGTGTTATAGTCTCCTACTATGGTTATATTACTATCTGTTTCTCCCTTTATGTCTGGTAATATTTGCTTTCTATATTTAGGTACTCTAATGTTGGGTGCATAGATATTTAAAACTGGTATATTCTCTTGTTGGATTGATTCCTTTATCATTGTCATGCCCTCTTTGTCACTAGTAGCAGTCTGTTTTAAAGTCCATTGTTTTGGGGGCACCTGGGTGGCTCAGTCATTAAACATCTGCCTTTGGCTCAGGTCATGATTCCAGGGGTCCTGGGATCAAGCCCATCATCAGACTCCCTACTCAGTGGGAAGCCTGCTTTTCCCTCTCCCAATCCCCCTGCTTGTATTCCCTCTCTCTGTTAAATAAGTAAATAAAATCTTTAAAACATGTCTATTGTTTTGTTTTGATTCGAATATTGCTGCTACAGATTTCTTTTTGCTTCCATTTGCATGGACTATCTCTTCCCATCCCTTTACTTCCTATCTGTATGCCTATAGGTCTGAAGTGACTGTCTTATAGACAACATAGACATGGAACTTGATTTTTTAAATTCATTCAGCTTTGTCTTTTGGAAGGCAGCTATGTTCACCATTATACCACCGTTGCTGCCCATCCTATGTCTTTTTTTTTTTTAATTTTATTTTTTATAAACATATAATATATTTTTCCCCAAGGGTACAAGTCTGTGAATCGCCAGGTTTACACACCTCACCACACTCACCATAGCACGTACCCTCCCCAATGTCCATAATAACCCCAACCCCCTCTCCCAACGCCCCTCCCCCCAGCAACCCTCAGTTTGTTTTGTGAGATTAAGAGTCACTTATGGTTTATCTCACTCCCAAACCCATCTTGCTTCATTTACTCTTCTCCTACCACATTAACCCCCCATGTTGCATCTCCTCTCCCTCATATCAGGGAGATCATATGATAGTTGTCCTTCTCCGATTGACTTATTTCGCTAAGCATGATAACCTCTAGTTCCATCCATGTCGTCGCAAATGGCAAGATTTCATTTCTTTTGATGGCTGCATAGTATTCCATTTTGTATATATACCACATCTTCTTTATCCATTCGTCTGTTGATGGACATCTAGGTTCTTTCCATAATTTGGCTATTGTAGACATTGCTGCTATAAACATTCGGGTGCACGTGCCCCTTCTGATCACTACGTTTGTATCTTTAGGGTAAACACCCAGTAGTGCAATTGCTGGGTCATAGGGTAGTTCTATTTTCAACATTTTGAGGAACCTCCATGCTGTTTTCCAGAGTGGTTGCACCAGCTTGCAGTCCCACCAACAGTGTAGGAGGGTTCCCCTTTCTCCGCATCCTCGCCAGCATCTGTCATTTCCTGACTTGTTAATTTCAGCCATTCTGACTGGTGTGAGGTGATATCTCATTGTGGTTTTGATTTGTATTACCCTGATGCCGAGTGAGATGGAGCACTTTTTCATGTGTCTGTTGGCCATCTGGATGTCTTCTTTGCAGAAATGTCTATTCATGTCCTCTGCCCATTTCTTGATTGGATTATTTGTTCTTTGGGTGTTGAGTTTGCTAAGTTCTTTATAGATTCTGGACACTAGCCCTTTATCTGATATGTCATTTGCAAATATCTTCTCCCATTCTGTCAGTTGTCCTTTGGTTTTGTTTACTGTTTCCTTTGCTGTGCAAAAGCTTTTGATCTTGATAAAATCCCAATAGTTCATTTTTGCCCTTGCTTCCCTTGCCTTTGGCGATGTTCCTAGGAAGATGTTGCTGCAGCTGAGGTCGAAGAGGTTGCTGCCTGTGTTCTCCTCAAGGATTTTGATGGATTCCTTTCTCACATTGAGGTCCTTCATCCATTTTGAGTCTATTTTCGTGTGTGGTGTAAGGAAATGATCCAATTTCATTTTTCTGCATGTGGCTATCCAATTTTCCCAACACCATTTATTGAAGAGGCTGTCTTTTTTCCATTGGACATTCTTTCCTGCTTTGTTGAAGATTAGTTGACCATAGAGTTGAGGGTCTATTTCTGGGCTCTCTATTCTGTTCCATTGATCGATGTGTCTGTTTTTGTGCCAGTACCATGCTGTCTTGATGATGACAGCTTTGTAGTAGAGCTTGAAGTCTGGAATTGTGATGCCACCAACTTTGGCTTTCTTTTTCAATATTCCTTTGGCTATTAGCGGTCTTTTCTGGTTCCATATAAATTTTAGGATTATTTGTTCCATTTCTTTGAAAAAAATGGATGGTACTTTGATAGGAATTGCATTAAATGTGTAGATTGCTTTAGGTAGCATAGACATTTTCACAATATTTATTCTTCCAATCCAGGAGCATGGAACATTTTTCCATTTCTTTGTGTCTTCCTCAATTTCTTTCATGAGTACTTTATAGTTTTCTGTGTATAGATTCTTAGTCTCTTTGGTTAGGTTTATTCCTAGGTATCTTATAGTTTTGAGTGCAATTGTAAATGGGATTGACTCCTTAATTTCTCTTTCTTCTGTCTTGTTGTTGGTGTAGAGAAATGCAACTGATTTGTGTGCATTGATTTTATATCCTGACACTTTACTGAATTCCTGTACAAGCTGTAGCAGTTTTGGAGTGGAGTCTTTTGGGTTTTCCACATATAGTATCATATCATCTGCGAAGAGTGATAGTTTGACTTCTTCTTTGCTGATCTGGATGCCTTTAATTTCTTTTTGTTGTCTGATTGCTGAGGCTAGGACTTCTGGTACTATGTTGAATAGCAGTGGTGATAATGGACATCCCTGCCGTGTTCCTAACCTTAGCAGAAATGCTTTCAGTTTTTCTCCATTGAGAATGATATTTGCGATGGGTTTTTCATAGATGGCTTTGATAATATCGAGGTATGTGCCCTCTATCCCTACACTTTGAAGAGTTTTGATCAGGAAGGGATGCTGTACTTTGTCAAATGCTTTTTCAGCATCTATGGAGAGTATCATATGATTCTTGTTCTTTTATTAATGTGTTGTATCACATTGATTGATTTGCAGATGTTGAACCAACCTTGCAGCCCTGGAATAAATCCTACTTGGTCGTGGTGAATAATCCTTTTAATGTACTGTTGAATCCTATTGGCTAGTATTTTGGTGAAAATTTTTGCATCTGTGTTCATCAAGGATATTGGTCTGTAGTTCTGTTTTTTGATGGGATCTTTGTCTGGTTTTGGGATCAAGGTGATGCTGGCCTCATAAAATGAGTTTGGAAGTTTTCCTTCCATTTCTATTTTTTGGAACAGTTTCAGGAGAATAGGAATTAGTTCTTCCTTAAATGTTTGGTAGAATTCCCCCGGGAAGCCATCTGGCCCTGGGATTTTGTTTGTTTGGAGATTTTAGATTACTGTTTCAATCTCCTTACTGGTTATGGGTCTGTTCAGGCTTTCTATTTCTTCCTGGTTCAGTTGTGGTAGTTTATATGTCTCTAGGAATGCATCCATTTCTTCCAGATTGTCAAATTTGTTGGCATAGAGTTGCTCATAATATGTTCTTATGATTGTCTTTATTTCTTTGGTGTTAGTTGTGATCTCTCCTTTTTCATTCATGATTTTATTTATTTGGGTCCTTTCTCTTTTATTTTTGATAAGTCTGGCCAGGGGTTTATCAATCTTATTAATTCTTTCAAAGAACCAGCTCCTAGTTTCATTGATTTGTTCTATTGTTTTTTTGGTTTCCATTTCATTGATTTTCTGCTCTGATCTTTATGATTTCTCTTCTCCTGCTGGGTTTAGGGTTTCTTTCTTGTTCTTTCTCCAGCTCCTTTAGGTGTAGGGTTAGGTTGTGTACCTGAGACCTTTCTTGTTTCTTGAGAAAGGCTTGTACCGCTATATATTTTCCTCTCAGGACTGCCTTTGTTGTGTCCCACAGATTTTGAACCGTTGTATTTTCATTATCATTTGTTTCCATGAATTTTTTCAATTCTTCTTTAATTTCCTGGTTGACCCATTCATTCTTTAGAAGGATGCTGTTTAGTCTCCATGTATTTGGGTTCTTTCCAGATTTCCTCTTGTGATTGAGTTCTAGCTTCAGAGCATTGTGGTCTGAAAATATGCAGGGAATAATCCCAATCTTTTGATACCGGTTGAGAACTGATTTAGGACCAAGGATGTGATCTATTCTGGAGAATGTTCCATGTGCACTAGAGAAGAATGTGTATTTTGTTGCTTTGGGATGAAATGTTCTGAATAGATCTGTGATATCCATCTGGTCCAGTGTGTCATTTAAGGCCTTTATTTACTTGTTGATCTTTTGCTTGGATGATCTGTCCATTTCAGTGAGGGGAGTGTTAAAGTCCCCTACTATTATTGTATTATTGTTGATGTGTTTCTTTGATTCTGTTATTAATTGGTTTATATAGTTGGCTGCTCCCACGTTAGGGGCATAGATATTTAAAATTGTTAGATCTTCTTGTTGGACAGATCCTTTGAGTATGATATAGTGTCCTTCCTCATCTCTTATTATAGTCCTTGGCTTAAAATCTAATAGATCTGATATAAGGATTGCCACTCCTGCTTTCTTCTGATGTCCATTAGCATGGTAAATTGTTTTCCACCCCCTCACTTTAAATCTGGAGGTGTCTTCGGGTCTAAAATGAGTTTCTTGTAGGCAACATATAGATGGGTTTTGTTTTTTTATCCATTCTGATACCCTGTGTCTTTTGATTGGGGCATTTAGCCCATTAACATTCAGGGTAACTATTGAGAGATATGAATTTAGTGCCATTGTATTGCCTGTAAGGTGACTGTTATTGTATATTGTTTCTGTTCCTTTCTGATCTACTACTTTTAGGATCTCTCTTTGCTTAGAGGACCCCTTTCAATATTTCCTGTAGAGCTGGTTTGGTGTTTGCAAATTCTTTCAGTTTTTGTTTGTCCTGGAAGCTTTTAATCTCTCCTTCTATTTTCAATGATAGCCTAGCTGGATATAGTATTCTTGGCTGCATGTTTTTCTCGTTTAGTACTCTGAATATATCATGCCAGCTCTTTCTGGCCTGCCAGATCTCTGTGGATAAGTCTGCTGCCAATCTAATATTTTTACCATTGTATGTTACAGACTTCTTTTCCTGGGCTGCTTTCAGGATTTTCTCTTTGTCACTAAGACTTATAAATTTGACTATTAGGTGACGGGCATGTGGACCTATTCTTATTGATTTTGAGGGGATTCTCTGAACCTCCTGGATTTCGATGCTTGTTCCCTTTGCCATATTGGGGAAATTCTCTCCAATAATTCTCTCCAATATACCTTCTGCTCCCCTCTCTCTTTCTTCTTCTTCTGGAATCCCAGTTATTCTAATGTTGTTTCATCTGATGGTGTCACTTATCTCTCGAATTCTGCCCTCGTGGTCCAGTAGCTGTTTGTCCCTCTTGCTCAGCTTCTTTATTCTCTGTCATTTGGTCTTCTATATCGCTAATTCTTTCTTCTTCCTCACTTTTCCTAGCAGTGAGAGCCTCCATTTTTGATTGCACCTCATTAATAGCTTTTTTTATTTCAACTTGGTTAGATTTTAGTTCTTTTTTTCTCCAGAAAGGGCTTTTATATCTCCTGAGAGGGTTTCTCTAATATCTTCCATGCCTTTTTCGAGCCCGGCTAGAACCTTGAGAATCGTCATTCTGAACTCTAGATCTGACATATTACCAATGTCTGTATTGATTAGGTCCCTAGCCTTTGGTACTGCCTCTTGTTCTTTTTTTTGTGGTGAATTTTTCCGCCTTGTCATTTTGTCCAGATAAGAGTATATGAAGGAACAAGTAAAATACTAAAAGGGTGGCAACAACCCCAGGAAAATGTGCTTTAGCCAAATCAGAAGAGATCCCAAATTGTGAGGGGGTGGGAAAGGGGATATAAAGAGGTTCAGAAAGAAAAAAAGAAAAAAAAAAAAAAAGAAAAAAGAAACAAATAAAAAAAGAAAACTAATAATGAAAAAATATAAAATGGAAAAAATATATATATTAGATAAACTAGTTAAAAAACGTTAAAAAAGAAAAGGGTAAAAGTTAAAAAAATTTAGCAGAAGAAGAGAAAAAAAAATTGAAAAAGAAAAAAAATTAAATTAACTGCAAGGCTAAAGAATCATGGGGAGAAAGCCATGAGTTCCAAGCCTTGCTTTCTCCTCCTCTGGAATTCCGCTGCTCTCCTTGGTATTGAAACTGCACTCCTTGGTAGGTGAACTTGGTCCTGGCTGGGTTTCTTGTTGATCTTCTGGGGGAGGGGCCTGTTGTAGTGATTCTCAAATGTCTTTGCCCCAGGCGGAGTTGCACCGCCCTTACCGGGGGCCGGGCTGAGTAATCCGCTCGCGTTTGCTTTCTGGAGCTTTTGTTCCCTGAGCGCTTTCTGTAGAGTCCGGAGGACGGGAGGGAAGATGGCGGCCTCCCAGTCTCTAGCCTGGAGGAGCCGAGAGTCTGGGGCCCCAATCCTCAGTGCGCCCTCAGAGAACAGCGCCCAATTGCTCCCGTCACCCTGGCCTCTGGCCACGCTCCGAGCTGACCGAGCCTGTGAGCGGTTCAGGTAAACCCGAGCTTAGAGCTCACTCCTCGGCTCTGTCTCTGTGGCTGGCTTCCCCGTTCTAATACCTGTAAGCTCTGCAACACTCAGACACCCCTGATCCTTCTGTGACCCTGCGGGACCTGAGGCCACGCTGACCCCGCGTGCACTTCACCCCGGTTAAGCCTCTGGAGCGATATCCCTCAGCGGACCAGACTTTTAAAAGTCCTGATTTTGTGCTCCGTTGCTCCGCTGCTTGCCGGGAGCCGGCCCCTCCCCCCGCAGTCTATCTTCCCGTCGCTTTGGATTCACTTCTCAGCCATTCCTACCTTTCAGAAAGTGGTTGATTTTCTGTTTCTAGGATTGCTGTTCTTCTTCTCTTCGGTCTCCCATTGGATTTATAGGTGTTTGCAATCCTTAGATAAGCTATCTAGCTGATCTCCCGCTACCTGAAGTAGTCTCAGCCTGCTACTTCTCTGCCATCTTGACTCCTCCCTCATCCTATGTCTTTTGATTGAATCATTTAGTATACTTAACATTTAAAGTAATTACTGATAGGTATGTATATTGCCAATTTGTTAACTATTTTTAAGTTGTTTTCTGAAGTTGGTCTCTGCTCTTCTCTTCTTCTGTTGCTCTCTTCCATTGTGATTGACAACTTTCCTTAGTGTCATGTTTGGATTATTTTCTCTTTATGTTTCATGTAATTATATAGTTTCTTCCTTTGTGATTACAATGGAATTAATATATATTGAAATATTCATATATAAGATATATATTTATAAATTTTAAATTAAAAATATATTTATAAATGTATATAAATGTTATTTATATATTTATAAAATATATGTAAATATATATTTATATAATCAGTCTACTTCAAGTTTATGGTCACTTAAGTTCAGAAATGTTCTAAAGTCACTAAAGTTTTACTACCCAACCATGTTTTATGTTTTTGAGGTCAGACTTTACATTTTTAAATTTTGTGAATTCTTTAATTGTTGTTGATACAGTTGATTTTATTCCTTTTGTCATTTATCCTTCATACTAGCTTTGTAAGTGGTTGATCTACACTTTTTTTGCATGTTTGCTTTTACTAAGAGGGTTTTTTTTTTTTCCTTGTATAATTTTCTTACTTTTAGTGATGGCCATTTCTTTTCTGTTTGAAGAAATCCCTTTGAATTTTTTTATAAGGCCAGTTTAGTTGTGATAAACTCCTTTAACTTTGTCTGAGAAACTCTTTATCTCTTTTTCAGTTCCGACTTAAAATCTTGCCAGGCAGAGTCTTTTTGGTTGTAATTTTTTTTTTTTTTTTTTTTTTCCCTCACTTGGAATATATTGGACCACTCTCTTCTGGTCTACAAATTTTCTGCTGAAAAATCAGCTGATAGTCTTATGAGGGTTCTCTTGCATATAACTAGCTGCTGTTGTCTTTCTGCTTTTGAGATTCTCCATTTTAAAATTTTGACATTTTAATTATAATGTGTCTTGGTGTAGACCTTTTTGGGTTCATTTTCTTGGGAACTCTTTTTGCTTCCTGAACCTAGAAGTCTGTTTCCATCCCTACATTAGGGAAGTTTTAGCTATTAATCCTTCAAATAAATTTTCTGCACCTTTCTTTTTCTTTTCTCCTTCTAAAACCCCAATAAGTACTTAATATTGTTATAGAGATCCCTTAAACTCTCTTCATGTTTTGTTTATTTTTTTTAATTTTGGCTGTTCAACCTGAGTAACTTCACCACCATGTTTTCCAGATTGCTGATCTGTTCTTCTGCATCATCTAATTGGCTATTGATTTCTTCTAGCGTATTTTAAAAATTTCAGTTATTATATTCTTCAGCTCATATCTAAAAGCGTATTATCTATCTCTCTGTTAAAGTTCTCATTATCTTCATCCATTCTTTAGTGTTCTGTGAGTGTCTTTATGAACATTGCTTTGAACTCTTTATCAGAAAGATTGCTTATTCCATTTTGTTTAGCTTTTTTTTTTTTTTTTTTTCTTTCTCTGAGGTTTCTTCTTTTTCTTTAATTTGGAGTATGTTCCTCCTTCTCCTCATTTTGCCTAACTCTCTGTTAGGGTGGCTGTATATCTCCTAGTCATGAAAGTAGTGGTCTTATACAGAAGGTATCCTGTGGTGTCCAGAAGAATAGCCCCCCTTTGTCACCAGAAACAGGTGTTC
The DNA here is from genome assembly GCF_010015895.1 of Lontra canadensis. Taxonomy (NCBI): domain Eukaryota; kingdom Metazoa; phylum Chordata; class Mammalia; order Carnivora; family Mustelidae; genus Lontra; species Lontra canadensis. Next base: position 19,420,021 of record NW_022631005.1, read on the forward strand.
CAGTTGTGCCCCCTGTGTACCCTTCTATTGTGGCTGGACTGAGACTGCTGTGGGCACACTTGTGAGTGGGGTTGTTTCCTGAACCCCATGCCCTAGGGTGGGAGCCACTTGAGGGTAGCACCAGTCCAGGCTAAGGTCACCAGCAGGATCCCACAGGTGAGAACTTCTTTGAAGGGGTGCTGGTCCTAGCCAGTGCTACCTGCTGGATGAGGCTGCTCACTAAATGTGGTGGAGTGGGAGACACTTTGCAGGTAGGGAGTATGCTGATATGCACATCTCTCTTTCTATTTTAAGGCAAATTAGGTGGAACCAGGGTTTAGATGACTCAGAATCTTTCATTATCACATCTATCTTAGTTTCATAAAAATTACTATAATAAGGAACCTCAAAAATGAAGAAACTCAAAACTTCAGGCCAATGCAAAAATGCTAAACCACTTATTTACAAAATTATCTCTTCCTCTACTTTCTTCCCAAAGCCATAAAAGCTCCTAATAATATTACTCCCCCATAATCCTTCCTTAATTACAGAGTGATTATCTTTCAAGATAATGGTTTTTTAGGTCTGTGTCACAGATTCCATACTTGAAGATAAACTGAACAATGTTGTCTTTTAATATGATAAGTGGAAGAAGGCTGATCTCTGTGAGTGGGAGGGGTTATTTTTTGTCTTTTTTGAAAGTTTGTGTAATAGACTGGTAAGCTCCAATGCAAATCTAGATACTAGCATTTAACTCATGACACTGTTCCTAAAAGCCTCATTTATGAAAGAGCCCTCTATGAGTGAATTTAAGGTCTATAGAATAAGAAAAGATTAGAGATAAATTAATAATTGTAATTCTGTTCCGAATGTAAGATATGAATTCAAAATATTAAGAATTATAATTGAAATGTCAAAAATTTATTTTAGTATTGTTAGCCATCTTTAAATGAACCTGTATTTTATCAGCTTAACTAGATTTGAGGACAAGGGTCATCTTTTCTACATCTTTGAATTCACAGTGACTTTTATTTTCACAAAATTAGAGAACATTATTTCTGTTGATTTTAGCTGTTATGTGTTTTAATAGCAAATAATGTACACATGAACACTCCCCATCTCAACATCGCTGCCAGATGATTGTTTAAGCTCACCTTGAACATTGTCATTTTTTTTTTTATTTTACTGGATATACTTGATGAAACAACTTATTTTAGTTTTAAACATTTTTTTTCTTTTTTTGAAGCAAAATTTATTTATGAATTTGGTTTTGAGGTCTCAATTTAGGCTTCTGATATAAACTTGAACACACCAGCTTTTTTTGTCTCTCTCTGACAGTGCTTCAAATACTTAGTGAGAATTGTTGTTTTCAAGACAGTCATTACTACTTTGATTGAGTTAGTTTACTTTGTACAATAATTTTACATACAAAAGACATGAGGCAAGTCTCCACGCAAGTAAGGAAACAGGATCTGACCTTTCTATAGGTGCACAAGGATTTAGGAATTGAGTGAACTTTTACCAAAAAAAGGGGGTTCTTTATGCTTTCGTTTATTTTAATAACAGTATAGTCTAAGAAAATTGCTTGGTTAGATGGCCCTCTGTAGTGACCTGACCATTATAATTTGAAATGTAAAGAAAACACTGAAGTATTTTTTTCATGGGTAGTCATAATCCATCCTCCAATAATACATAAGACTCAATTTCTTTTTTTTACTTTCAACCTTCATGTTCTCTTACTTTATCATGTTCATTGGATAAAGGTATGTGTATGTGTCCAAAGTTATCTTATTCTTTTGCCAGTTATCAGAATTCTGTGGTTGCTATGCCATAGTGTCCATGGTTAGTGCCATGGAATTACCACTCACTTCTATATATTAACCACTGTGTCTTATGTTTTAATCATTATTTTGTACACAGAATATCTTGAATGCCATTTTTTAAGTTGACTTAAATTTCTGGATACCTACTATAGTTTTGAGCTTCTTTTCATGGTTAATTACCTGTTTTTATAATCTTTTACTAAGATATCCATAGAACCATGAGACTGAGAGTTTAAGTGAGAGCTAAGTCATCTATTATCTTTAGGAAAAGTTAAAGATGCAATCTAGCTTAAGTTTAAAGATTTAATAACAAGATATTTCCCTTGAAAGAAAAGAAATGATATTTATTCTGTAAAAAAATTCTAGGAGTGTATAGCATCATGCTAACTCTAAAAATGCTTCTGTTACATGATAACTGTTGAAAGAGCAGAGCAATTTTTCTGATATCCTATCCACTTAGGTTTTTTTATTTTCCCACTTACATCTTTTTAACTAACATATGTAAAAAAGTATGACCAGAATCAATACTAAATCTGAAATGTTCTTGTTCAGCTGAGTTGAAGTCCTAAATCAAAGAATACCTTTTAGAACAGATTTCTTCTTAGATCCCCACAGAAGCTAAATGCTTCTTATCTGAAAAATTCATGTGTAGCTAGTTGAGTTCATTCTAATCTTCTGTTGGTTAGTCTGTGTCAGGACCGTGTGTGTGTGTGTGTGTGTGTGTGTGTGTGTGTTTCCTATTATCTTCATTGCTCACTCCTATTGTGTTCCCCTTGGGCAACCATATTAATGTGATTGATATATTTCCTTAGAATTTGTATATACTTTTTTTTCAAACAAGTCAACAAACCAACATAATGAATTTTATTTTTTATATTTTGGCAAAGGCACTGCAGAAATGTGTCACAGGGGAAAACCACAGGATTAAAAATAATGATATTGGGCCACCTGGGTAGCTCAGTGGGTTAAGTCTCTGCCTTTGGCTCAGGTCATGATCTCAGGGTCCTGGGTTCGAGTCCTGCATCAGGCTCTCTGTTCAGCAGGGTGCCTGCTTCTCCCTCTCTCTCTCTCTCTGCCTGCCTCTCTGCCTACTTGTGATGTCTGTCAGATAAATTAAATCTTTAAAAAATGATATTTAGGAAGTAGAAAGTAAAGTTATGAAGCTTTAAAAGTTATACGAAAGATTTAGGTGCTAATCATGGAATATAAGAAGAGAAAAAATATTGTTCAACATATAAAGTCAAAAAGGGCTGAGACAAAGCAAAATTAATGAGTGGCCAGAGAAATAATTTCAGAAAAGATCATTTCCTTTATATGGTTGTGTGTGGTTATTATTATTATTATTGTATTTTAAGTTTGGGTGAAACAGATGACAGTAGAGAAGAAATGCAGTAGAGAGAAAGAGAGAGGGGAGAGAGAAAGTGAGATATTAAATATTCCCAGGGGAACTCACTGATTGGAAAGAAGTTGAATTATTTGAGAGTGCATCTTCTTTAATGAGAAGGAAGCAACCTATATGTAGTTAATTGATAAAGCTTAGAGAGATTCTTATAAATCTGGATATTGTAAGGCCACAAATTCAGTACAATGCCATGGTTCTCCCAAAGGGTGTTTGAGGAATTTGTCTTCTCTTGAATATCCGTAGGAATTAAACTGTGACCATGCACATTTTTGAAAATATGGTTTAAACTATGTCTAATAGGCGTATTTAGAGTATTATACCTTAAAGCTTTTAATCTGCTCATGCACATTATAAATCTTAAATGAGAAACATAGCATAGAGTAGTGTGATAACTTTTTTTAAAGATGGTGTTGTAGAAATTCGAAAAATACTAGTACAGTACTTACAAATCACTTATTTTATTAAGGGAAATTATGTAATCCATTATTAATCAATACATCAGAAAAAGAAATCCTTTCAAAAATAAAAAAAAAAATCAGAAAAAGGAGATATGTTTTAAAAATACATTTTACCTTTTCTAATTTAATTATCTACTAATATTTAGCTTAAAAAACATTCATAGGTTTAATTTTTTTCTATCAAATTCAGGTTTTAATATTTGATTTTATCTTATGGTGAGGTCATAGTAAAATAGAACCACACATGGTTTAAATATGACTTGTACTGATAAAAATGCAGTAATTTTTTGGTTTTTCTAATTTTAAATACCACACTAACTTGTGTGGTGGTTCTACCTACATATTTATTGAGAAAAGCATTCTCTGCTTAACAATATACAATTTAATCTTCCGGACTGATGAGTTATTAGAACCCCCCATCCCCTAAAAAGGAAAGAAAAAGAAAAAACAAAACAGTGATTTCGTTCTGTTCATTTTTATTTCTGTTCTATATCTGTCATCTTCGTTGTTCCTAGAGCTGAAACAATAACTAATATTGACAGGGGCTAAGACAGGGTGATTATAGCCTTTCTCCCTGGAGTTACACTGTAAGTGTTAATCATTTCTTGGAAGGCGTCAGCTATCTGAGTGGCACAAACCTTTCCAAAAGTGATGTTGTTCATGTTCCTAGAAATTGCAATTGCTGATGTTTCTTATTTTTGACTCTTTTAGAAACTTTTGCAAAGTTTTTGTTGTTGTTGTTTGTTTTTTGTTTTTGTATTGTTTTATTTTTTTTCCAGAGAATATTTCCTGGAAAAAATACTAAGTCCTAAGATTTATCTTTAGAATGAGAAAGATATGGTATAATCTTCTTCCTTACAAACACATTCTGATGATATGAACTCTCTTGAGTAAAAAATAGGAAAACAAATTAAAAAAAAATAAAAAACACTAGTCAATTATGAGTAATATTCATCACAAGGATATTAGATACTTTACTTTTTATAGTACCATATATTTCTTTTCTACTTATAGAATCAGCTATTTCATTCCATAAATGAATAAAGACATCTATCACTTTTTTTCTTTTTCTTTTTCTTCCTTCCTTCCTTCCTTCCTTCCTTCCTTTTTATTCTTTCTTTCTTCCAAATCTGTACTTATGTCTATAATATCTATTCTTTTTGAAACATCATTTTAATGGTAGTATAAAATCTGTAGAGTAGTAGACTCCGAAACTTATAAAATAGGTTTAGTGTCCAGAAAAATGAACTTTTTGGCAACATAAGTTTGAATTACTTAGCCAAACCAAACCATATCCTATCAGAAAAAAAAAAAATAGGCATTGTGATTTCAATTTTTAAAAGATGTAAAATTTATTTGATTTTAAAATTTTAATTTTTGATTTAAAGACAACATAAGAATGAACATCACTATAAGTTTTAGTGAATTGAACATTTTGCCACCACTAACTGGGACAATCTGTAGACTTGGCAACCAAGGCCCAAAACAGCAACATTAATTTCTGATGTTTCTGAATGTGGTATCTAATGCTAACTAGTAAAGTTTCCAACTATCTATTAGAAGCACTGTCCCTTTTTTTAATTGTATAAAATGTTCTGTAACCTTCCCATTCCTATTCTAAAATGAAATTTTTTTTTGCATTTTATCTATCTTTATAAATTTTCTAAGCTCAATTTAATACCTAAATTTTAATATAAAGAACATATATAAAGTAATTTATGTAAAAGAGGATATAACTCAATATATAAATGTACAGACTAAGGAAGAAATATGTAAAGAAGTGATCAAATGTTCTTTAAAATTAATAATAAATGCCTGATAATTATCTAACACAATGAAGTTAAGTTATCCTTCAATTTATGTAGAAATTCCATTCCTTGAAAAATAATAAGCATATAGGAAAGGGCTCTGTTAAAAATACTTTTTATATATGTAAAATGGAGTTAAACTCTAGATTTTCATAATTGTAAATAGATTTTCACCTTCGTAAAAAATCTTGTAAGACATGTGAAACTTGGCTGAGTCTTACTTCATTGTACAGCATTGCCTTCTATGACATGGTACAACCAGATTCCTGGTTCCTAACTACTGAATTTCCTAGTCAATGCTTCCCATCTCTCTACCCAATTCCCATCTCACAGTCAAGTAAAATCACAACCAGTACTTTCCAAAACTCCCAGAAAGGATGGAACTGCTTCCATTTAGAACCATTAAGATGAGGAATTGTTTTAGAGTGAGATGTGAAGAAAGGTTTCTTGGCAGGAAATTATCTTTTCTGTTTTATCTAGAATGCCTCAACTACATGGGAGGCATTCTGCACCTATGAATAGCTATATGGACCATAGACCAAAACCAGAATGACTGTTAGTTACCAGAAGCATTCTGTGAACTTTAATTCTAACAGATTAGCCAATGGACTATACAGAACTTATGTTACAGGTATTGCAGTCCAATATATTACAAATAAGCCCATTGACTAGTGAATCCTAAAGGGCTACTGGAAACTCAGGTGTTTGTCTTTGACACTTCTCTGAATTCAAGAAATACAATTTAATATCCAGATTATTGTATCAGTATTGACTTTTATATATTTTAAGTGTACTTGGACATAAATATTCAAATTATAATCTGAATTTACTAAATTTCTGTTAACTTTCTAATCTTTCTATTTCTATTTCTATTAATTTCTATTTCTATTAACTTTCTAATCTTTAAGAATAGTAAGTGACTAAACAGAAATGTGATAAAATAAGATTAAAACAATAGAATTCTATGAATGCATTAAAATGATGACATAAAATGTGTATTAATTCCATGGGAAGATTTATTATATATTAATGGAAAAAATAGAGAAAAATTAATGCACTGTTACCCAGACTAGATCTCTTAAGATCTTCCTTGTTCTTGGTATGATGAGTGATTCTTCATTGAACCTGGATATTGTTTTATTGTATGCAATTTTGCATCTAATTTAAGCCTTCTGTTTTAACTGACTTTCCCTGGTATCATTATGGGAGAGATAGGTGAGGTCTTGCCTTGTTACTGCCAAGTGGAGGTAGAAGCCGTGTTTCCCCACTTAGACTCTATTGACACCAAGGCATGACGGTTTGTCCTCTTTACTCCTGGATAGCGATGATGGGAGTTATAGTTTCCCAGCTGGTCTTTTCTGTCAGCACTGTGGATTAGCTTCATTATTTCTGGATGATGCTAAAAGTCCTGATTCTGCAGGAGGCTTCTTCGGACACCACTCTAGTAGAAAGGGGGAGGGCATCTCACCACTGCCAGGTAGTAGATCTAAGTCCACGTTCCCCACTTGGCCTTTGCTAGTGTGTGTGTGTGTGGTTGTGCATATTGGCTTTTCTGAGTTGCCAGTTTACTCAGTTCCAATCTGGGATATATGAGGCAAAAATAAAGTCCAGGGAACTCATCACCATGTTGTTCCTCAGTCCCAAGTTCCCTAGCTCCCTGCCTACTTCTCTCTACCTTTCAGTCATCTTGCATTTGTTTTATATATAATTTCCAGGAGTTTTAGTTGTACTTAGTGAGAAGAATTGAAAAATTATGTCTGTTGCATCTTCCCAGAAGCAAAAGTCAGTGTGCTTATAGATTTTTAAGGACTCAAAATAGGAAAAAGAAATGCCTTATGTTTATTGTTTTACAAAATATAAATAAAGATATAAAGCATGTTCCACAAATCTCTAACAACAGAATATCTATGCATTGCCAGTGCATTTAAATGTTAGGGATAAGATTTATTAAAGCATACATGTTATGTTATAATTCATCAGAGCCCAAAGACATCAAAACACTGGTTCCCCACAAGACATAAAGATTGCAGAAATAAAGATGGTGGATTGTGCTATCTGAATTTTTTCATCTGTAACCATGATGGATACATGTTATCATGTTATTGTGAATACAATGAAGTTTATATTTTGAAATGACATTGCCAAATTCCAGTGTCTGAGTAAGAATAAGAAAAGAGTGAAAAGAAGTTTGAAGTTGATGTTAGATGAAATTGTTTTAATTCCTGATTCTGGTTCTAAAGAGATATTTGATCTTCAGCAAGTAACTTAATCTTTTGAATCACCGTTTCTATATTTTAAACTAGGTATAAAATGTTCTTCTGACACTTTTTATGACTTTGCCATTGATTTTGTGGAACTCAAATAGGTGAGCCTTTGGACATGTCTTTTTACATATTAATGTGTATAATAAGATGATGCCACACATGTTGATTATTTCATTCACAGAGAGAGTCTTAGCAGGAAAATAAAACATATCACCTTTCAAAAAGCATTATGATGTGACAGAAATTAATAAGTTTAGGTTATAGAGATAGATATTGATGTAAAACTTGGATCCTTGACATATTATTTAATATATTTGGGACATTTTCTTAATCTTTCTGTGCCTTAGTTTCTTCTGTAAAATAGAACTAATAGTTTATGCCTCATAAGTGGTATTTTGAAGAGTTAAAGTGTTACATGCAACTTGATACCGGACATTTGCATACAAATGCTAAATCTTACAAAACTCCCCTTGAACAATGCAAATTAAAAAATAATTTAGGGGCACCTGGGTGGCTCAGTGAGTTAAGCCTCTGCCTTCAACTCAGGTTATGGTCTCAGGGTCCTGGGATCGAGCCCCGCATCGGGCTCTCTGCTCAGCAGGAAGCCTGCTTTCCCCTCTCTCTCTGCCTGCCTCTTTGCCTACTTGTGATCTCTGTCTGTCAAATAAATTAATAAAAAATATTAAAAAATAATAATTTAAAAAGTTGTGACTACTCACTACATATATATACATTTGTTTGAACATGAATTGTAGCAATTAAATTAGATCATAAATTGTCTCATTGCTTCTTCTATAGGATTACTAACATCTGAAGTATAGAATTCATTTTCATCTTTATATTTCCAAGAGCAAATGGCTCAAAGTCTGGTATATTGCTATATTTAGCAAATATTTGCTGAAGCAATGAGCAAATGGATTAATAAACTAAAAGAGAAATTAAAATAGTGATTTCCTATATAAAATAAAAAAGTAAAGAGCCTAAAAAAACACACCAAAGATTAACTATTTTTGAAGGCCTCAGCCATGCAGGGTAATTTTCTGAAGTCTGTACAACTGATATTCCTATTTGGTAAGATATGAATGTTATTGCAGTAAGGTTAATGGTATTTATTTTGAACACAATCCCCTTGATTTAAATCCACATACATTTCAGTGATGGTTCAGCTTGGTTAGTTGTGCAAATTAAAGTGTTACTGAAGCCGAGCTCTCTCAAAAAAGATGTGTTCTAGAGAAGAATAAATGGTCAATATCCAGGGCAACTAGTGTATTCACCCAGAAAATAACTGGTGTCCCTTCAGACTGTAATACTGATACTGATGGATTGATTTAGTATATCTTGGAAGCTTTCAATTTGTTAGGCACCAGACAGAATTTTCAGAAACAGCCACCTGTTCCACCTGCCTCATTGTAGAAATTCATATACAAAGATACAAAGAACAGATAGCTAAGGAAAGCTATCTTGCATGTGCATGCACAAACACACAAACATATTTTTTTCCAGATTAATTTTTCTTGGAAATCAAACAGAGGGAAAAGCATGCAAAAAAGCTTTAAAGTTATATTCTTTGGTTAAATAAATTAGTGTGTAAAGAGGAAAGTAGTAAATGGAAAAGTTTCATATTGAAATTCAGGAAATTCTGAATTAAGTTATGTGAATTTTTCTTCAAATTTCTGGATAAATTTTTATATTACCTCTAGATAATTTTAATGTATTTCTTATCAGTTATTATATGCACAAAACCAACTTGAATTTATTTAAGCTTGAGACAATATCTTTAATTTTATTTCTGTTTGACTCTTGAAAACATCTAGAATGCTAGCAAACTGATGAAAGCCAATTAACTAATTATTATTTCAACTACTTAAAAATAATTTAAACTAGTCTATAATAAAAGCTCACACACAATATATCTACAAATAAATAACAAAAACATACATTTATTTCTGAGCTTCCCAACAGCCAAGACATTAAGAGAAACCTTTAAAGTTATATATTACTTCGATTCAGTTGAGGGGAACAAAATGTTTAGCATGAAAAATAGATGTTTTCCATGGCCCTAAGATTTGCAAAACTATTTTATCAAGATCTTTTATTTACATGAGGAGCTTTGAGATTATTTAAGAGCTAATGAAAATCAAAACGCTAAATAATTTCTACTAGACCATACTAACAAATAAATCATCAAAAATATGTTGGCTATCAAAATATAAATGCATTTAATAATTATCAATTAGGATGTTAAATTACAAAAGGACAAGCTAATATTTAAAACTAGGTAAGTTAAAATTAAGTTAGTAAGATAAATGAGCTAGTTATTACCTAGTTATTACCTAGTTATTACCTAGTTATTAAAGATCAAAAAATAATAAAGAAAAATGGAAGGAAAATGTAAATAATGTTGACTAAAGGTATGTCTTAGAAGGATGTAAAACTAAACAGCTATTCACAGGAAAGAAGAAACTTTTAAAAGCAAGAAGTACTGCAGACTCTTAGGCTAATATTTCCATCAGGATTCAAAGAGAATACTGTGATCACTAATGTAGCAGCTGCAGATTTGTATAATCAGTAGTTTATCTTGATAAGATAATAATTCCAGACACTGAGGACTAAAATGCCAGGTATTTATTTTCAATACTGAGAGCTGGAGCTGAGCACAGTCAGGAAAGTATAGCAACACCTCATGGGGTTCTATTGGCTACCTTAAAAAATGAAACCTAATCAGACAGCCAGTCTATCTACTTCTGAGGCTACTGAATGGTAAGGACATTAAAGGGTATAATAGTTGAACAAAATAAATGCCCTGAATAATGCTGCCTTGGACAGGAAGGGGGAAAAAAATTATATCTATATCTATCTATCTATCTATCTATCTATCTTAATTTGTCAGTGATATTTTAGAAGACTTAGACAAATTTCTTGACACCAAGTGCATATTACAATCCCTTGGGGAACTTTTGTATAATACTGATGACCAAGCCTCACCCAAGAACAATTTAAATGAGAATTCCTAAATAATATGTGGATCTCAGTTTTAAAGTTCCACTTGATTTTTGCACTTAGTGAGAATTTGCTTCACTATCATAGGCTACTATAAACATAAGGAGTTTACTCAATAGGCAATCAAATACACACTAAATGTGAATATCTTTTTTTTTTTTTCCCCCAAGTTACAGTTTGGGTTTCTCTTACCTGATTAGAGTGTCTGGACAGATTTGCATAAGAATCATCAAATTCTTGGTCTTCTCAGTGCCTAGCACATTTCCCTCCAAATGTGGGACTTTATCAGTGATATCAGGTGGTACACAGAAATAGCACCGATTTAAAGTTAATGCAATAGTGTGAAAAGTCCTCTTCTTAATTCTGTTTTAATCTTCTGATCGACTTGGGAAGAAAGATTAATTGTGTTGCTAGTATATATTTAACACCCCCGTGACATGTAGTCTATTACTGAGATGGAAGAGGGAAACAAGAGAAAGATAACTCAAACTAAAATTTGGTGGGTAATAGTATCTAATTATAATTTGATAGCATTGTTTCCATTTCTTTGTAGATATTTTTAGAGTTGCATTCTGTTTCTTCTAACTAATAACTAGATTCCCTGGTATGGTAATGAGTCAATTTAAAGAACAATTTAAAATAAATTATAGAAGTAGTTGCATTCAGATAAGGACCAAAAAAATGTGAAAACATTTATCTCAGTCCAGATTTAAGAAAAAAAAAAAAAAAGAACCTGAGAGAAGAGCTTGTATTCTGATTCTTTATGAGGTATAAAATCCCAGGAAGTAGAAGTGAAGGAAGAAGAGAATGGGCTAAGAAGGAGGACGAGTATATCTGAAGAGGTGTGCTACAAAGCAGGCTACTTCTTGGTATCAGGTGCAATGGATTTCATCTCTTGAAACCATCTTCAGAGAGGCCATATAAACTCTGGCACGTTAGGATAGTCCATGGGCAAGTAGGGAAGAGGGAAGGAGACAAACATTTCTGCTGGTCCTTTCCTCTTGGTTGGAGATTTGACCCATGGGTCATTAATTTCCTGCCACCTGAGGAATAGTCAGAGGCTCTAGGCACAGGCACAAAATGAAACCACAATGTTTATATGAAGTCCTTGATAATATTAACTGTAGAAAGAGAAAAAGGAAGAAAGGAAGGAAATACAGGAGTAAGAAAGAAAGAAAAAAAGAGAGGGAGGGAGGATAGAGGGAGGAAGGAAGAGAGAAAGGAAGGAAAAAAGGAAGGAAGGAAAGGAGGTATGGAGAAAGGGAAAAAGAAAGGGAGGGAGGGAGGAAAAAAGTTGTCATGAGTCTTTAAGCCAGTGTGGCTGAGAGGATATGATGTGTTACATAAAGCATGCCTTCTACAACGGTATTCAAGCAACTAAAGACTAGAAAATGGGTCCCTGATCAGGGACAGTGTCATTGTCTTTATTCTGACTATCCAAAAATTTACAAATTTTTATACCATGTTCTTTTGTATTTGAACTGCTCAAAACCATAAAAGTTGTTTGTTTTGTTTTGTTTTTAATAATAGCTGCCATTTAGTGGATACCTAAGTGGTCTAGTCTGTATTTGGCATAATTATCACCAAACAATCATTATTATTTCAATTTTGCCAGTGAAGTAGTAGAGACACTGAACTTTAGCTAACTTGATGTAGTAACCAAACGAAATCCATGAGACACAAAAGACTGAGTTCTTTCATTTGCCTTGTATCATTATATAATCCATGATCTTTCCAAAGCTGTCCTTGCATATTTGTTACCTTTTCTCCAGCAGTTTTGTCTTAGGAAGGCATTAGCTTTTTTTTTTTTTTTTTTTAGTGTGTTTTAAATGTTTCAGTCTTATTCTTAGATCCAAAGTTATACTATATAGACCTAAGATGGGGGAATGTGTTATTTAACAAGCCAGTGCTTCTAGAGATAATGTTAAAATGCAGATTTCAATTTAGTGGATTGGTTTGTTCAGATCCAGAGATTGGCTATCCTAAACTTTCCATACTTTTAATAGCAGAGGTGTAAATGTTATTAACCACAAAATATTTTACTGTAGTATAGATATCTGTAATATATAATATAAGTAGTGAGGCAGTCTTCAAACATTATGTAGCAAAGTTATTCAAAATATGCTAATTTTTTTAAACCTTGGAATTTCTAGAAGGAGAAATAGTGGCATTACTATGGGGCTCAGGGCAGATAGGGTGTGGCCATGCAGAAATGGAGAATGGATTTTTTTTTTTTTTAAGATTTTATTTATTTGAGAGAGAGAGCATGAGCACAAGCAGGGGGAGAGGCAGAGGGAGAAGCAGACACCCCACTGATCAGGGAGCCTAAGGTGGGACTCCATCCCCGGACGCTGAGATCATGACCTGAACCAAAGGCAGACTCTTAACTACTTAACTAAACTGAGCTACCCAGGCACCCTGGAGAATGGGTTTTGACTGCAAATCCTCCTGTGTTTTAAAACAGACCCAGTTTCATGATGAGACAGATTTAGTGAATGATTTAATTTTTACCCAGTTCAATCAATCTTTATTGACTGAAAGGTAGAAAAACTTAATTATCAATAATTGCCATAGAAAAATAAGTCACAGGAAATTAATAATGTTGCCTTGGTTTAAATGTTGAAAGCCATTTAGAAAATTATGCAAAAGGAGATTTCAATTCTGACCTTAGGTCCTCCCACTCTGTCTTCTTATATCAAACTTAAATAGAGGAAGTAAATAAAAGCAATGATGCAAGGTTCATGTCTGTAACTCAGCTCCTGGAGGCCTCACCCTGCTGATCTACTGCTGTAATAAATTACACAACTAGTGTGGTTCTTTTGATTTATTACTGCAATAGATCATGAGTATGATGACTGACATAAACATGTGTCCCATAGACAGCTGGGCTTCGCAATATTTTATTTCTCTTTCCACATTTTCAATTGCTTAGTTTGAAAAATAAGAAAGAAAACAAATTGACAAATACAGGAAAATATTTCCGAAGCCACCCTCCCCATAGACTCTTCAAGTAATAGCTTTTAAATTGAGAAGTCCCAGTGGTCTTGTTTTCCATCCCTCCCTGAGGATTGTTTTCTAAAGAAGAAAAGAAAAAGGGAAAAACCAAAACATTAATTCATATGAATTAACTTTTAATGAGCTCCAGTTGTAAGGGTTTTTTTTTTTTTGACTATGTAAATACATAATGACAGACTTCATCTGTATTTCCTCATTCTTTCTCTGAGCCATTATAAGCTATTATGGAAATGGAAATTATAGACATTTAATATCAAAGTAATTACCTAATAGGCTGTTATACCCGAACTTTAAAAGGAAAGATTTATTCTGTCATGAGTCTAATCTTTTTTTTTTTTTTTAACTTAGGATTTATGCTGAAGTGTAAATGACCCTTTTTTCTTTCATGTTTGAAACTGCTTTATCTTGGCTGCTGAGAGAATTCCTCCAGTGGGGCACACAGGGCCTCACATTAATATGTGGTCACCTAGTCTCTCTGTTCTTTATATTAATCTAGAGAACTATGTGAAATACATATTACTTGGTCATAAGAATTTCTTTGCTTTCATCAACATTTAATATTATCAGACTCCATATCTCCTTTGTCAAGAATTCTGAGATATTACCCTACTTGCAGAGTTATATACTTTTTATATATGAATATTACAGAAATGCAAGACACCAGGTCAAGGAAAAGAGTTCTTTATTGATATTTATAACCAGATAGTCAGAGTAGTAGTTAAGAATTGATCACCCAGGGGTGCCTGGGTGGCTGAATGGGTTAAAGCCTCTGCTTTCGGCTCAGGTCATGGTCTCGGGGTCCTGGGATCAAGCCCCGCATTGGGCTCTCTGCTCAGTGGGGAGCCTGCTTCCCCCTCTCTCTCTCTGCCTGCCTCTCTGCCTACTTGTGATCTCTCTTTCTCTGTCAAATAAATAAAGTCTTAAAAAAAAAAAAAAAGAATTGGTCACCCATATCTAGACCTATAGCAAAACAATGAGAGCCAATGGAAGCTTTCAAACTAGGAAACAGGTTACACCCCATAGATAGGAATAGAGAGGAAAAGATTTTTTCATTTATATATAGAACAGAGAGAGCTACCAACTATCCTTCCCAAAAGGAGAAATAAAAGAATTTTTTTTGTTGTTGTCTTTTGAGACTTGTATGGAAATGATCCTGGGTTCTCATCCTAACCTTTTAGAGTATAAATACATCTTTTCAAGGGCCAGATAAAAACTCAATGTCAACAGCTTGTTTTTCTTTTCCAAGATTTATTTATTTATTTTAGAGGGAGAGTGTGCACATGCGCAAATAAGGGAAGGGGCAAAGGGACAGGGAGAGGGAGAGAATCTCAAGCAGACTCCTTGCTAAGCATGGAGCTGGGCATGGGGCTTGATCTTACAACCTTGAGATCATGACCTGGCTGAAACCAAGAGTCAGTCACTCAACTGACTAAACAACCCAGGTACCCCTGAATATCACATTTTTAAGACCCAGAAATCTGTCGAAATTTTGAGATTCATCACTTTTGACATTTTGAGATAGTGGTCATCTTTCTTGCACCTTGTGGCGTAACATAAAGACTTGGTCCATCTGCTACTTGGCGTCTTAGAGAGAAAAGTTGTATTATCCTTCTAGATCAGAGTAACTAGCGAGAAAGTGGCTATGGATCTAATTTGCATGATATATGAAGAGTACAGTGTTTCTGGGGAAAGTGAAAGCAAATACTCTCTATAGTTATATTGTATGCATTTCTGTGTCTCAGGAGGCTAGGGCTTTTTTCAGAGGCACTGAGAAATCCAAGGAAGTTTTATTTTCCCACAAAGTCATATTATGCAATTTCTTACCACCTTAAAGAATTTAAGATTCCATTTCTCTGTCCTTCCCTCTCCCCTTTCTTCTTTTCTTTGTCTCCTTATAGCCATAAATCATCTTTTATCTCCCTTCTCTTGCCAAAATAGAGCAGTAAATCCCTGCCTTTATGCAAGATTACATCTAGTGGGAAGGCAGACTAAAGAAGACATGTAAATATATGCTAAGTTAGGCAGTGATAAATACTTAGACAAAAATTATTTTATACCTGAAGGAAGTGAGAGAACTAGATAGCCAAGTGGGCATGTGGTAGAAAAGCATTCCAGGCAGAGACAACTGCAAATGTGAAGGTCTTGAGAAGGGTTTGCAACAGATGATTAAGAGAAGACATGAGTGATCAGAGGGGGAATGGAGAGGAGAGCGGTACAAAGCTCAATTTCCTATTCAATACTTATTTCCCTTGTCACTCTCACAGAGTACCTTGGAAGGTACCATGTTGACGGATCAGCACCAACACATTAACTGCATTACATTTGATTAAACTCATCTCCTCACCTAAGGAGTTGTGTCTTTGTAGATGAGAATAAAAGTGAAGAAAAACTGACGATCTTGGCTTCGATAGATTAAGACTTGTTGTAAAAAAGAAACAATGAAATCATGTAATTGAGATCTGCCAACTTGTGTTTTCCTCCATCAAAATTTTAATATTTTTAACTGATCAAAATTATAATGCTCAAATGTGATTTTAAAAACCAAATAAAAGGTTAGAAATATTCATCATGAACATTTGATTTGGCATTATTCTCCACTTTTTATTATAAAATTTATAAAATGTATAAAATTATAAAATTTAAAATATAAAATATAAAAGACACTGTTCTTCTTATTGATGGTGACATTGTTTTCATCATTAAATTTTTAAACTTCACTTATTTTGAGTGAGATTATAAGGGAGAGTTAAAATATCATCTTTGTAAAAACAGTTACATCATATTTATTTATTTATTTATTAAGATTTTAAAAACTGATACAATTACATTTGAACGTATCAATTTTTTTCCTGCTAATATATATGATTAAAAATTTGAAGGTTAAGAAGTGATTTGGATCAAAATCCTGAAAATAAGGAATTAAATGAATCAAGTAAATGTGGACTTTGCAAATCCTAAAGTCTATATTGGCCGTGGTTAATTTATACAAATGAAAGTTTGTCATCACAGAAGTGTTATAAAAATATGACATTACTAGGCTCATTACCTTGAGAGACAGTACTGGAAATGTAAACCAATTTAAAAAGTTTAGACAAATGGATCAATGCCAAAATCTTCAATTTCTTACAGTGTTGTACTCTGCACAGTTTTCAAAACTGATAATCTCAATAAAGCTTTGCATTTTTCAGTGACAAATTTGTACTGATCATAGGCTAAGTGGGAGGAAACATGTAAAGGAACTTGTGTGGTAATGATTTTACTTGTATGTGGTATCTTCTGTCAACTCCCTACTAATTTCACTGGTCTATTATTCAGAGTAACAAACTCTTACACTGAAGGAGAGGCACACAGTTAAGTTTAATCCAAAGAAATAAAATATTCTTTTTTCTAAGTTAATAAGCTGGGCAGACCATATGGACTAGAAGAAGCAAACAAAAATTAGTAGAAATCTCGAAGAAAGGAGAATAAGGTTTCAATGTGTTCATTTTTGAAAGCAAACTACTAAGGTGAGTAAATAATGTCGTTGAATCAACTATTAGAGTAAATGACTAAAACTGAGCTGGGCTAACCCCCTGTCAGTCCCTCCAGGTACTGACCATTTTGAGGATAGTAGTACTATAACGAAAAAAAGCCACAGGCAACTGAAGCAAACAGTAATTAGGGATGGTGTGATATGAGTATTAGCTAATTCTTTCCGAGGCGATTTTTGAGACAGGAAGTAAGAAGAGTTTGTTTAGTTGAGCATAGATAATCTTAGAATCTGACCTTAAAATATAAATGTTAAAACAAAAATTGTTTCAAACATGTGACCTCAAGAGTGATTAGATTCTGATGGTATTGTATCTTTTGGTGCTCTAGTTACATTTCATGAATCCATGCTCATACAAGTCTGAGTAACCCCCATCTGGAAATGGAACACGTCCTTCTTCTGCTAACATTTTTTAAGTTGGCTTGTATTATTATTATTGGTTATATTAGGTGGCTTCCTTATTTTCTTTCTCTGACTCATATGTTCACAAAGTAAGCAAGGGAGTGGGAAAGAAAGGCTCTCAAATCAAAATGCAGTTACAGAGAAATTGTTTGGGGAGCAAAATATATAGTTGGGATTTTTATCCCAGGTATCTGAGCAAGAGCTATTGGTACAGACGCTCAAGCGACCACAGATACGAACCCAGTGGCTTTTAAATCCCAGGTTATAATATGATGGAAGCATTTCCCTGGGTCACCTGCAGCATCAGAAGTAGGAAGATATATCATGTTTACACATCCTGTTGGTTTAGCGAAAGACTTCATTTCAAAAGATCAAGAGTATCAACATCAAGCCTTGTTCATTCTTGTGATGCTTTCCCTAATGTTTCCTCCCTGCTATGCCAAACCTACTCCTTGATTTTTTTTTTTTTTTTTTTTTTTTAGTCTTTTCCCTGGGCTAAAATCCTTTTCCTTTACTATTTCCCTTCCTTTCTTTTTGAAATTCACACAGAATATTGAAAGTAACCAATTATGAAATATTTGGAACTGAAAATAAGGTGTACTTATTTTAAGTGCACCTTATGAAACATGAAAAGTTATGGCATGATTAACACAAAATGCAATTTATCTATTGGAAAATAGACCTTACATGAATCAGAAAGGCAACATAACATATATAATACGTTAATTTTTGAATTGATCATGTCTATATGAACTGCTCATGTCTGAGAGATAAGGAAGACACCATAAATCTCTACATCTATCTATAAGACATTTGCATTTAGTTTGAATAATATACTGTTAGCACTAGGAATGTTCTTTGAGACAATCCTGACAAGTTCACTCATTTCACAGAATAATAATTTGCTCATAGTTGTAGAGCTATTTCTCTACACCTGTTCTATTCCCCAGAAACTATATATTTAGTTTAGGACTTTTTTTTTTTCTTCATTACAGGATCATCAGTATTCTATGTTATTATGAAAGTATCACAAGGCCATTCATAGTGCTTAGCATCAGGGCTAACGTGAAAAGATGAAGGTTAAGATAGAGAGTGTGACAATACTATAATTTGCCAAAAGTATTTAAAGAAAGTTCAATTTTATTTATGTGCAGGCTATTACCTAATCATTTTGTATGGATGCTGAGTATTTACTTTCTTATTATATATTCTATTTAATGCCTTGAATTGTATTCATTAAGAAATACTGCTTATTTAATGACTTTTTTCAATGACTTAACAATTAGTGTTAACATTTGGGTAATATTAAAGCCAACAATTAGTTATCAAAACCCAGTTCAAAGGAGAAACTTTTGTTATCTAATATGAATGCTAAGAGATGATTTATATACTGAATAGTTCAGAACATGTCCTTGAACAATTGTAGCTGCTTTTTTTTTTTTTTTTGGTCATCTTTCTGGCAGGTGCCAAATTGTGACGCTTAATGATTCAATTTAAATTAACTAAAATGAATCCTTGTGGAAAAACATAATACCTGTCTGGTACAAGGGAGCTGATTATATTGCCTTCATTTACCCAGAAGTTATTCATAATTCATTGACACCCTCTCATTACTAAGTTTTGTTTTGTTTTGTTTTTCTGAGCAAATGGAAAATATATAACTTTGTGCAGGTGTTCATGCTCTTTAAGCCATATTGAGTAGAGTGGTCAAAATGTTGTTCCTATCTCATGGAAATAGCTAAATAAAGGTTAAAACAAACCAACATGAAAAGCACTTTGAGGATGTATGATAGCATAGCTTCTTCAAACAGTGTTTCTCCAAACATTTATCTTTAATATGAATTTTATTTAAATAGCTTAAAATACATGGCAAATAACACTAAAATATAGGAAAAAATGACTTGTGGCAATGGTGAGTTAGAGCAGAGCATGGCATTTTATAGAATTTTTGTATGTTATAGATTTTTAAAATCTTAATTAAATCAATTATAAGAAGGTAGATGCAAAGTGTAAGAGTTTGAAATGTAGATAAATGCATATTAACATGTAGAGAGAGTAAAGCATTGAATTTTAAATTAACTACAAAAATGGAAATCATTCTCTTTATTCCCACATTTTTCTTCTTTTTTATTATAAAGGATCTCATTTATAGACCATAAGAGGAATTAGTAGTAATGCTATTTAAAATGTAAAGCTTAATTATTTTTACTCTAATCTGTCCTTGGGCATAATACTTCCAAGTGGAAGAATTTGTTAGCCTAAAAGCCTCTGCGTTGAAATTCCTGCTTGAAAAATCACAGGAGTGAAAACTAGTCAATTGGATAATCATTTTAATTGCCATAACTGGTCATTAAAAAGGCCTTCCAAATAGACACTGAGTTGGATTCAGTGGTTTTAGCAGTTGATTTAGTGGATTTAGTAGTTGATTTAGTGGTTTCATGTAGCTTATGTTGTCTTTACTTTTTAAAGACAACTTGACCAGGATTGAGAGATTGACCTCTTTTTTTTTAAATTTAATTTAATTCATTTATTTGACAGAGATCACAAGTAGGCAGACAGGCAGGCAGAGAGAGAGGAAGGGAAGCAGGCTCCCTGCTGAGCAGAGAGCCCGATGTGGGACTCCATCCCAGGACCCTGGGATCATGACCTGAGCAGAAGGCAGAGGCTTTAACCCACTGAGCCACCCAGGTGCCACTGAGAGATTGACCTCTTATTTTTTACCCTTTCTTCCAGGGATTTACCTTCATTAAATCTAAATTATCCAATCTGTAAGGGAAAAAGAACTCAGTACATTTCTATAATTTTTATTTAGATATTTAAATAAATCTGACTCAAGGATAATTTCCTTCAATTTACAAATTTTGAGTGATTACTGCTTGTTACTACTCTTATTTTGCAAGTGTTTAAAAGGATTGAAAAATCTTAAATTCTCTGATCTCATGCAAAATACTCCATAACTTGTTAGGTCATAAACAATGAGAAATAATTGCCTTAGTGAAGATACTAAGACTGATTTTTTTAAGTTTCTTATTTACTTTTTTTAAGTGTGTAGAATTTCATGTACAAATTTAATTTATTTAAATTTAAAAATAAATATTCAGAGTCACAATTAAAACAACAAGAAAATGTAAATAAATAAATATTTTCCATAGAGTGAAACATCTGGTAAATTGTCACTATTTCATCTTTTTTTTTGAGATGATGATGATTATTATTATTAATTTAATCCCCTTCACCTATTTCACCATCCCCCCACCAACTTCCCCTCTCTGGCAATCATTTGTTTGTTCTCCCTAGTTAAAACTCGATTTTTCAGTTTGTCTCTTTTTTTTCCCTCTGTTCATCTGTTTTGTTTCTTCAATTATATATTTAAGTAAAATTATATGATATTTGTCTTCGTGACTGACTTATTTCACTTAGTATTATACCCTCTAGATCCATCCACTTTGTTGCAAATGGCAAGATTTCATTCTTTCATTATGGTGGAGGAATATTTCATTGTATATACATAATACGTCTTTATCCATTCATCTTATGATGGACACTTGTGTTGTTTCCATAGCTTAGGTATTGTAAATAATGGTGCAGTAAAAATAGAGTTACATATATCTTTTTGAATTAGTGCTTTTGTGTTCTTTGGATAAATATGCAGTAGTGGAATTACTGGATCATATGGTAATTCTATTTTTAATTTTTTGAGGAACCTCCATATCGTTTTCCACAGTGGTTGCACCAGTTTGCATTCCCACCAACAGTGCACAGGGGTTCTAAAAATATACATGTTATCTAAGGGTTAAAGAAATTAGTAGCATTTTATGGATACAAAATTAAAGATTCTTGAATTTTCATTTTCTAGTATTTTATAATTAGGTGGTTTAAATTATGCTGTGGGTCATAGTATACTCCTTAAAAAACCTAATTCAGAAAAAATGATATATAAAATAACTTCCTTATGTGACATATTAATTGTATCCTATAAACTTTCTTATAAAATCATGATTAAATATATATTTATATATACACATGTGTAACATGTACATAATAAAAAATTAGAAGGAAATGGGATACATTTACCATATTTTTCTGTTTACTGTTATCTCACTTAGAAGCTGGAATGAAAAAATGTTTTCCTCATGTGTACCTTAGTTTTTCCTCTGGAAAATGAAACCCAAAAACCTAGAGTAATGCTATCTTATGCTGCAGATAAATTACATTAATGTTTCTTGAAAGATACACTTAAAAATATATGACTAAGCCTTTCAGGATAGCAATGTTTCTGAAACATTTCCTATGACTGGTTTTAAGGTAGGCTGAAAAGCTCAAATTTTATTCTCTCTTACACTGCGGCCCAGCTTTTACTTGAAATACTTCTTCTGCACTTAGATAATTAAAAGGGGAAGGGTGTCTTAGAGTCTGTTTGACTTGCTTTCTTCTTATTTTTAATTAAGAACATATGTGGCAAGAAATACTTAATATTATACATGTATTTATTTTCAATCTTAAAAATTATAATGTTTAAGTGAGGAAGAGCCATTGATGAGTGGAATAAAAAGATCTCAATATTTATAGTGTAGAGGTTAACTATTTTGGAGGTCAGCAAGTTTTCTTAGTAGCGAATATCAAGTAGTTTTCACTAAATTTTTTTCTCCTAGCCTGGAATACAAATTATTTTACTGAATACTTGAGTATTCATATTTCAGTGTTTGCTTTTTTACTATAATACACAACAGTATTGAGAATGAAGTTGATAAATGTATGTTGAAGATTCCTCTTAGTATAACATTTATAAATAGCATTCATATAATTTATTTGATTAAAGTGGTATGAAATTCTAATAGAAAATCTCTTATCAGTTTAGGATGTTATCTGTGGGAGACAGGATATTATTGCTGAAGTAAATGACTTAAAGGAGTATAGATTTGCTCCCAGATTACAAAAGAAGTTTGGAAGAAAATGGAATGGTTAGGGCTCATTACAAATTGATGAAATAGAAAATCTTAATTCATAAGAACTGGTGGGTATAGGAAGAGTTCATGTTGTAATGATACTGTGTTCATCTACCCAAAGCTCCTATTACCCAAGTGTAATCATACTTTAAAATTGCTTAGGTTTTGCCATTCTGGAAGATACGTATGGAGGTTCTCCAGAGTTAAAAATAGAATTACCCTGCATCCCAGCAATTGAGCTACTAGGTATTTACCCAAAAGATACAAAAGTACTGATTCAAAGGAGGGCATGCACTCTGATGTTTATAGCAGCATTATTAACAATAGCCAAATTTTGGAAAGAGTCCAAATGTTCATTGACTGATAAGTGGATATATACCACATCTTCTTTAGATAAGATAGATGATAGATAGATAGATAGATGATAGGTGTGGTGTGGGGTGTGTGCGTGTGCGTGTGTGTGTGTGTATGTGTAAAATGGAATATTACTCAGCCATCAAAAAGAATGGAATCTTGTTATTTTCAACAACGTGGATAGAGCTAAAGTGTATTATGCTAATCAAAATAAGTCCATCAGAGAAAGACAAACCCCATATGATTTTAGTCATGTGGAAATTAAGAAACAAATCAGCTAAACACAAGGGAAGGGAACCAAAAAGAAGAGACGGCAGCAAACTGTAAGAAACTCTTAACTATACAGAATAAACTGAGGGTTGCTGGAGGGAAGATGGATGGTTGATGGGCTAACTGGATGATGGGGATTAAGGAGGGCACTTATTCTGATGAGCACTGGGTGTTTTTTGTAGTCATGAATCACTAAATTCTACTTCTGAAACCAGTATTACACTATTTACTGACAAATTAGTGCAGCATCTTAAAGAGCTGTCTCTGTATTGGCTATCCTATCTACCCCTCTTTCCTTAAAAGGTTTAAAGACTTAAGAGTAATGAACAGTCATCAGTGTTATTATTTTTGTTAAATCATCAGTGTTACTATTGCATCAGAAGAAAACAGACAATAGGCTTTTAGCTGTCCAAGTCAATCCATTCATCTTTCTCTCTCTCTGTCTTTTGACAAATTGTGGATGAAGCATGCACTTCATCATTTAAAAGACATTTGCCCTGGATTCACCTACAGCAAGTGGTTACAATAGCTTTAAACATGTCTGAATGTTTTGTTTTGAACATAATTCAAGGAAAGCAGTATTCTTAATATTAAAACATGATTGAAATTACTGTAAAATACTGGCATAATGAATCCATTTTCTCAGGATATCTTTTTGATAGAAACATTCCATTTTCTGAATAACACCTAGTTCTGTGGTTTTAAATCAGTAATGTGG
The DNA here is from genome assembly GCF_010015895.1 of Lontra canadensis. NCBI lineage: Eukaryota > Metazoa > Chordata > Mammalia > Carnivora > Mustelidae > Lontra > Lontra canadensis. The sequence continues at coordinate 19,443,989 of NW_022631005.1, forward strand.
CACTCGTAGACAGGAAAGTGGTTGCAACATTAAGAAGACATTAACCCACTTCCTAGGGTTGAGCTATATAATTGTTAACTGTCAGAACGGTGTTGCTTTTCAGATTCATCTTTCCTTCAAAAATATTCAATGAATAGTTTTTTAAAATGATTATGACAGATAAAAGGAAAATGTGTTCACAAAGCTTAAGCTTTTTAAGCAATAGCTGAATAATACAGAAAATATCAAGTTTTATTTCATGGACTCCTTTACTATCAACAGTCTCTAAGACTGTTCCACCTATTCTCTTAAGAATCTAAGTCTTTGGGGCACCTGGGTGGCTCAGTGGGTTAAAGCCTCTGCCTTCGGCTCAGGTCATGATCCCAGTATCCTGGGATCGAGCCCCACATCGGGCTCTCTGCTCCGCGGGGAGCCTGCTTCCTCCTCTCTCTCTCTCTGCCTGCCTCTCTGCCTACTTGTGATCTCTGTCTGTCAAATAAATAAATAAAATCTTTAAAAAAAAAAAGAATCTAAGTCTTTATTAGTCTAAATCTGTTGTCCTTAGATCACTAGCTGTGTGTGTGTGTGTGTGATAATAGAATGTGTAGAGAGTCATGCATTGGTTATAGGAAACTTTGTTTTCTAAACTTGGTTCTGCAACTTACTTGGTGAACATTGAACCTTATTTCCTGGTATTAAAAATATATACCACCTTTTTAAATTTTTCTTATTTTTTTTTAAAGATTTTATTTCTTTATTTGACAGAGATCACAGGTAGGCAGAGAGGCAGGCAGAGAGAGAGGAGGAAGCAGGCTTCCTGCTGAGCAGAGAGCCCTATGTGGGGCTTGATCCCAGGATGCTGGGATCATGACCTGAGCCAAAGGTAGAGGCTTTAACCCCCTGAGCCACCCAGGCACCCCAAAAATATATACCATCTTATTTCATGGGGTAGTTATAATAAGGACAACTAATTTAAGTTGCTTCTCTTACATTTAACATTTTTTTAATTTTACCTTTTTAACAAAAAATCCTCAAAATGTTGGGGCACCTGGGTGGCTCAACTGGTTAAGCAGTGGGCTTTGACTCAGGTCAGACCCTGGAATCAAGCCCCATGTCAGGCTTCCTGCTCAGTGAGGAGTCTGCTTCTCCCTCTGCCCCTCACCCACTGCTCATGCTCTCTCTCTTTCAAATAAATTAATAAGATCTTCTAAAAAAAATTCTCAAAAGGCTACAAAATTTGAGATAATAGTGTAATGTACCCCTTGTACAAGTTACCCCACTTCAGTAATTTGTAGTATATGTTAAGTTTTGTTTCTTAAAGAGCCCCCACACTTCTAATCTATGGATGATTTTGAAGTATCTCTTAGACATTTAAACATTGTGTCTTTAAGCATTTTAGTATATAATTGTAAATGATAGGACATTATGTTTTGTATTTAGTTTTCATAATCAAAATACTTTTATTATATCTTAATAAATATTACTCCCTTAATTCATCAAATTATCCAGTCAAAATGTTTGCAATTATCTTTTTAAAAATTAATTGAGTCTGAATCATAATTTACATAAGATAAATTCACTGAATTTAAATATACAGTTTGGTGACATTTGAGAAATGTGTAAGATTATATAATGACTACCACAATAAAGATACAGCACATTTATATCACATTATATCACTCCATAATGTTTCCTCATATGCTTTTATTGACTGGGACATATGATTGGTGCATATTTAATTAAAAAAAAATGTTAAAGAGTGACTATACTATTTAACTGTCCCACCAATAGCATATGAGAGTTCTGCTTACTCCACATTCTCATCCATTCTGGAGTGTATATTAATATTTCATTATGACTTTAATTTCCATTTTCTTATGCTAATAATGTTGAGCATCTTTTCATGTGGCTACTGGCCACTTACCTAATTTCTTTGTGAAATAGCTGTTAGTATCTTTTGTTGATCTTTATTCCTTTACTACCTTTCAGTATAGCTTTTTAATTTGCCTTCTTATGATTGAGTCCTAGGGTATTTTATTTACTTTGATTCTAAGTACTTTGCCTGATAAATATGATATGCATATTTTATCCTACTCTGTGGCTTGCCTTGTATCCATTTATTTTATCTTTGTTTAGTAATGTATCTGAAGGGAAAAGCATTTTAATTTTGATGAATTTGAATTTATCAATCTTTTTTTATGGTTCATGTTATTTGCATTTATCTAAGAAATTTTTGTCTACCTCAAAATAAAAATATATATATATTTTATTTTGTTTCCTTCCAGAGGTTTTCTAATTTTAGGGGAAAATAATTCAGGCTTTCACTAATAAGTAATACCCTAGCTTTAGGGTATTCATTAATATCCTTTATCAGTTTGAGGAAATTTCCTTTTGCTTCCAATTTGCTGATCATTTTATCAAGAATTGGTTTTGGTTTTCATCAGATGTTTTCTCTACATCTATTAACATAACATGATTTTTCTGCTTTATTTCATGAATACATATAGTGAATTACATATTATTGCTTTTTTGAATATTCAAATAATTATGAATTCCTGAGATACACTACACTTGATCATCATGTGGTATTGTTTCCATATCAGGTTAGATCAGAATTATTATTTTTTGTTTAAAATATTTGCATGGATAACAAATATTGACCTGTAATTTTCTTTCTCTGTAATGTCTTTTTTAGATTTAGATGTTAGGGTTATTCTACTCTCACAGAGTGAGCTGGAAAGCATTTCCTTCTTCTCTGTTTTCTGAAAAAGTTTATGCAGTTCTTGTTTCTTTCTTGACTATATAAGAGAAGTCACTATTGAAACCATCTGGGCCTGCAGGGCTTCCTTTCTCCTTTCCTCTTCCCTTCTGTCCTTTTGTCCTTCTGTCCTTTCTGTACACACACACTCACACACACACACACATATTTATATCCAGTTGTTTCAACTCCATTTGTTGGAAAGGTCACCTTTTCCTCAAAAGTACTTTTGAGCTAATTCTGAAGGGGTGAGCTAGTTGACCAAGTGGGTATTTTAGAGAAGCATCTCTCAGGCACTGAGAACAGCCTGTGTGAGATCCTTATATGGGCGTCCTATGTTTGAGACACAATCAGACACAAATTGTGCCCTGAATAGAGTGCCAATATGGAGAATAATAGGTGATAATTACAGAGAGGTACTGGCGTCAGGTCATACAAGACAAAAGGTTGTTACCTTTTGCTTACATTTTTTGTGTGTTACTGTTAATTTTTTTGTTGTTTTGAGTTTCTGCTTCATCTAATAGATTTCTATTGAATAAGATGAATTTTAAATTGAGACACAGTTCTACAGTATGTTTCTTAATTTTAAAGATTATAGGCAATCACCCTTAACAACTATGTAAGACTTTTTGTAATTTTAAAAGTAAGCACCATTTTACAAGAATGTATTATCACTCAAGAAACTGATGACAGTGTTCACTTCTGAGGAAAAGGATGTGAGGTTGGGAATTGGAGGTGGAAATGAATGTGTGTATGATTATTCTAATTGTTAAAAATAAGTTCACCTCATTTTATATGTAAATTATGCTTCAGCACAGTTGATTGAAAAAACTGTATGTAAAGAAAGGAAGATGTGTTTGTGAAAGTATATATAGTCAATGCAGCCTATCCTGCCGTAGTTTTCATTGAGTTTTTATTTTTTCAAGTCCTATCTTTTAATTTGATTAATAAAGAAGAATTTTAAGATGATATTACCACATATTTATGAAAATTCAAATAGAGTTTTATTAACTCACCTTGCTCCCGTTACATATAATTTTATAAATATTTCCACATTTATTGAAGTAACCTTGGAATAACCTATGACCACACATATAAAATTTAATCAATATAATAGATCAATAAAATAATATCATATATTATTTTATATATTATAAATAATAATATAATAATATAAATAAAAATGCTTAAGTAAACATTTTGGATATAACTTTTTTTTTTAAAGATTTCACAGAGAGAGATCACAAGTAGTCAGAGAGGCAGGCAGAAAGAGGGGGAAGCAGGCTCCCCACTGAGCAGAGAGCCTGATGTGGGGCTCAATCCCAGGACCCTGGGATCATGACCTGAGCTGAAGGCAGAGGCTTTAATCCACTGAGCCACCCAGGTGCCCCTGGATATAACTTTCAATCACAAATCTTTCATCCCTTTCTCAAAGTGACATTTAACAAATCAAATGACTATTATTTTTTAAAATCTTTATTTTTTAATATAAATTCAGTTAGCCAAGGTATAGTACATCATTGGTTTTTGATATAATGTTTAATGATTCATCAGTTCATCAGTTCAGTAAGTTCATTATAACATCCAGCGCTCATCACATTACATGTCCTCCTGAGTGCCCATCACGCAGTTACCCCATCCCCCTGCCCATCTCTTTCCACAACTCAAATGAGGGTTATTTTTTTCATTTTGTTTCGTTTTGGCTGGCAAATATTTAGAATGTTTAGAACAGCGAATGTTTAGAATGTTTAGAACAGTATGTTCCAAAGAGATATAAACCCTTCCTCACACATGCAATAAACAAAAAACTTCGATTTCCAAAATTGGAAATCAGTTACAGTTCTAAAACTCAAGGTGATAGGAGTTTCAAGACAGCTTCAATGTAATATGGCTTGCTTAATTAAAATCACTTCTTTTTAGTTTTCCCTCAAAGTTAATAAATTTGACATAATAACCTTTGTGACTCTTACCAGAAATTTCCAGTTGACATGCAACCAAACAAGAAATGGAACTCAAGGATCTTACCAAAGCAGATATTAATTTTACTTCTAAGCATAGGTTTGATGATGTGATGATCTCAGAAGTTGAAAATACATAGTTTATAAATGGAAATCTCCTGTAAAAATTTATTTTTTAAGTTGATTATTTATCATTCTTAATACTTTTAGAAGTAAGTTTTTTAGAAATAAATAGAATATTTTTAGAATTATAAATAGAATTTTAGTTATGATTCTATTATATCTATATTCACAATATATAATATATTATATATTTATAATATTTATATTAATATATTGTATATTAATTATACTATTAATATACAATATATTAATATATACAAATAATATTTATATATAATATATTATATATTTATATATATGTTTGTAATCTATAATTATAAACAGAACTATAAGGAGAATAGTTTTTTAGAAATAAGTAAGTTATTTAGAACTAAATAGAAATAAGACTGAGAGTATTTTAAAGTACTACCTTTACAAACTTATTTCATTGCTTCTTCATCATGCAAGAATAATTATAGCAAACATTTATGAAAAGCTTACAATGTAACCATCTTAAGTGTTGTATTAATATTATTTAACAGTTTCTAAAATTTTATGATACCTATTAACTCTGTTTTGTTAGAAAAGAAGAAAGAAAGTCCTGGAGAAGTGAAATAACAATTTATGTTGCACAATAAGAAAAAGTTTGAAAATAGTCCCAATGATTCTAACTTCAGAGCTCAGGCTGTTAATCCTAGGCTATATTTTCTTTACAAATATAGCGTTAAATTAATTTGTTTCTACCCTTTCCCCTGTGTAGTTTTATTCATACTTACACACACTGGAAAACACATCTTCATGCATACAAATAATCATCCTTTTGTGTAGGATACTTGTTCTTTCTTTTTTTTTTTTTACTCTTACAATGTAGCATCTAAAATAATATTTGATTTTTGTAGATATTCGGTAAAACCCAATTTGAAAAATTAAGACTGGCATTTCAGTATAGCTTTGACACATGAGGTTTTGATTTAATATATACTTCTTTGACTAGCTCTTCACTTTTTCTAGTAAAATATTAAAATGCCAGGAGAGTTGTATTTAGACAATGATCTAGAGAGTAACAGCACTGAAATATTTATCAAAGGCATGAATGTGATCCTGAGAAGATTATACCTACAGTGTTTCAGTAAAACACAAATTTAGTAATACCGTTTTACAAAGAAAAGATTATATCTTTAGGTACACAACCAAATAAAGTACAAAACTGAGTTCAAATTTCATATAAATATACCTTTAAAAAGTAAGAAGCAAAGGAAAGAAACCCAAACACAAGAAGAAATGTTTTTAATTACTCTTTTAATTTACTTTTTAATTACTCTTGTATTAAGTGATTTGATAAATAATCATTGAACATTAAATATGTTCTATTCTAAGCATTTGATTTATGAAAATGAAAAGATAGAATTGCTGATTTCAAGTATTCCAGTCTTGCCAGGAAGATGGATAAAATATAAGCTCTTGTGATATTCTCTGTTGAGCATTACGAATGTGTATAGAAACTGTCTGGATATGCAGAGGAAGGAGCCATTTTGCTTTGGGCAGGAAGGAAAGGATTCTCAAGGAAGGCAAGTCATTCCTGAATGGGTCTCACAGTGACATTTTTGAATGGAATTCAAAGCAGAAATAACTTACTGAAAAAGAGATTCAGGTTTTTTTTTTTAAGTTTATTCTTTATTAATACTATCAGCTTTTGATTCTCAAACTGTCTAATATATCTAAACAGAAATTTGGTTAAACTATAACTTTATTACTGCAATCATATATGAAGGCACAATAATCAAAACATTAGAAACTTGCTCAAATTCCAGTTAGGAGTGGCTATAACACTTCGGGGATATTATAGTTTATTTTTTTAGTCCTTTGTGTGACCTTAGGTAATAGCTTATCCTATATTTTTTCCTGAAATAAAAGCAAAGCTGAGTCATTGTTTTTTACTATCCTATTTTATAGATTAGGAGACTGAGGTAAATAACTTATTTGGGGAAAAAAAATGAATCTCAGAATAGGGTTCCCTTCTCCTACTTCTCTCAGGTATATCCTCTAGATCTTTTCCCCACATTCTTCCATCTGGTCTTTGCCCCTAGCAGACTTTCTTGTGGTCACCTGATTCATTGTTCTCTGGCATCTGGTTGAGTATGGTCAATAGAGAGATCAGAAAGAAAAGAGTATAAAATCAAAGTAATTCATTCTCTAATCTACCTCTATGATGGGTTTGCCTTTTTAACTGAGGCTGGTAATACAATAGGCAGTCTTTTAGATGATTGCTGTGAATGTTCTTTTCAAATTTGTTTGGATACTAATGACGTTTTGATAACCCATTTTCTTCAAACTCTTCTAAGAAATTTAAATATAGCCAGCTATTCTTAAATTAGATATTTCTCAGTTTTGAGTTGCTGATTGACCACATCACCATCCTCTCCAAGGTTAAAACAATGGCAGTTGTTTCTTTGCAATCTGTAACACTTTGTCATGCCTGACCATGGCAGGGGCCAAGTTGTCATTTCTCATGATTATGTACGATCCTGTCGGTGAGGCAGTCAACTGGGGTATTTGGGAAGCCTCCTGTTTGCTTGGCTTTTAAATTGTTTGGCTTAACATTTAGCATCTGGGTGTTGGAATTATGTTGTCTGGTTTATAAAACTGAATATTTCTGTATTCTATCATTGGTTCTAGTGCTTTCAATAAGGCACTAGGGAAGTTTTAAGATGGAAAATCATATGATTCGTAATTAAATTCCTGACACATGATTTCAAGTCTATGTGGCATCACCAATTTAATTGTCTATCTAGAGGACACATGTGAAATTAAATGAATGTGTCAAGAAATGCATTTTCTGAATGAACATGAATTCTTATTTTGAAACATGAGCCTATTTATAGGTTCAAGGTGAAAATGCCTCAAAATTTTGCCATACTGATACATTTCCATATGACATGGTAAAGTGCAATTTATGATGACAGATCTTCTGCACTGTAAATAAAGATGCTGATTAGGCTTACAAGGTGCAGTATTTGTGAACTTATGATAAAAATGTTTTAACATGGAGATGAGTAAGTATAATTTAGTGGATTTTCACATCTTCATGTTCCACATGGAACTCTAACCAGTGAAATGAGATGTCTGGAGTCAGCTCAATTCTTAGAAGAACCTATTGTACCCTATTAAAGCAACATGCATAATTATAGACTGAGTTTAATGTTTCTTTTTCCTCTTTCTCTGTGTCAGCAGAAGTAGAGAAGTAAACTACTAGACTCAATCAGTGTTAAAATTCATAAAAGTTGCTGTATACCAAATAGACTTTTGTTAACAACATAGAAAAACTTTCATTGTCATAAGCCTATCTATTTGTTATCCATTAAAAATAACTTTTTATTTATGTCTATTAGAATTTTGTTTTCATTCTTAGTGATTCATTGAAGTATGAATTTTGTTCATGCAAAATATGATACTGGATAGAAAAGTAACCCAAAGATATTAGTATAATTCCTAATTTGAAAGATCATAGATAAAATAATAAAGACAGCACGTTACATATATGCTAATATCAAAGAATTTCTTTACTTTCTTTAACTAAGGCAGATTTTTTTTAAAGATTTTATTTATTGAGAGAGAGTAAGTGAGAGACAGCGCAAGCTCGGGGAGGGGCAGATGGAGCCTTGAGCAGGGGCAGATGGCCGCTGAGTAGGAAGCCTAATATGGAACTTGATTCTAGGACACTTGGATCATGACTAGAGCTGAGGGTAGATGCTTAACCGACTGAGTCACCCATGCACCCTGCAAATTTTACATAGAAAATTGAAATCAGATCTCAGTTGCTTTGGATCTGAAATAGCCTCAAATCACTTAGTAAATCTGTGACCTTGCATTGATTGTAGAACCTTGTTAAGCTTCAATCCTTATCAATGAATGTGTGAGGAAATGGTCTCTATTTATCTGTTAATGTGGAGATTAGAATTAGGTTTTATATGTGTAGTGCATACACATCCCATACACTGTAAGCATTCATGAAGTGTTAGCTTTCACTGTTCACAAAAAAAGTTAATAATAATAATAAAAAATTAAAAAGGTAAAAGGACTAATGAACGAATGAACGAGTGAAAAGCCTCATGAGTTTGGATAAAAAGTGAATCACGAAGTCCTTGGTTTGCAAATACTGTTCTGCTATTTGCATTCTTCACCCTTCTGAAAACATCAAGTGTTATCCCTTTCCTGGACAAATGCAGTGGATCTTAATTGGTCTCTCTGCAGCTCTTCCGTTTTTATCTAATCTAGTCTCTACACCAGAGGCAGAATAATCTTTAAAACTATGAACCAATAATGATATTAATGTGCTTAAAAAACATGAGACATTTACTATAACTTTCAGAACAAAATTCAGGTTTGTAGCCTTGATCCGAAGGCCCTGTACGTTTGCCCTTCTGGCCTTTCTCACCCTGCCCCTCATGAGATCCTCTTAGATGTCTGAATGACCCATATGCTCCCTTATTCTTTATTCATTTTCCCCACATTTTCTGTTCTCCCTTTTCTTGGCTTTTACACCGGGTGTTCCCTCTGGTCCAATTGCTTCCTCTGTTTTTCTCTTTTCCTGTCCTATTGAGTGTTCATCATTCCCTTTTTCAGGGAAATCTTCCCAGATAGCACACTAGAGCAGCTATCATTTTCACACTTTCATAGAAAACAATCTTTCCTTCATCATTTTGATTTTTTTTTTAGTTTATTAAGACTTAAAATAGATATAAATCTTAAAGCTTGGTTCTTCTAAGGGGAAGGAGTGAAACAGCTTAATCAGCCCATGCTGACATAAAATACCATAGACTGGGCGGCTTAAGCAACAAGAGGTTTATTTCTTAAAGTTCTAGAGGCTAAGAAATCAAGATCACCATGCCAATATGATCAGGTTCAGGTGACAACCCTTTTCCTGGCTTGCAGTGCCTGCCTCCTTGCTGGGGGCAGCAGTAGGAGGCAGAGAAAATATATATTCTTACTTCAAAATGATAACTAATTATATCTCTGTGATATAATTATTTTCTTTCTATATTTTTCATGTCACATTCTCTCTTCTGGTTATCTGAGCTCTTCATTCAACTAACAAATATATACTCATGTTTAAACTATTGTTCTCTTCATCCACTGATTTCCTAAAGAGTTGAGAACTATTTGGGTAGGCCACCTGTGGGTTAGGTTTAGAAGCAGAAGTGAAATAAAATGACTAGATGGTAAATCCATTAATTTTCCTTTTATTGCCTCTTTTCTATCCTGCCCCTGCCCACTTAGTCCACAGGAAACACTGTTTTTGTTTGTTTATTTTGTTTCATTGTTGTTTTTGTTTGTTTGCATTTTAAATTTATATGAGTGGTATCATATACTATGTGTTTCTTTTTGTCTGGTTTCTTTCACTTGGCATAATTATTCTGAAAACCATCCATATTGTTACATGTACCAATAGTTCATCTTTTTCTTTTTTTCTCAATAGTACTGCATTGTATGTGTTAAGGAAAACATATATCCATGATACTTGTTAAATTGTCAATACAGGCTTTTTTTAGGACTATCAAAAGAGATATGAGGGAGTATTGCAATGGAATTTTGTAGTAGGGAGAAAAGATGGGCTCAATACTGAACAGAAGAAAAAGTAGAAATTCATAGCCAAGGAGAGAATGGATGGAAACATCAGAAGTTAAAGGAGGATTCTGCATACACTGACCTAACAAAATTCTCGGTGATGGTAGGTCAAAGTGATCATACTTCACCAGGGGAGTCCATGGGATGAAGATATTGATGGTGATTAGGTATCAAGAGTGGGGGAGTCCAGCTAAACTGACATGGCAAAACTCAACTTTTTGCTAAAGTCGAGCTTAAGCTTAAGATAATATAGATATATGCAATTTGTTAATGCATAAATCTGTACATGGATATTAAGTAGCTTATGGTTTTTGCTTATTACAAGTAGAGCTTCTGTGAACATTTGTGTACAAGTCTTTATATAGATATATGCTTTAAATTCCTTTGGTAAACAAATGCCAGGGAATAGAAGGGTAGATCATATGCTAGTTGTACGTTTAACTGTAAGAAAGTGACAAATTGTTTTCCAAGTTTGTTGTACCACTTTCTATTCCTGTAAGTTCCTCCATATCCTCCCCGATGCTTGGTTTGTCAGCCATTTTAGTTTTATTCTAAAAATGGTGCAGTAATTTTAACTTTACTTCACTAATGTCTCATGATGTCAATAATCTTTTTATATGCTTATTTGTCAAGCATATATATTCTTTAATAAAATGTTTATTAAAACCTCTTTCCCATTCTTTGTTAGATTATATATTCATGATAATTTTCAGTTTTGGAAGTGTGGTTTTTTTTTTTTCTTCAATATGGGTCCTTTGCTAGACCTAAGATTTGCAAATATTTTTTTAGAGTTTGTGACTTATCTTTTCATTGTCTTATCATTATCTTTTGAAGTGTAGCAGTTTTATAATTTGATTGAGTTCATTTTATCAACCTTTTTCATGAATCATGCTTTTGATGTCATACCTAAGAAATCTTTGCTTACCCCAAGGTCATAAAGATTTTCTTCTGTATTTTTCCTTAGAAATTTTATAGTTTTAAATTTTATATTTAGGTTTATGATATGTTTTCAGTTGTTTGTTTTTTTTTTAATGGATGGAACTTTAGTTTCTGTGTATGTATATTTATTTATTCAAGTACCATTTGTTGAAAAAAACTATCTTTTTAAAAAAGTTTTGTTTAAAAATAGTTATCCATGTACATATTGGTCTGTTTGTGAACTTTCTTATCTGTCCCACTGATATAATTCTCTATCTTTTTTCCAATACTACACTATCTTGGCAACTGTCAATTTATTATGTCCTGAAATGAGGTAGTGTTAGTCCACCAACTTATTTTTTGCCTTTTTGTTTTGTTTTGTTTTTTGTATTCTAGATATTTTGCATTTCCACACACAATTTGGAATTAGCTTGTCAATTTCTAGAAAATGTCTGCTGGGTTTTTATTGGCATTAGGTATAATTTACCAGTTTGAGGAGAGGTGACATCTTAGTGGTTTTGAATCTTAGAAATCATGAATAGGTTATATCTCTTTATTTATTTGGGTTTTTGTTAGTTTCTCTTAACAATGTTTTATAGTTCTTATATTCTTGTACATACTTTTACACATGTAACTAAGTATTTCATATTTGTTTATGCCACTGGAAAATTTATTTTATTTTAATTTTCAATTATTTATTGTTAGTATACACAATTTTTGTAGCAATCTTGTATCATACAGCTTTACTAGGTATATTAGTTAGTCTCAGCAGCTTTTTTCTTGTAGATTCTATTGAATTTTTTTATGTAGAGGATTATGTCACCTGCAAATAAATGCATTTTGATTTCTTCCTCTTCTTCCCCCACCAATTTCTTAGAAATATTGTGTTTTTTGCTTTAATATTCTGACTAGAAAGTCTAGGAAAAGCTTGAGTAGAAGTGAAAGTGATCATTCCTCTTGTTCCTAGTTTAATTTCTATTCTAAGTTTTTATCAGGAATGGATGTTAGATCCTGTAAATAATTTCTCTGCATTTATTAAATCTTCACATGGGTTGTCTTTTTTTGTCTGTTAGTATGGTAAATTATGCTAATAGGGATTTTTTTAAAATGTTAAATCAATCTTTATTTCTGGAATAAACCCTACTTCATCATTATATATTATCCATTTTATAGTTCTCTAATAACCATTTTTTAAATATCATTGATTTTTGTCTATTTTTTTTCTGTGTTCTATTTCTTTGATTTCTCTATTTTTATTTTTTTCCTTTCTATACTTTAGGTTTAGCATTTTTGTTGAGGGAATTAATTTGAGATATTTCTTTTTCTTTTCTATCTTTTCTTGCATAGTAGCTTAGTGGTAAATTTTTCATATTTCCATTAAAATACCTGAGTTCTATTCTGGGGAAGAGTTAAGCTATGTGAAACAGTTTGATCCTTTGAGGTCTTCCTTTAAATTTTATTAGGAGTTAGGGCAAAGTTAGTCTAGGGTTGATTATTTGGCATTGTTGAGGCAAGTTTCTTCCAGTTACTCTATTCAGACTCTAGTGAACTGGCAAGTTTTCAAATCTGGTTGGCGTTAACAAACACAATTCATGGACCTGTGTGATTTTGGGAACTCTTCTCTCTTAACCTTGTGCATGGCTCTTTCACCAACCTGAAGTTGTATTAGATGCTTGTGCATGTGCTTCGTACTTGGCTGAATCATCCAGGAGAGCCCTATGCAGATACCTAGAGCTCTTTTTCTGTTACATTCTTTTCTCTGACACTCTGCCCTATGAGATCTAACCCCACTGCCCTCTAATTCTCAGCCCTATGCCACTCAGGGAGTTGTCCAGGTTCTGTTGGGTTCTTCTGTTCTAGGCTGCTACCTGAGTCTCTCTCAGGCCTTTAGCCATGGCCATCATGAGACTTACTCAGTTTATTTCCTGAATTAATTAGGAATACTTGTGCTTTGTTACCTGATGTCCAATGTGCTGAAAAGCCTTGTTTTATATATTGTATTCAGTTTTGTAGTTGTCTTATTGAGAAGGTAAATCTAGTCCTTTATTTTGGTCTAAGTAGAAGTTTTGTCTTTACTTTTAAACTTCTATTGCCAATATATGTATAGCTGGTTTAATCACTCATGGTGAAAACTTCCTGGAGGAAAAGCCTGGGTCTTATAGTTCTTTATAATCCTTTTATAGTTTTGAGAGCTTGATTAGTGTTCACTGGCTATCTGATGATTCTTAATAAAGATAAATGTTTATTAATAATCACAATCTCATATTTTTGACCTGGTGATTTTGTTTCATAATACTGAGAAAATGCAGTTGCTTATATAAGCTGAATGATTAGTAAATAGAAATATAATTAAAATAATAAACACATTGTAAATGCTAAGAATGATTAAAACATTTAAAATAAAGCTATAAAGAATTTTATGGTAATACATTTAGTAAAATGCATTTTATCTGATGATTTTTTATTGATTAATCTTATTTTCTTAATTTTTGAAGCAAAAATAGATGAGGATATAGGAATACCTACAATTCATTTAAATATATATATACATATATTTAAATTTATTTCAGGTGATTGTTAAATCTGGGCCAGGAACTTTCCTCAGTTTAGCTGTTTATGACAATTATATCTTCTGGTCAGACTGGGGAAGAAGAGCTATTCTGCGTTCCAACAAATACACAGGGGGAGATACAAAAATTCTTCGTTCTGATATTCCACATCAACCAATGGGAATCATAGCTGTTGCCAATGACACCAATAGCTGTAAGTTACACTAGAAACTAAATGTATTTCTTAATAATATAATCTCTCAAAAAATTATGTTTTCTAGTAATACTTAGTTGGATTTTGTTTTCTTAAATTTCCTGGGGTAGTGTTCAGGATTTGACTACTCAATATATTAAAATTATCTGAAATGCTCAAGGTAACTTCTGTAGTTCTTAATTTATCAACAGAAGAACAGAAGAACAATTCCTTTTTAATCACTTATTTGTTCTCTCTCACTCTCAATCTTTGAATATTCAAATCAAGTTGTTTTCGTGAAAGTAATACTTCTTGATAAATAAGTTTTACATCTGGGCTTAAAAGTGCTTTAATCACTGGAACACCTACAAAAATTGCAGCCTGAAGTGTCAGTATGTTTTTAAGTGATACTAGTTTATTTGATGCCATGACATCCTTGACTAATGTTTTAGATGATGAAATTACTTATGTGACATGTTTTTCTAACGTTCTTATCTCTTGTGATGTTTGGATTTTCAAAAGTCCTGAATCTTCCTTGGTTATATCTTTGAGAGATGGGGGCAGCGTAACAGTTTGCTATTAATTTCTATCTATCATGGAATAGAAATTCAACATAAAATGTTGCCAATAAAGTTTCTTCATTGCAGGTGAACTTTCTCCGTGTTCCTTATTAAATGGAGGTTGCCATGACCTGTGCCTTTTAACTCCTAATGGGAGAGTAAATTGTTCCTGCAGGGGGGATCGAATATTGCTAGATGACAACAGATGTGTGAGTAAGTAAAGACAATTGAAATGTGATATGATACAGCTACTCAAAGGCATACATGGGGACACCTGGGTGGCTCAGTCGTTAAGCCTCTGCCTTCAGCTCAGGTCTCAGAACCCTGGGATTGAGCCCCACATCGGGCTCTCTGCTCAGTGGGGAACCTGCTTCTCCCTCTCCCCTACTTGTGTTCCCTCTCTCGCTGTGTCTCCCTGTCAAGTAAATAAATAAAATCTTTAAAAAAAAAAAAAAAAGGTACACATGGATGTTGAAATTGTTTTAGTGTACATGAAGTTGTACTTCCTCCAATCTTAGGTGCCCAGTTGACATATCTCTCTATTCTAAAAAGAACTTGACTCACCATTCTACTTAGTTGTAACACCATAAGATAGATAATGATAACCAGAACAGTGACAAACGATGTACCCCCTATTGCAGGTTGGAAGGCGTTGGATTAGTTAAAGAAATACCAGCAAATCATCTGAAAAGCTGTGGTTACAACTTTGAGAATTAAGTCAATAGCAAAATTAAAGCTGAAATAAACCAGTATATAGGCAGTAGATCAGTAGCCTTCTAGTAAAACCACTCAGTACGTCACAGTATGTAAATGAGAGAGAATGGCTCATGCAGCTTATTTGTAATCATTTCCAAACGGTTAATTAAGAATGTAACATTGCAGTCTTGCATGATGTTTATACCTCCCAAAAGGCATTATGATCTTTAATTAGTACCATTACAGTATACATTTATTAGCAGCTAAGTTTTCAAAATAAATAAGAGTTCAAGTATTCCAATGTTGCTATGAGAAATTAGCCAGCAACATAAAGAATGTTAATTTATCTTTAACATTAAGACTATTTGTGTTTAAAAAAGACAAGAGACAAACATCTTGGAAACTGGTGAACTCATTCTCAGGATGTGGCTGTAGTTTTGCCTTTTTTCCCTCTTCTCTATATCCTCATCTTATATCTTCATTTTAGAAAATCAACAGAGCTGAGTATGTATACATTATAAAAATAAGTATCAAGATGGTATAAGTATATTCCCTGTTTATCTTCAGTCTTCTTTTGGTCTTTATTTACCAGGAAGATCTGTTTTATCTGTTGTGTACTCGAATACAAGCACTTTAATATCATTTTCTTTACCTTAAAAACAATTGCACCTAAGATAAGAATATACACATATCTTTTTGCTTTGCGAATTGGTACCACAATCCAAGGGGTACCTCTTAGTGAAAGAAGTAAAAGATTCCTATTTAAGACTGTGCCAAAGCAAACAAGGGATTGATGCAATTGGTCAGTGAACTTTAAATGAAGACAGCCAATTTTAATAATCCGGGCCACAAATTCCCGTATTTCTTAGTAACCTAACACTTCCTTGAATTGCTCAGGCAATTGTTTAAACTCTCTCTTTCAGTTTGCTTTTGTGGTTTCAGCTGTAATGGTCTGGATCGGATGCCATCTGTAAGCCTGGAGTGTTAATCGTGCATTAGAATCACTCATGTTTCTTTCACAGGTCACTCCAGGCCAGTAGAAAAGCAATGCCTTCAGTCAAAACAGCAAGGCTTATTTGTATACACTGGATGCCTGTCCCTGCTCCAAAATAGATTAGATACATCTGTCCCTACTAAGCCACCTGCTTCTCTCTATTGATGAGAGGGAATGAATCAGAAAGAAAACTATCTTTTAAACAAGCACAAGTGTATCCGCATGCAACTATAGAGTGATATTGGATTCCTCAGAGCAGACAGACCTTTATAGAAGCGTCCTGTATCCATGGTGCATTCATATTGAAATCCTGTGGTCCAGCCGAGAGGCTGGAGAGTGACTTCTTGTCAAATCCATCTTTGGGAAATGAGTATGTTTCTGGCATATCTATGTCCACATCTGAATTAGTTCATCGAGAGCAGTTCAGGAATGTTAATGGCGTTGTTGAAGGGGTGAAAGTCCATTTATTAACACCTCCTTCAGGACAGCAGAGGGAAAAGCATGTGTTGTCATAACTCTTGACAGAAAGATGAGGCAATTCCATTTTACACAACGTTCCTAACCTTATCAACATCTACAATAGAAATAAGAATAACAAATACAATTGAAGTAATTACCTTGTAAGAGAATTAGAGGACAGCTGAACCACATTTTTGTTTCTGCAAAGAAACATAAAATACTCAATGCTATTTCAACTGAACATAACTAAGCACATATTGTGCTTATATAAGGTTTGATTTTACATAATAAAAACATTTTTTTTTGTATTTTCCCTCAAAGGCATAATGATGATAAAACCAAAATTTGCATTTTCAATCATAACAGTTTTCGTTAGAAGTGAGAAGTTAAACAAGATATGCTGCAAGTAGATAGTAAGTTGGGAAAGTCAGTAGCCTCTCAGTAAGTGAATTTTGTCCAGTTCATGCTTGAATGTGATCGTGTGCAGTAATGTCGTACCCTTCTTAACACTTGTTCCTTTGAAGTTAATGATATTTTTAGACTTTTAAATTCTTTGTTACTTTCTCTAAAATGACTTTCTACCCTACCAAATTTAATCTGCACCAAGAAAAAAAATTTTGTTTTGGAAAGTGAAGAAAAAAATGAACATTGAAAGAGTTCAGTTAGAAGTCATAGGTAGATAAATAGATAACCTATAAAAATGAGATAAATTTTAGGAACAATAAAGAAATAAAACACTGGAAACTTCAAGTAGTATTAGTAGCCATGTAATTGAATATTTCTAAAATACAAATTTGAAAAGAAATTGATAGTAAATTATAAAATTAAGCTATGTTTTCTGCATTAGTAGAGATAAATGAATTCTAATTATCTCCAATATAATTAGTATGACTGGATTTCACTGTACAATTATTCAATGAGCAATGGAGTGAGTACAAGCAAGCAAACAACGTATAATGCAAGAAGAGAATTGCATTCCAAATGACTGTTGGTAGATCTCTTGCTTAAGAATAAAAATAGGGGGGCGCCTGGGTGGCTCAGTGGGTTAAAGCCTCTGCCTTCGGCTCAGGTCATGATCTCAGGGTCCTGGGATCGAGCCCCACATCGGGCTCTGCTCAGCAGGAGCCTGCTTCCTCCTCTGTCTCTCTGCCTGCCTCTCTGCCTACTTGTGATCTCTCTGTCAAATAAATAAATAACTCTTTAAAAAAAAAAAAAAGAATAAAAATAGGTCCATTTTCCCCAGGAGAGATCTTTCTAAAACAAGGGTCACATACTGGGATTCCAGGGATGAAACCTTGCTGTAGAAAGATGGTTTTTGTTTCTTTGTACTTTGTTGCTATTGGTCTGGTCTCACAGATTAGACAAGTCACATAAAAACTCAGACTTTTAATTTCTTGAGAAAATCTTGAGATTTAGAAATGAGACATATGGCAGTGGTCATCTGGAGCCCATAAGCTTCTCTTACACATGCTTTTCAGTTGCTCAGCCTCCCCCAGTTCAACCCACAGTTTCCTCTGCATCTCAAGGAGTAGTCGCTGACCCTGTGTGGCCATCCCGCCCCTGGTACCTCTCACCATGGATAGAACAAGAGGCTGATGAGGATACTTTTAGCAATTCCAGTACTTCTGAACAATGAAAACTCCTACAGAGACTTCTTTAAAAGGTAGTTGGGGAGGAAGATCAGCTGGAGGGAGATTTAGATGAGATAAATCAAGGCAAGCATTAAAAAATGAGAACTCTACACCTGAAATAAGTTGAGCATCAACTATACTCAAACAAAAATAAAGAAAGAAATAAAACTGAGAACTCTGTATCTTGGAAAATTCCAATGTGTTGAAGAATGTAGTTTCTAATAAGAAAACACACACATAAAAAATCCTCTCTCCATATGTACAGGGCTCCTTTAATTGGCTCTTTTTCAGTATTTATTTTTAAGGTAGACGGCTATGCTAAGATGCATAAATATACTCCCCCAAAGCCCATCCTTCTTTCCACACATATACAGTCACAAAATAATTACCCCCATATACAATAGGTATAAAAGAAAAATGAAGTGAGGCAACTCCGAAAAATTTTAGAGAGGGAATGTAAAAACAGCAAACAAAAAGTTGTTCCTCTTATTTTTTTTTTTAAATTAAGACATGTCATAAACCACTGCCCTTTATTTTATTTTACATTTTGATAAATTTTAGTTTAGTTCTATAATGAATATTAAGGGAAAGAGATGTTATGGTACCAGAACTGTTTGTTATTGAGTCAAAACATGGACTTTTTTTCCCTTTCAGCTAAAAATTCATCTTGCAACATGTATTCAGAGTTTGAGTGTGGAAACGGAGAGTGTATTGACTATGAGCTCACCTGTGACGGCGTGCCTCACTGTAAAGATAAGTCAGATGAAAAACTGCTCTACTGTGGTAAGTGGCTCATATATGATGTATGTTCTCACTTCAGAGAGAAGTTTGGAATTATTTTCATAGTTTTGGGTTTGATTGTCTCCATTCAGCTCACATGTATGATTTACTTAATGTCACTCATTACCATGTAGGTCTAAAGTAATTAATTTTGGCTTTTTGTTCTTGTTCAAATGGGACTCCCTATGTCCTATTTAGGACTCACGATATTCAGTGAAGAATTTTCTCATGGCTTTCCCTCTACAAAGTGCAAGTTTAAATACAACAGGGGCCTTTATTTAAGCTGTCTTACTTATCATGAAGTGATAGGTTTTAGGTTTACATTCTTAAAAAATGTAAGTCAGAATTATTAGTCATTGCGTATATTGTAAGTTTACCCTGCACAAAAGTCTACTATCAGTCAATAATAGCATGTTATTGAGTTGATATCAAAGTGTTTTCTCTATTCTTGCCTCCAGGATTGGCCTAGGGCTAGTGTCTTTGGGTTCAAAGGCTGATGGCATTAGCCATCCTCCTCATCAAGCATGAATTCCTCTAGTTATGCCTCTGTAGGTGACGCTAAGTGATAACATTAAGTGATAGTCAAACTTTCACTCTCTCAGGGGAGTAGAGATTGGCTTTTTGAGCCCAGTAAGCCACTGATATTAGCCTTCATCACAACAATATTTTTCCTGGAAAGTTGAATATGTGTAATCATTAATAGTTACTGTAGAATTGTTCCAGATTATTTCTAAATTGGTATGACTTATTTTTGTACTATAATATTAGAGTATTGGTATTGTATGCTCTGTAAAATTCAGGAATCTGTACGTGAAATTGCTATATTTGGTTTGTACTTTTCTCCTTTGTTCGATTAGATAATAATTATACCTAAATAATCAAAAAATGATTAAAATAAGAGGAGGGAAGAGTTTGGGAAATTCGCAGGCAGTCCTCTCATTCATTTTGTTCCAGGATCACAGATTTTCAGTTAAAATCATAGATGTAATCTGCCCATAATTGATCTGTAACTAAAACTTTAGTGAATTTACCTCAAATGGCATATTCATTTGAGTGGTTATGCCCTA
Source organism: Lontra canadensis (assembly GCF_010015895.1). Lineage (NCBI taxonomy): Eukaryota > Metazoa > Chordata > Mammalia > Carnivora > Mustelidae > Lontra > Lontra canadensis. Next base: position 19,464,258 of record NW_022631005.1, read on the forward strand.
TATGCTATGAAAATATTAAAGGATATAAAAATGTAATAATAATCAGCTTGCAAATTTGCATTGATTATGAATTGTCTTAGGAATATATTTCACATAATTTTTACCTTCTGAGAAGCAAGATAATAGTCACGTGAGCAGGGGTTGGCAATCATTTTCTGCAAAGGGTTAGCTAGTTAAGTATTTTAGGTTTTGTAGGTCAAAAATGCTCTCCATGAAATATCCCTTATTTAAAATAATTTGTTTTGCAACTATTTTAGAATATAAGAGCCATTCTTAGTGTCAGAGCTATACAAAAACAGGCTACTAGGCTGCATTTGGCCTGTGGGCTGTAGTTTTACAACCATAGGTATAGATTCTAGGCTTTGTAATCACACCCGAAGTTAAATCTTTGTTCCTAAACCCACTAGTGTATGACTAGTATGAGCAAGGGTACTTCTCCATATTTTAGTTTTTCACTACAAAACAAACTGAGTTTGAATATTGGCTTAGAGCACTAAATAAACAAATGTATGTTTACATTTGCTCCATATTATAGAGCCAGGCACAAAATTGGTGTTCAGTAAATGACAGCTAGTACCTTCTGCCTGAAATCAGAAAGTGTCAGGAGACTCTCTTTAAGGTAAACAGAATTCAGAAGATAATTGTTCTTCTTCTTAGGAAATTAGGAATTTTTAGATGATTCTTAAGAGAAATTTATGGATATTAGGTAAGCCTCTGATTCACTGGTTCCGGAATACATATTTTGCCACTATTTTTTTTTTTTTCTTGTTCTAAAAGCCTTACGAAATGCAAAGGAGATAGGAGATAGGTGTTGAGAGTGTCTTTGTGACTGTTGAGGTAAAGACTTATTTCTTGAGAGTTGAATATATGTTTATTTCTGTACTGACACACAAATATCAGAAATGATAACATGGGTATAATTTGAAGAGATCTCCAAGTATGAATCACTCAAGTTAAAGCACTTAGTCAAAATGGTCTTTAATGAATGAATTCCTTGATAATTCATGAATATTCTAATCCATAGCTTTGATACTGCACAGTGCTGCTTTTGTAGATCCCCGATCCAATCATTATGAAATGAGAACTCATCTGTGATTTTCTTTTTTGTAAAAATATCTCTGTAAGACCTCCAATGATGTTTCTATTTTTCTTTATAAGAAAACAGAAGCTGTCGACAAGGTTTCAGACCCTGCGACAACCGTCGTTGCATTCCTCACAGCAAGTTATGTGACGGTGAAAATGACTGCGGGGACAATTCTGATGAATTGGACTGTAAAGGTAAATGTATGCGGCATCAGCCTAGGAATATTATGCAAAGTGTTTCCTGAACATTTTCCGTAGTGTATTCCTGAAAGCATCACAGTTAAACCCTTTCAGTATATGGCCCCTGCCGGTACAGATAGAGCATACTTTGTTCATTGCTGTTGGAGGGGAGTTATTGCAGTTCGTTGAAATTATGAGTACAATCTCTATTATGTTTCTGTCCCTTTGCTCACTTCAAAACTCTTGTTATTTCTCACCTCTTCAGTTCTACTGCCATGTTTATTGGACATCGGTACCAGAATATGGAACGGTGAATGTAATGCTGCAAAAATACTCTCCCTCACTTCTCAGTTCTCTGCTTTTCGCATGACCTCATTCTTTTCCTAACAATTGGACAGGAAACCTTGGTGTTATCCTTGATTCCTCTTTCTATTACAGTTTATCACCCACAAGTTCATGTATCAGTAAATCATCCAGTTCTTTGAAATATCTTCCCTTTCAATCTGCCTGGAGCCTAGATAAACAGAATAGTCCTTTAACTGGTCTCCCTGCCTCTACTCTTTCCAGTTAATCGCAAAGTTGTAGTCATACTGTAATGTTTTACTAAATGTGTTCTGAGTGAGTACTGCCACCAATCAGCAAGCCAGATGACTTAGGTCAGAACCTCGACCCCAACGCTGTCTCTGTGTCTCTGGGTAAAATATCTAACCACTCTGTGCCTCAATTTCTCAAGCTGTAAGAAAAGAGGCAATAATTAAATGAGTATATTAATATTAAATAAAATCAGAACAGAACTTGGCATATAGAAAATACTATGTAAGCATTCACCTTGTTTTTTGTTTGTTTCTTTTTGTTTTTGTTTTTTGTTTTTATCATGGCCCTGATAAAGAATTACAAATGGAGTCTTTATATTTGCAGAATAAACAACAAGTTTTTTAGTCTGACATTTAAGGACACTTAAAATCTGGATGCAACAGAGTTTTCTTTTCCTTTCTTTTCTCTTCTTTTCTTAGATTTTATTTCTTTATTAAAGAGAGAGAAAGAATGAGCAGGGGGAAGGGCAGTGGGAGATGAAGAGGCAGACTTCCTGCTGAGCAGGGAGCCTGCTGCTGCTGCTGCTGCTGCTGCTGCTGCTGGATTTGATCCCAGAACCCTGAGATCCTGACCTGAACCAAAGGCAGATACTTAATCGATTGAGCCAGCCAGGTTCCCCCAGACAGATTTTTCTGAACCAATTTCCTTTAAAATTTTTCATTCCCCAACATATTTCATTGGGTAAAATGCATTAAGGATGAGACATAAAATTAATACGTCCTCTGCCTGCCCTTACGAAGTTCAAACTCCAAATAAAAATAGTTAAAGAGACGAAGGTGTATATCAGGTTTTATGATTGCAGATATAAAAACATAAGGTTTGAGGGGAGGGTTGTAATAAAGTATAAATAAGGTAGAATGATCAAAATAGAAGGTGATTCCAAGTAGAGAGACTAACATTGAAAGCTGCAAATACTTTGAAATGTTTAGAGCCAGACTGCATATTGGCAAGTGGTTTAAAAAATAATGAGGCAAGTGAGAGGAAGGAGATAGGACTTGAAGGTGTTTTTTTTTTTTTTTTTTTTTTTTAAGATTTTGTTTATTTATTTGACAGACAGAAATCACAAGTAGGCAGAGAGGCAGGCAGAGAGAGAGGAGGAAGCAGGCTTCCTGCTGAGCAGAAAGCCCTATGCTGGACGCTCCCAGGACCCTGAGATCATGACCTGAGCTGAAGGTAGAGGCTTTAACCCATTGAGCCACCCAGGCGCCCCTGAAGGTGTTTTTTGATGCCATTTTAAGGAACATGAACTTTACCTTGTAGTCACCAAAAAGTTACCTAACAAAGGTCTAAAAGAAACCCAATACAATCAAATTTACATTTCAAAAAAAAGGGGGGGCTATGCTTGTGCAAATGAAAGCTATAATGCCTAGATGAGAAAGGTAAAACAGGAGGCTATCAAAGCAGCCAAAGCTAAGAATAAAAAGAGAGACAGATACAACAGAATTTTAAAAGGTGGCATAATAGGTCTTGTGTAATAAAGATAGAGAAAACATGGAAAAGAATAGACAAGTTTTGTGAACTCTTCCCCCTCTTTTTACATTATTTTTTGTCTTTCATTAATTTTTAAATTTTTTTTTAGGTCTTTTATTCATGTAGGATCAGGGATATGATAATAAAGATGGTTTGCATTCCCACAGTGGAGCACCTGTAGACATTCAGATGGAAATATCCCAGAGACATTTAGATAGATAAAGATCTGGTAGTAGATTTAGAACAGAAGTGTTAATTTTGGACTTAATACAGAGAGAAAGCTCAGAGGAGGTATAGAATAATAGTTGTAGGGGAGTACATCAGAATTACCTACTGAAATAAAAAATTATAGACATTAATAATATAAGAAAAGGAGAAGTGAATCAAAGGACTAATGGAAAGATCTTCATAAGGCATTATTATTATTATTATTATTGAGAAGGGAGGATCAGTTAGCATTTTAATGTGTTAAGGGAAGGCAAGAAGGCTGGTATAGACTAGGCAGTCGTTGAACTTGAAAAATCGGAGATAATCTCTTTGTCACCTTCATGAAAGTCAATTCAGTGGAATGGTAAAGAAAAGCCAGATCTCCTTGAGTTGGTACAGAAAATGGATAGCGAAGAAGTAAATAGAGTGAATAAGTCTATTTTTAGAAAAGACTGGTGGTAAAGGAAATAGTGAAGTACAGATGGCAGGAGAAGGTGATGCAAATTTGTGGAAGAGGACAGAATGTGCACAGACCATTTTGGAGCTAGAAAAGGGCTCAGAAGTTACTCTGCCACCTTAGGCTGTAAGACGTTAGCCAAACACTTGAGTAGCTTACTATCTAAGACTGACACTAGCTTAGGAAGAGCCAAATACTCGTGCAGATTTTAAATCAGCTGTTATTTCATATTAATTATAGAAGATCAAAAAAATGATAAAATATAGTAAGATACTGGGAATAAGCAGAGAAAAATGGATAAGTATTTGGAAGAAAGGAGGAAAGCAAACTAAAAGTAGACCCCCCAAAAGGACATGTTTTATCAGTTATTTGCAAGCAGGAAAGGAGAATATAATAAAGATATTAAACTAGGTTAAAGATAAAAATATCAAGCTAGAATGTGAAGGAACTGAACAAAAGGTACAGAAAGTAGATTTTAAGACAAAAGTCATAAAAGGGTCCATGGGAAGTTAATAAGTTACTGTGGATTTTCTTGAAAAAATGAAAAAAAAATTTCAAAGGTGGTAAATAAATTAGTCAGCGAGTTTGGTTTTATGAAATATAGCACCTCATCAATTCCAGCTGCTGAGTAACAATGAAAATAACTCAAAACATTATTACCTCTTTCTTAGGCTAAACTCTTGATTTCTGTGTTATAGCTATCTTAGCCATATACTTGGGCAAGAACTACTCCATCTGTGAATCAAGTTTCTGTTAAAACTTTTCTTTTGTGATAATAATAGTATAAAAATCATAATAATTGCATACCTTAAAACAACAACAACAACAAAAACTTTGGCCTTGAAGTTCTTCCCATATAATATAGGACATTTGAAACTAAAAGCACTTGTAAGAACTCAAATACACACCTTATTTCTAGAAATGAATAGATTTAAGGAAGTGGACTAGCTCCTTTAGGATAAACAATTGAGTAGGTTTTTAGATAAAAGTTTACTTATTACAGTTGTATCTTTTGGATTTGATTTTTCTCTCATATTACATGTGGTTACATGGTGTCTTTGTAAGTCACATTTCACATGCTAGGGGAAAGACTTCTCTGGGTCCATATCGCATAAGCCAGTCTGTCTTATAATTCAGATGTGTATTTATCCAACAAATGGAACCTTACAGTACTTAAAAGATGATGAAGTTTGAAAAGGAGGAGGAAGGGCTCAGGAACAATGGAAAAGGAGTTCTTGCTCCGCTTCTTTCCTTCTAGATACTTCTCTGTTTCTATCATTGGGGCAACATATGTGTGCAGTGTTTTGTTGTATATATGCGTGCACACATGTGGCACACAGATGTGCACACACACACACACACACCACCTTTTACTTTTTAAGTGTAAATAAAGTAAGACGTGAAGATTTTAAATTAGTACAATAAAAGGTCAATGTATAGAGAGAGTTTGATAGGCTATGGAGAAAGGCGATTGTAGAATCATCTGTAAATTTTTTGAAGTACTGTTACACTTTTATTTCTTTAGTTTAGCTGTTCATTGTAACTAATAGTATCATTACTCTTATCCCACAGGGCAGAATGGAAATGAATGTTCCAAGGAATCAGTTTTGGTTTCTTCTCCTTTTGAAGGGAAGCAAAACCCTAAATTCTTGTAAATCTTTTATTAGTGCCCTGAAAGTGTTACATACCAGGCTATCTGGCGGGGTGGAGGTGGGTAACCTGAAGAGTTGTTTAGAAAGTTTGTCACTCTGATTTCTTCTTGTGTGTGAGAGGCTGGGTGAATCAGTGGGGGAGAATACACGACATCCCTCCTTCTCTTCCTATTGAGGTGGGTCTAATAACTCTCCTTGGGTAGTATATGAGCTTGCCTTGGTCACCTGGACAACTTTAGGTGACTAAAAAGCTAAGTAGTTCTAAGACTACCTGATGGGAAGGAAACTGGTGTTAGTTTTTTTTTTTTTTTTTTCTTTCTTTCTTTTTTCACATGTTCATAGCAACCCTTTGAAGATTCCATAAACAATAAGCTAAGGGAAAAGGATAAGCATTCCTATAGATGAAATCATCATTCCTCTGGGTTTGCATACCCTTAGAGCCTAAGCAGTAAATTAAAGAAAAGATGTTGTTTGAAAGTAAACAGAAGAGAGGAAGAAGACAGCAAATTTAATGTTCTCTTTCTTTCTTCCCCCTGCACCTTTCTTTCTTTCTTTCTTTTTTTTTTTTTTTTTTTTTTTTTTTTTTTTTTTTTTTTTTTTTTTTCCATGTCAGCTGCCCTGTGCTGCAGGCTGGGCAGGGAAGTTGGAAGAGAAAACATAGACTTAAGATATTCATAAGAAATGTCCTGAAAACCACAGAAAGACCAATCAATGTTATATCTTTCCTATCTCATTAAATATTTGAACTGACATGGGATAAAAAAGAAAAAAGTGGATGAAATAGTAAAATTAAGAAAGTATGTGAGGGGAAGAATGGTTTTACTTTTTCTCTTAGTGCTACTTTGATCCACAATCCCTGTCAGATCTTCCTTTGTAGTATCTCATTGCTATTCCTGGGGTGGCTGCAGTATGTTTTCATTCACATTTCGTAGGCTTACTTTACTTTTGGACTATCTGGAGGGAAAAGTCTAGTATTTCTCACTTGGCTTATCTTTATTTGGACTACATTATTTTCTTTTCTCTCTTTTAGGACTTTAGCCTGAGGAAAAATTGTCAGAAAGCTTTCATATTCACTTGACAAATTATTGATTCCAATATATTTCTCCCTCAAAAATCACCCTAAGGGTGAAACAAATTTCAATACTTGATTGACCAAACAAAGTAGGAGGAAATATAGTTGAAGGAGCACAGAGGAAGAGGTTTTGGCAAAAGAGGTATTTGCCTAACTATTTAATAAAGTTCCTGCAATCTCTTGGATCTCTCCCATCCCCCTCTGGTTCCTTGCTTACAGTTGCTGGAGATGTTAATCCCCACAACCATCTTGCCCCTGCTACATGTGAAATTCTGCAACCACTTAGTATGTCCAATTCTAGTACGTCTTAGCACACTACTTAACCCTCTGGTGGTTCTCAAATTCTATACCAAGTCAGGGACCCTGTGAAGAGAGCATTTGAACTAAAAGGATAGTCTTCCTATTTGCACATTGCCTATACTCTAATAGGCCTCCCTGTCCTCCTCACCAAGATTCATTTGCCCAATTTTTCATTGGAACATGGGAGAAAACACATCCTGCAAATATTCTGCTCTCTACCTAGTTCTTCTAACCCCCTACCTCATCATTTCCTCCATATCTTTCTTTTAAATATTATCTCTTAGCCATTCATTTTAACTTCAAAGTTCCCATTTCTTTTCATCTAGTCAGAGTTCTTCGCCTTTCTTTCTTCTTCTCAGACTTCCATCTAAAACTGGGTTCCACTTGCTCCACATCTCTGCTCTTCTCACAAGGTATTCTTTATGTTCACTTTCACCTGAGAGCCCCAGTACAGTTTTTGAAACTCCATTACTGCAATACTGCTAGATCTTCAGCCCTCATAGCTATGTAAGATGCTATCCTCATGTCAGTGATGTCATAATTTGCCTCTTCATCCTATCTGCCACCAATCTCCACTCAGATGGACTCCCTACCATGTACACAGAAGCTGCTCTGTGGACGTTTGGGGAGAGATGGAGATGATGTGGTGAACTGTGATTGTTCCCATCAGAATTCTTCTGGTACCCTTAACCTCTGTGAGTGTAAGATGGAAACTCTAGGGTATTATGACATTACCACTATCTAGAAGACATTACCACTATCTAGGATGTTGTTTCACAGAGAAATGAATCCTGTCTTCTAAATAAAGGGATTATAAGGAATCATGTGGAACACAACTTCTTAATAGGAGATTGCTGACAGACAGCAAAGTAAGAAACAAAATATAAATGCTTGTCATGATTACTTTCTATGTTATGTATTCCATTTACTGTTTCTATTGAAAAAATATTGAATGTAAAATATAATAGAAAGGTATATGGAAGAGATTTTGCTTTTTAGACATAAAAGAAGAATATTTCTTTTTCCTGTTTGGAATAGCGCATTTATCTCTACTCATAATAGCATTATCTGTTTCATATGATAAGATGTTATTTTTAATGAAGAAAACACTGAAGCAATTATAATTGCAAATTGTAAATAAAACACTTACTCTAATCATCATTTAAGCACAAATAAGGATACAATTGCAAGATACAATTAAAAATAATAAGAACAGTGCATTATGAAATACAAATGACATATACACCCTTGAGTAAAATTTGCATATCTTAAGGTAGCATTTTAACTATTTACAATTGATATAATTTCTATTTATAAATAAATAGGCTCTTCAAAATATCAACACTAGTAAAAGTGGCATAGTCAAAGAGCCCTTCAGGTTGTACATTTACATAATCAACCTGTGAAAATTTGAATTTGGAATAAAAATCTCACCTAAGTTAATCTAATGTACATAGCATGACATGCACCTGTTCACAACATATTGCTGGAAACCATTATATGGTAATGAATGTGTGAGCAAAGTAGAAATGAATATATGATTAAGCATAAGCTATTCTGTATAAGGTATATATAATGACAGTAGCATTTTGAAACTGATTTTCCTCTAAGCATAGCAAGGAATTGGAAAGTCAGACTTTCTAACAATAGAGACAAGTCATAGCACATTTATGTTTCTTGGCATGAGGTAGTCATCTTTCCTATACCAAATGTTAGTGATATGGCTGTGTAAAGGAGTATAACATAGCATGGAAGACTTCCTTGCATGGTTGAGCTATTTCCTCTGAGTAATAAAGCAAATGTTCAGCAGTTTCTCCATCTCAGTTTCTGTCTCTGACAGAGGGAATGTTCTACTTGCTTGCAACCAGTTTGGGATTTCCCCATACTTCTTCCATCAGACATTTGCTTAGTACTATAACCTTATACTTTGGAACTTGGAAGGAGGAAGAATTTTCAGCAACACTTGATGTTTTAGTACATTGGCTTAGCGCTACACTGATACTATGATGGGAACCATGCACAATCCCAGCTTTCATGGAGCTTATAACTTAGTGGGGGAGTGGATACATACACAGGCAATTGCAGTAAAGTATTATAAGTACCTCAACAAGGGAAGACATATGAGGCATCTGACCCAAGCCTGGGGGTGTGGGTGGAAGCCATGGGTCAAGTTTGACTTCCCAGAATTAAAAAGGCAAAACCAAACAAAATTACATGAATTAGTTAAAATATAGATCTTCCTCAACTTATAGTGCACGTATGTTCTGGTAAACCCATCCTATGTTGAAAATACTCGAAGTCGAAAATGCATTTACTATACCTAACCTACCAAATGTCGTAGGTAGACTAGCTTATCTTAAATGTGCTCAGAGCACTACCTTAAGCTATAGTTGGGCAAAATTATCTAACACAAAGCCCATTTTATAATAAAGTATCACGTATATCATGTGATTTAGTGACTACTGTACTGAAAGTGAGAAACAGAATGGCGTCTGGGTACAGAACGGTTGTAAGGGTGTTGATTGTTTACCCTCATGATCACAGTGGCTGACTGGGGGCCTTGGCTCACTGTTGCTGACCAGCATCAAAAGGGAGTATCCTGCTGCATATCTCTAGCCCAGGGAAAGATCAAAATACAAAATCTGAATCACAGGTTCCACTGAAACATATGGCTTTCCCACTACCTCAAAGTTGGAAAACTGTGTCAAATCACGGTATGTCAGGGACCGTTGGTACTGAAGATGTTAGAACGGGGAGTCACTTTGGTCTCATCTATCCATTTATTTATTTACCTATTTTCCAGTTTCCACCTGTGCTGCTGTTGAATTCCGTTGTGCCGACGGGACATGCATTCCAAGATCAGCACGATGCAACCAGAACATAGATTGTACAGACGCTTCAGATGAAAAGAACTGCAGTAAGATAATCCACTACCTTTTGTTTGTTCATCCCTGGGTACCTTTGGCATTCCATCTAATACTGCCCGGTGTTCCACTGAACCTTGTCCAGAATTGATATGTAATTAACCCCTGTTGTGTAGGATAATTGCATTCTTACTTCTTCAAATGAGGTTAACTTTGCTTGTTTCTATGACCTGCATAGAAGGCTTGTAATCTTTGCAGATGAGGTATTTTTCATTTCTCTGTTTACCTCTTTGTAGATAATACAGACTGTACACATTTCTATAAACTTGGAGTGAAAACCACAGGGTTTATAAGATGTAATTCGACCTCACTGTGTGTCCTGCCAAGCTGGATATGTGACGGGTCTAATGACTGTGGGGACTACTCAGATGAATTAAAATGCCCAGGTAATTCTAGAAAGAAAAAAACAAACAAACAAACAAACAAAAACCAAAAACTTTGCCTTGAGATTTAGAGGTTCATTGTATAAAATAAATTTATTAAGTTTTAGTCTTGATATCCAGTGATGAGGAGTAAAATTTAAATAATGTAGACTAAATTACAAGCAATCATTCCGTTCCAAACATGTCCCTTGATCTTTTTTAATGAGTTGTGAAATGATACTCAAGAAATCTGTTCTGTATTTGGATCTATTTCCTTTTAATGTTCAGCTCATGAGTAATCCTCTTAGAGTTGGTGATTAAGTCTTAAAATGCATGATTTCTAAAGTTGCCACAAAAGTGTCACACACTGAGAAAAAACTATCCGTGGGCTAAAGGAGAAAGACAATGCTTCTCACCACTGGCTTTACTCAACGTGATACAGCTTTTATTGTCATGTTAGGCTGTTTGGTGAAGTTTTGCAATCTTTCAACAGAGTAGTATGGATAATGACAATTATCACTGAGTCAAGGTGGGAAAGGTATATTTATATCTGACTTTTAACCATCTTTATATACATAAGCTCTGAAAGTGTCATCTGTATTCTTAGCAGAATGCATTCCATTAAAGAGTCATGATCCTGTTCCTTTCTATTTCAGAAAAAAAAAAATTAAATACAGGAAGTAAAGGTGTTAAATTACTCTAACTGGAAATAGGTATGATTTATAGGAAACTATTAAATGTGTCCTCATACTGTAACTCTCTCTCCTTAGCCTGCTGCTACACTCAATTTTTCCATGTTTAGTTGACATATAATAATATTTTGAAATATTTTAAGAAATCATACAGCAATGCACACATATACAATCTACTGTAAAGAACCAATATTCTTAATTCATAATCTATCGCTTAATTAGGCAATAGCAGATTCCTTTGTTTGTTTATTTGTTTGTTTGCTCGACAATGTGTAACATTCTATGATCCCATTTTTGTTCCTTCTGGGTTTGAAAGGCTAGCTGCATCCTAGGAGGAACTGGTGAACTTTTCTGCTTCTGTAGAGAACTTACATATGCACTGGTCACTGTGGCTCACCACAACTCTTCCACGTTTTATTTTTGTCACATAAAACATTTTAAAAGAAATGTAACATTGATTTAGATTTAACATTGATTTAGACTCAAAAAGCCTGGGTGTCTAGATTCTTAATCCATTGTTCTTTCTACAACAATTATGTACCTCATTATAGCTGTAGTTAATTCTTAAAATTAATATGAAAGCAACATATAACAGATACCCATTAAACTTACATATATATAAAACATATTACATACATATGTAAAACTCTGTGATCTTTATATATTTCTAATATTAATAAATTATTTTAAAAGTTAAATTTTAACATTAATAAAGAATTGTGATTACAATGGGAAAGGAAGATGGGGGAGCTCATGTAGACTGATGACATAGGTAGACAGCCAGATAGGAAGCCAGTAATAGTCAGTCTAAGTACCTTAGCTTATATATAGGCTAGTCCTAAGAAAAATAAGACACAAATCACACTCAGGACTTTTGGTTTAGTGGTGAAATCGGTCAAAAATTTTATTTTCATCTTCAATCTACAAAGTTGACATTTGAAAAAATAAAATGGGATTGTTATCCTAATAGAGTTATAATGGGTTATATAGTGTAATTACTATAGTGTGCATGGATTATTACAGTATGACATATGCTGTAAGATTTGCTTCCAAATTGGCTATGGTTTACAAAACTGTGACCTGAAGGTGCAAGGGGACTGAGGACATTCAGTAGAGAAAAATCTAATATTTTTTATGCAGTCTTGGAAGTTATAATAATAACAATTCTTCCCAATCTAAAAATATATAATTTACAAAATAATTTTATATCCAAATACTTATTATTCTCATGCTATTTCTGTAAGGTACAACAGTTTTAGAGATTCTATTATAAGTTGTCTCTTTTTTTGAAGTAGAGAGTGTTTCTATAAACCTAGTCAAAATGTATTCAGAATATAGGACAGTAAGAACACCATGCCCACATGTTCTCAGTAAAAATCCACTAATGTTTTTACAATGTTACTGATTTTTATAAATATGGAATTACAGATATTTTCTACCAAAAATATTTATTTGGCCCTGGGACTAATTCTCTTTATAATTACCTCAGTTATTTTATTTCAGTTCTATTAATAGGATACCACATTATTTGGATTTTAACAAGTTTTTCTATTAGTGCTTTTTTCAGATCCAGGATCCAATCTTGGATTGGGTTTGATTATCATATCTTCCTAGTCTCCTCTGTTCTGTGCCAGTTGTTGTTGTTTGTTTGTTTATTTTTTTAGCTTTTCCTTGGTTTTCATGACCTTGACATTCTTGAAGAGAATGTCAGCTCTCCTTTTGATTTAAGTTTTCTCATTCTTTATTTCTTTCAGTTCAAGGAGAATTACTGTTTTATCGTCTATACTATAGTGTGGAAGTCTAAGATTAATTTAAATTACTTGACATTACATTCTGTATTTTATCACAGTTCAAAACAAACACAAATGTGAAGAAAATTATTTTGGTTGTCCTAGTGGAAGATGCATTTTGAATACCTGGATATGTGATGGGCAGAAAGATTGTGAGGATGGACTTGATGAATTCCATTGTGGTGAGACTTTGTATTTTGTCCTGTGTACCATATTATTCTTTACATGCTGATGTTCTCTTACCTAGGGATTTTATACAAAATATTGCTAATTGATTTTAACAGTGTTCATTTTTAAGTAGCACAAAATGGGACAAATTAAAATAGAACAGAAGAACTTGTAATCGAGAGTAACACTCTCCTGCCTCTGTCTTGCCTTTTAACCTTTTCTGCTTTTGTTACTGGTTATCTTTGTCAGTCTAAATGATAAACCTTCATTTTCTTTCTGAGTAATGAAACCCTAATACATTTACTTTCTGCAATGAAAAATAAGGATTTAGCTCACACTGCTCATTATATTCTCCCTACCTGTTATTGACTACTATTATTCGAAATGTTTCTATTAATTACATGTATAGCTTTAAATAGCACTTAAACGTGTATTTCCTCAAACTCTCATCTTTCGCCACTACCTCCTAATTTCTGTGTGTGTACGTTTCATCTAACTTGGCAAGTCAAGACAGCATTTTTAAAATTTTATTTTATAGGGACGCCTGGGTGGCTCAGTGGGTTAAAGCCTCTGCCTTCAGCTCAGGTCATGATCCCAGGGTCCTGGGATAGAGCCCCACATCGGGCTCTCTGCTCAGCGGGGAGCCTGCTTCCCCCTCTCTCTCTGCCTGCCTCTCTGCCTGCCTCTCTGCCTACTTGGGATCTCTGTCAAATAAATAAATAAAATCTTTAAAAAAAATAAATAAAATAAAATTTTATTTTATAGAATTTATGGATTTTATGATTTCTAGGCCAAAGAAATTTCCTACAGGAAAACAAAGCCTATATTCACTATTTTCATTTAACACAAATAACATACACTCTGGTGAATAGACAAAGTAGAAAAAAGATTAAAAATGGATCTTCTATGAAATGTCAAACTCCTCTAAAAGTAAATGTCGTCATGAAATATGAAGGTGCATTTTGTTTGATTAAGATGCTATATATCTTGACATTAGAGCCAGATTGTGAACAGGATTAACAGAAAATTTTACAAATAGTTTATGCAGATTCTTAGTTTCTGGACAAGAAGCCATTATATGTTTGTATTTTTGTTAGTTTCATTTTTTCCAGTTTTCAGTTTTTCCACATTTCTCTCTTTATCACAGGTCACCTAAGTGAATATTTTAAATAAAGATGCAAGACTTTAACATAGTTTATATGATTGAAAGTGAAGTGTTTATTTTTTTTTTATAATTTACATTTGGAACACTTGAATTTGGAAGGATTTTATTTTGGATGTTGCCTGGTGATAGATATACTGAGTGGAGGGACAGGCAGAAGGTGGAGGAGAACAATCACAAATTTGACTTTGGAATTAAAGAGAATACACTATGATAAGTGTATAATGTAGTAATAGAATACAAACCACCACGCCAATAAATTTAGATGTTGTTCATCAGACTTAAGTGTCCCCAAGAGAAGTAAAAACCTCTTAAGTGTTTAGTTTGTATGCGTGTGAAACTGGTGGCTTGTCATCAAGCCAAAATCCCCTTAATCACCTCATCGCTAAAAACAAATATATACGCTGGTGAATATATCATATTATAATCTTACCTAGGATGCATTTTTTTCTCTAGTTGTTCAAAAGTCAATTAAGATTTCGAAGGGATGACCAGACCACACTTGGAACATTTGTTTTTTATCTGTCCACTAGATATTGTGTTTTTTTTTGTTGTTGTTTGTTTGTTTGTTTGTTTGTTTTGTTTTTAAATGACACCCTAGAAAATACTTAGGGGAGAGTGGCTAGTATAATGAGTAGCTCAAAGTCAAGCCCTGTGAGAATTCTGTGGGAAGAAAAATGTTACATAACCTGGACACTGAGAGGGAATACACAGACTGTTGTCAAAATTTTATAGAGCTGTCATAGAGAAGAGGAATTCGGGTTGTTTTATTATAGAACAGTTTATTTTAGCAAAGTCTAAGGAAGGACTTTCTTACTGTCAGACCTATCCTAAGATGGTCTCAAATGATTTTTTTTTTCTTTTGCACCTAAAGCAAACACTTTTGTCTTCTAGATTCTTCTTGTTCTTGGAACCAATTTGCTTGTTCTGCACAAAAATGCATATCTAAACATTGGATCTGTGATGGAGAGGATGATTGCGGGGATGGATTAGATGAAAGTGATAGCATTTGTGGTGAGTTGGTTCTTCTATGTTCTCATATATTTTTAGGCATATGATATACATACCCATTATCATTTTAGAGCATACATAAAACTGTTAAATTTAACATTAAATTTATATATACATTTCTGTGTAGCTGGTTTCATATTTTAATGGCAACCTATTATTCTATTATTTTTATATACATGGTCTTTCAGTTTTTAAGATATTTTCCTGAATATTCACACAATGAATATATTTGTAACTTTTATTTTTTTAGTTTTCATGTACTTCTTTGGATTAGATCTCAATGACTGGGATTACTTACATCAAATGATCAAACATTTTTTCTTGGTCTTTGACATGCATTCCTAAATTACCCTCCAAAATATACTGATTTACATTGCCACAAACCACAAATGCTATTTGTGTTTGTATAAATGTATTATAGTGATTATTATTATTGAATTATTATAAATGGGAAGTAAAAAGGGGGCTATTGTATATAATTTTAAAATGTACTTCAAAAAACAGCTTTATAAGATTAGAGGTTGAGTGTCCTACTATATATCAACTACAAAGCCAATGTAATTGCTTTTAAATAATCACAAACATTTAACAAATAAATTAAATGGAGTTATTAAGTTAATTTTTAAGGGATAAAAGAAGGAATTGATAATCTTTATGAGTTTATTACAAATAACCAGCATTCTACTAATGTATTTATATGCTTCTTGGTCTATCTTTCTGATCTATTTCTACATGTATATTATTTATAGGCATAAAACCTTTACTCATTATATCAGCACCATTTCATAACTGTTATTATCCTATTTTCTCTCTTTTCTCTCTAAATAAGGTGCATGTACAGAGTTAAGTGTACTTGACACCACTTTTAAAATTTTGGTAGTGGTGGCCTGTTTTAGGTCAATACCACAGAGACAGGTAGGTAGGATTTTATACTACTCAAGCTAAACTGAAGTTCTCTGTAAATAGTATAAAATTAAAGCTGTCTTCTGAAAGCAGGTAATTTATTTTCTTGTATTTAAGCCACCCAAATCTACTTATTATTTACACAGCTGAAACAACTTATTTATACAACAAATAAATATAGAAAGATCACTGTCAAAAAACTCTGAAAGGAAAAAGAACTCAGTAATCAACTAAATGTCTGGCCAGTCACTTTTAACTACTTTGTTTCTTTCTGAAGAGAAAGATTTAATAATCTTTCTTTAATTTTAACAAAAGAATTACCTACTTACAATGGGTTGAGCCTGTTGCCAGTCTTTAAAATCATCTAGCTTTTTGACCTTCTGTTTAACCCGACACTAAATGGCTCAATTGATATCCCTTTCCTTTCTGAGTGGACACAATATAGTAGAAGGTATAAAGACTCTGAAACCAGAGTTCAATTCTCCCACATCTATATTTTCCTTACCTATTGGGATGGTATTAAAAGATCTCCCTTATGTAACTATTGTGATCATCTAACATGACCGTTGTATACAATATAAATGAATTTATTTCTATTCTCTTTTGTTCCATTTCTCGTGCTCTCTCCTTTATTTTTCAGAGTTATTGCTGCATCTACATCTATCAGTGTCCTGATAATTTTTAAAAGAACTAAAATGGTAATGGACATGTTTACCTGTTGTCAAAAACAGCCAGTCCATTTAATTTAATTACAGGCTGCATTTCATATGCTAACTACCAAGCTGGTGACACATAAAAAAAGACTGCTTTACACCAAATATCATTCAATGAACTGAACCTAATATACTAGGATTGGGAAGGAATTTTATAAATAATTTATCTCAGTGTTTATCATCTTTAGTGCACAAAAGATACTTTTCAGAAGTTTGCTAAAAATGAAGATTCCTAAGCCTTACCTACAAATATTCTAATATGAACTGTAAGTACAACCTTTCTTAATAAGCACAATAGTGGTTCCGACTTGGGATCTGAGGGTCCCATTTTGGAAATTATAATCTAGTACACCCTCATCATTTGACAGATGAAATAAAAGAAACTCATAGAAGTTAATAAATTGCCTGAGATCACTCAGTGAATCAGTGATGACAGAGCTAAGACCCGAATTCAGATTTATTAAATCCTTTCTAATGGGATAGTAACTCTTACCAATCAAATATCATATCTGAGTAGGTGCACAAGACGGATCTGGTAGAAATATTTCAGCTTGTTTTCTTCCTTTCTTGGGATTCATTTCCCTGAGGAAGTTAATGTGTTTCCAGATGGCAGGGGTAACCATGGAATGAAGCCATTAGTTTTTTCTTTGGCCCCTTTTCTTTCTGATTGACTGTGATGTTTTGGCATGCTCTTAATACAGAAGCTGTTGAACACTATCAAGGGAGCCAGAAAATTAGCTGCAAAGAGCTTTATGCCATTTTATAGCTTGAGGTATCTTAGTAATTATCTAGTCATACCCCTCATTTTATAAATAGTGAAACTCAGACACTTAAGTCTTCTCCAAGGTCATACAGAATTAAGTTTCTCAACAGCCAAATTGATATTATATCTATTATGTCTACCTTGAGATTAAATGGGGACGATAAAAAAAAAAAACACTAGACAAGGAGGTCTACATGTATCAAAACTTCCTTACTACAGAGAATGCACTTTTTAAAAATCTCAAGCTAAATAACAAAAATATTATGGAAATTAAAGCACTATTTGAGAGTATAATAGTGAAAGTGACAGTTTATATTCTTGTGGCAAGCTTAAAAAGATAGATCATAATGAGGAATAGTATAAAAATAAATTTTGTAGGAAGATGATTTTATTATAGAAGATATTAAAGACATAATAGCAGGTAAATTCATTTTTAAATGAAAGCAATACTTATTTAATAGATTTTTTTATTATTTCTTCCAGTAATAGGTATCATATTAAACCCCATTCTATTAGCACTGATCCTCAATCAAATGAGCAAATCTGAATTACCTGGAGGACTTTTCTCTATTCACTTGCCATCCTGTCCTCCAAGCTAAAGTATATGTCAAGGACAGTCATGTTTATGATGGAAAAAATCCTCAGAGTGTTTTATTTTAGCACCTTGCTCCCCCCATTTGAAAGCATTGCATTGAAAAGCATGATCTGCTCATAACAACTCCATAGCTGAAAAGAAAGGTGATAATCGTTCTATAATTAAAGCATTTTGGTCACTGTTTTAAATGTTTGAAACCTAATATTTCTCATTCTATTCAGTTATATTTTCTTCCTGTAGATATTAGCATTTAAAAAAATAATTCTAAAAATTAGCATCTATTCTATGGATAGCTTTTGCTCACAGGAAAATGGAGTTAAAGAAAAGTTAGAACATGATTTGAGGGATATCTAACTGATTCACTCAACAAATATTTTATATAAGTAAATAAAGAATTCAATATGTATAACTGTACTAGATGCTAGGAAAACATCATGAGAAATAATTATGTTCTATTTCATATGATTGGTCTATACCCATATAAGGTGAAACAAAGAAATCACCTATGATCCTTTGAGCATATAGTCAAAGTCAGCAAGCATTTTTTTTCTGTGTACGTTTGAAAAAAATCATGCATCTAAAGGGACATTGATTTGACAGAGCAGAGAAAAAGTAGATTTTATTTATTAAGTGTGTAAAAACAAAAGGAACATGCATACATTAATTCTTTTCAACAACACAAGGTAGAGAGTAACAGTCATGACATTAGCGGTCGAGAGAAGGTGCTCAGCAATCAGAAGGGTTTTGAACTCCCAGCTGAAAATGTGTCATCCAGCACAACTTGTGATGTTCTGAAAGCTTTTCCACTTCTCTGAGCCTCAGTTTCCTTCCAGTGAAATGAGACCAATAATAGTTCTACTGGTTGGAATTCTTGCAAGAATTAAATGAGTTAATATATTAAGTGCCTAGCATATGTTGAGCAATAAAAACAATATTATTATTATTATTATTATTATCCTTATGGGTTCAGTCTTTTAGAAATTTTATCATAGTTTATTCACAATTCTATAGCATTTGTATGCCTTGCTACACTTTGTAGGGAGAAAAGACCTTTATTATTTTCTGCAATGTAGCCTTAAGAAATAAAATACTTGCACTTAGGAAGGCATGATTTCTGAGAGGAACTGTATAAATATCTATAGGAGAAGGATACTATGTGATGATTTCAAATAGCAACAGTCTCTTCCTTGTCAGCAACATTCTTCTGTTTACTTTCTTTCTAAGGTAAACAGAAATGTTAGATCTTTCCCAGAAGACATGCAGTGATCTTAATGGCATTCTCTCGTTGGCTTTCAGGTGCTACCACCTGCGCGGTCGACATGTTCAGCTGCCAGGGATCCCATGCCTGTGTGCCGCGACACTGGCTTTGTGACGGTGAAAGGGACTGTCCAAATGGAAGTGATGAGCTCTCCACAGCTGGCTGCGGTAGGACACTGTAGGGCTCTGTGTGAAGGAAAGCTGACACAGTTTCCTCAGACTCTTCCTTTCACAGTACTCACCATATCACATTTTCTCTCACTTTCCCAATCCCTGGACTTGTAAAATAGTACCCAGACTTAATCACGTGGGATGTTGTCATCTTGGTAGTTCAGCGATCCCTCTAACCAACTGCTGTTCAGTTTTTCAAACATGCAGAGTGAGACCACCCATTTTAAAACCCTTCTGATGAACACAGATTCATTATTTCACTTCTGAGATTATGTAGCTGCTTGATGTATGTGTGTGACTGTGGTAGATTTGTTATTTTCTTTTTAGACCCCCACCGCCACCCCCACAAAGGCTTTTAGATTGCCTATTACAGACACTCTATAAATGGCTGATGTGATCCCAAATAACCACTGATCAGAAAGTCAGTAAACACCTGTTAGTCCTATGGAGAGGGTATTAACCCTTAGGTCAGGTAAAAATAGTATGGATATAGCTGAATGAAGCTAGGATATCTGGTGGACACCTTTGGAGGTCAGATGATTTATTAAGTTTCTGACTCTTGGTCACCTCAGAAAGTTTTCACCGAATTGCTCAATAGTAAAAATTTAGATAAATTTCCTTTGCATGATCAAGAAAATGAAGGAGCTGAATATTTGAATGCAGGTCCCAAGGTCACTTAGGGTATCTGTTGAGGGGAGCAATTTATCAGAAACAGTGCTATGAATTCTCATTAAAGTGAATTCTGCCAGTCATATCTCCAATGACCTGTCTTCAGGTCTTTAAAACTGTATTTGAAGCCATAATGGAGGTGTATGTGTATGCGGGTATGTATATGGGAGTTGGGGCATAGTTAACATGGAGGAGAAAAAGGAAAACTTTGAGGCAGGCCTATGCGCACAGAACTTATGCTAGAGTAGAATAATTCAATTTGATCTTGAAACTGATATATGTGTCTGTAAAGGTCAATGGGGCTACTGAGGGCTACATAATAAAGGATTATGCATCAATTCAGGGATCCAGATGGTCCCAGTATACTGTTGCTATTGTAGCAAGTTAACATTCTGGGAGGCATATTAGCACTATTGGACCACATGGGTGCTATTAAGTAAATTATGCTAAAATACAACAAATTGTACTCAAGTGACCTGAAAGCGTTAATGCCAAATAAGCCTCTGTTGCTTGTGTTTTAAAAAATAATTCATCTGTTAGAACTGGCATAATTCACTTTGAGTTATGTAAGCTGTCATACAGTTCAAAGTTAGAGGAATTAGTAGTAACTGCATTTTACTTTGATAATCATGGGCAGTTTTTAAAGCTCTTCCTACATGGCTTCCACATCATTTTTGAAAATAATTTTGTTGAAAATAAATTATACTTGATTAAATCCAAAGAATCATTTCTGTTTTGCTTACTCATGTCTCCATTCTTGTCATTGCTGACTTTAAAGCAGAGATTTCCTTTTTGGAATGTGGGGAAGGCTGGGGCTAGGGAGATGATAGACTTTTTTTTGTTTGTTTGTTTTGTTTTTTTAATTTCTTTCTTAAATTTTTTCTCAGTGTTCCAGAATAATTGTTTATGCACCACACCCAGTGCTCCATGTAATACATGCCCTCCATAATACCCAACACCAGGCTCACCCAACCTCCCACCCCTCTCCCCTCCAAAACCCTCAGATTGCTTCTCAGAGTCCACAGTTTCTCATGGTTCATCTCCCCCTCCAATTTCCCCCAACTCCCTTCTCTTCTCCATCTCCCCATGTCCTCCATGTTCTTCCTTATGCTCCACAAATAGGTGAAACCATATAATAATTGACTCTTTCTGCTTGATTTATTTCACTCAGCATAATCTCCTCCAGTCCCATCCATGTTGATACAAAAGTTGGGTATTCATCCTTTCTGATGGAGGCATAATACTCCACAGTATATATGGACCGTATCTTCCTTAGCTGAGAGACTTGTAAAAAAAAAAATCATTATCCTCTAAGTGTCAGAACAAAGAATAGAAAAGATACTGGGTCATCACAAAGAAATAATATATAAAAAAGAGTAGAAGTGTCATGGAAGGATTTCAAGAAACAGTAGTAACATCTGAGTCATACTGAACAAAGAGAAGAAAGAGAAAGGTGTTCTAGGTAAAGGGAAGTCCATAGTAAGACATTGAAGGGGGAGGTTGAAGGCCTGTAAATTTTTTCAAGTGTCCATTATATGCCAATTATTTTGGTAGGTGCTTTTATTTACATTATTGAATCCCTCCAGTATCTCGGTGAAATGTTTTTAGGATCTGCCAAAAATAATTGTTACACAGATAGGAATTTAAACAATACCTAGGAATTTATTGAGTACCTGAAATGAGCTGATCTGCTTCAAATATCCCGTTCTTCCAAGAAATTTCTCTGATAGATTTTATTATCCCATTAAATGGATAAAGAAACATGCAACAAGAAGGTAAATACCTTCCTCCAGATACAAATCATAAATAGCAAAGTGACTTTTTGCAAAATCTTCCTCTTTCTGGTGTACTATAATGGCATATATCAGATTATTTTTTATTTTACTTAAAAATGAGATGTAATTGATGTATAACATTGTATTAGTTTTAGGTGTACAACATAATGATGTTATATGTAATATTATGCAGTGATTACCACAGTAAGTTTAGTTACCATCTATTATATAGCAGATTATTTTTACATTAGAAATATCTCAAATCTTGAGTCCTAACAGAACATTTATCCTTTAAATATAAAACAAGGTAATTGAAAATATTTAAAAATGATCTCCTCAAACCATTATTGATTCTATGCATATTAAAGTTTATTCACTCTGCATAAGTTACCAGCTTCTGAACTTTTGCTGAAAGCAATTGTACTTTTTGGTCAAACACTTTCCAACTTGCTTAGGATCCTTGCTACAGCACTACTGTCATGGATCAGGATTCCAAAAGAATGGATATTCCATTTTGTGCATAGGTATTTAGAATTTTATGTGATACTTAATGCTTGGGCTTATCACATCATAGATCTTAATTTAACCCAAAAGCTTTATTTTCATTTTAGAGGTAATAACCTTCTTAGCTTTTTTGATGTTTTCTTTTCACTTCCATCATGACCATTATTAGCACTTGGTAGTCTTTTCAGTTTCAGTTTTCACAAAGAAGCAAGGTGGGTTTTTTTGTTTGTTTGTTTGTTTGTTTTTAATCACTTTACTGGTATTACTACAGACATGAAGAGAGGAAAAAACCCAGCCACATTATTACAGTTGAGTGATTTTTTTTTTTTTAAATCATGTACGAACCTTTGAATTCATCCTTCAGCAAACTGACAAATTGCTAAGTGGCCTGAAATTTCAGGGTCACTATGGAATTGTTGAATGTATTACTACTGAAACTTTGAATTACATTCATATATTTCATATATAAATATATGTATGTTAACATATATTATGAATTTATATATATGGTCATATATATTATGAATGGAATATTGGGCAAACTTTTCTTTCTCTAAATAACTATAAATTATTGAGAATAACAACATACATCCCCTAATCTCTTCAGGTGGGGGGAGATAAAATAGGTACTCATCTAACTTTATTCTTTTTGATATTTTTCTTAGCCCCCAATAATACATGTGATGAAAATGCTTTCATGTGTCATAATAAAGTGTGCATCCCCAAGCAATTTGTCTGTGACCATGATGATGACTGTGGAGATGGCTCTGATGAGTCACTGCAGTGTGGTAAGTATATACGGACTTTTCATGGAAGAGATTCTCAGGCCGAGTAGTGGTCTTTTAAGATAACTCAAGAAATATAGAAATAGGGATGCCTGGGTGGCTTAGCCAGTTAAGCATCAGGCTCTCTGCTCAGGGAGAGTCTGCTTCTCATTCTCACTCTCCCTCTGTTCTCTCTCTCTCTCACTCTCTCAAATAAATAAATAAATAAAATCTTTAAAAAAAAGAAATATAGAAATAAATGATGAAGATAACTCATAATGTCATTAAGGGCATGTTAACGTACTTATTCATAGAAGTATCACAATAACCTCTTTACATTCTAGCATAGTTACACATTGATTTGGAGAGCATGCCTACTTGTGGTATGTTCTTATTAGGAACCACATGGGGAAATGGTTAGAAAAATATCTTTGATTGAAACTACTTTAAACTTTAAAGACTATATATGGCTACCTAGTTCATTCTTTTAGCCAAATCAAATATTTGAGGAAAAAAGTTAAGAGAATTCACAATTATCAGAGAAACTGCATATTTAACATTTTTCTTTCACCTTAATGGTTTACATGTGCACTTATTTGCTAAAAATTAAGTTTTATTATGATGAAATGTGTATCTTGTCATTGCATATATATTTATCTGACCATCACCTATGTAATGTATATGTAAATACATATGTAACTTTTGTAGTGAAAATCATTAAAAATTCCTCATTGAAATTGAAGTCTTACATGAACCTAGTATTTTTTGTTAAAAAACCTCAAAATCCTTAAATGCATACATGAATAAATATAAAATGAAAAGTCATAAAATCCATATATAATTATAAAAGGCAGTCGATTTAGTGCCCTCTGTTGTCCTCCCTGTGTTGTGTCTACAGCCTTGGTCTTTGATAGTAATCTCTTTTGAAATCAGTGGCTACCAGTTTTTATGCTCATCTCACCATAAAGTCATGGATTCAGTGTGATATTTTACAAAGTACATCATAACTCAAGATGTAAATCTGAAGTAGAGTTATGTCTGATTGAATATCTTCCCTCTGCTAGACACTTATTCAGTTGATATGGAGATGAATGAGATAGAGATCCCACTAGAAGAATTTGCAGACAAACAGGAAAATCAAATAGAATAATAGCACACATTGTCAGATGGGACTAAGAATCACAATAGATGGGATCAGAGCTGAGAGAATAATTTTTGAAGCACTAAAGAACAGAAGTAGGGAATGTTAAAGAAAGTCATATTTAGATGGTAGATAAAATGACACAATGGTTAAAAGCACAGACCCTGGAGGCAGATGGCCTGGGTTTAGATCCTGGCTCTGCTGCTTACTATCTGTGTGACCTTTGAAGTTATTTCACCTTTCTGTCCCTAAATTCCTCATCTGTAAAAAAATATATAGTAACATTTTAACTCTTAGAGCTGTTAAGAGAATTAAATGAATTAATATTTGTGAAGTGCTTAGAATAGTTCTGGACACATAGAAAGTTCTATGTATGTCTACAAATGCCTACAAATTCACATCAGTGAAGAATAGCAATTTGTCTTTTGTGAGGTAAATTGAAATTAGAAAGTTGAAACTGGATTCTAAAAAGTCTGAAATACAGTGTAAAGAATTTGTAGTTAATTATTTTAGCTCTCAGTTGCCAACACACCTTTGAAACTGAGAATGCCACAGTCAAAATATGTTTCAGACCCATCTTTTTCAGCAGAGTGGATGAAATATTGCCCTGGGCGAGGGGAGCCATTAGGTGAAAATAAGCTAGATAAAAGATTATTGCAATAGTTATGATGATTAATGAGGTGATGGGAAGCCAGGGCAGAAATGTTGGAATGGAAAGAACAGAATGGGTCAGAATTCATTTACAGTCAGATGTGGAGGATAAAGGAAAATTTCCAGGTTGGATCACTTGGTGGATGGTGTTACCATCATTAATGAGATTTGGAACATGGGAGGTTAAGGGCCACGTTTTGCTGGTGTAGGAGAAGAGAAATTTTAAAAAGAATTAATTTTGGATGTTTTGAATATTAGTGTTAATCAGACAATCAACATGAAGCTATACGGTGAGTGTTTGAAAATTTAATTCTAGAGACCAGAAGTATGATCAGGACAAATAAGATTAATTTGGTGACCATAGGCATAAAGGTGATATTCAAAAATGACAACAAGGAGAACACCTAACACTGTAGAAAGGAAAAGAGGAGAACAATAGGCTGAAGATTGAAGTTGGGGCTTCACCCACAATATTTTAGGATGAAACAGGAGATGCCTTCTTCATACAGAAGGAAGGATACAAGAGAACAACAGAAACAAAATAAGACAGATGCCATGGGAGTGGGTTGTAAAAATTAAACCAGGCAGTTATTTACAAGCTAGTGGGCTCAACAACATCAAATGCTACAGGAAAGTGAAATAGGAGTCCGAGGCTCCTTTGAATTTGATGCTTGTCACTTGGTATTTGTTAGCTCTGAGAGGAATTTCAGAAGGTAGAAGTTGTAGAAATGGATGTGAATGATTTGAGGATGAACTGGAGATAAATAAGGGAATGCTGGGTAGGGTTGTATGGAAGAAGAATCATGTGTAGTTAAGAGTTATGTGGATGGTTTTTTGTTTTCTTTCTAAAGATTTTTATTTATTAGAGAGAGAGTGAGTGAGAGACAGAGAGAGAGAGAGAGAGAGGAGGCACATGAGCAGGGGTAAGGGAGGAGTGAGTGAGAGAATCCTTAAGCAGACTTTCCCTGCTGAGCATGGAGCCCTACTCGGGTGGGCGAGGGGGGCCGAGAGGTGTTTGCTACAGAATCCTGAGTTCATGAGTTGAGCCAAAATCAAGAATAGGCAGCTTAACTGACTGAGCTACCCAGGCGCCCCAGATGGATTTTTATTGTTACTGGGCTGGGAGAAACTTGAATGTAATGTACCTGTTGACTGAGAATGAACTAGCGAAGGGCAGAGAGGAAGAAAGACTGGCGAAACTGTAGGTACTTTAGAACTTTGTAGTTTTGCTATTCAGTATGATAAAAATCTCAATTTTATAATCATTGTTGAATTATTTTTATTGGAATTTTATTTAATTAACATGCAGATCTTATTCCCTCTCTTCAAAAGTAGAATATTTACCAGATTTACCCGAAAGTTTCTAATAGAAATGACAGTTTTACTGTTAACAAACTTAGCAAAAATTCAATCTAAAACTCATAATAGTCAAAATCAAATGAGTTTTACTTACAAACAGGCATAGATATGAGCATTGAAAATTGACGGGTTGGTACTGTGATTTGAATAAAGCTTTTTAATGCCTCTAAGTATCAATCCATATGATAATTATAATAATTCTGTGCTTATTGCTTTATAAATTGGCTTTTTTTTTTTCATTTTAACAATGTCTTTACGCTTTCAATGCTGCTTCCAAACATAAACATGGCATTACAGCTTCTGAGAATTATCATTATAACTTGCAATCACTTCATCCATATGTTCTGCTACTATACCTAACCAAGCTTAGTCTTGAAAAACATTAAGAGCTTTATTCTTGTTTTCTTTTTTTTTTTTTTAATTTATTTATTTATTTATTTGACAGAGAGATAGCACAAGTAGGCAGAGAGGCAAGCAGAGGGAGAGGGAGCCTGATGTGGGACTTGATCCCAGTACCCTGAGATCATGACCTGAGCCGAAGGCAGCTGCTTAAGGGACTGAGCCACCCAGGTGCCCTGCTTTATTTTTGTTTTCTATTCAAAGGGAATTCTTTAGGATATAGATAATAGGGAACAGAGATAGTATCCTTGAGTATTGCATTTTGTTTCCTCTTCCAGAAGCAATAAGATTGCCTTGTTTTTTATTTTATTTCCTAGGCCTTAATCCTACTTCTCAACCACAAATATTTCTTGCAAGTATGACCACTGTCCCTAAAAGGAATAAGAAACATTTCCTGTAGGAGACATGGGTAACTCCCATTGTTAATTAGGTATAGTGAATGTTAGGGAATGCAGATTTAATATTTGTTATATGAATTAGAATGTTTATTTCTTTGTCTCTAGGATACCGACAGTGCAATGCAGAAGAATTTAGTTGTGCTGATGGACGATGTCTCTTAAATACTCAATGGCAGTGTGATGGAGACTTTGATTGCCCTGATCATTCTGATGAAGCACCTTTAAATCCAAAGTGCAAAAGTGCAGGTACAAAAAATATATAATATTATACTTATTCCCAAATTGGTTTTCAATGACAAAACTGTGACTCTGATTTTCACTTTAGTCTAGTATGATATTCAATGGAAAGAAATGCAAATAATTAAGCGTGTGATGTTACAAGTGACACCATAAAAGATCCTAGTAATCAACTCTGTTTTGCAGCAAGTTTTAGAAATTTAAATCTGTGCTAAAATATGAAGATTTTGGGCAGTGAACCTAATGAATCCATCATCTTGACCCCTTCAAAAAAGTCATTTTTTCTTAATACTTAATTTTATGTGAAAATAATTTCTTTATATGGACCTATTTGAAAACTCAAACAAAATAAGTTGAGATTTACTGAGAGAAAGTCTATATCAGTAATACTTGGGCAAAATGAAGTATATTGCATATCATTTGAACAGAAACATATACATACCTAAAATTGGCCTATTTATCATTTCACTATTCTAGAGACTGAATACATAGTCATATATTTAAAAATAAACCTAATTACCTTTCTCTCATGTACTTTACATGCTAATAGGCTTTCTTTTATCATGTATGATAATGAGTAATGTTCAAGTCATCAGGTTATGAGTAGCTGCAAAACCTAAACTCCTTTTCCATAGCTATATTTGGAACAACTATTATTCACCACAAATGTCCTTTTTATGCCCTGACTTAAAAATGTCAATGTTATATTTCCAAGAAGAAAAAGAATTTAGGAATATCTACCTATTCTAGATTCTTAATTTTTAGTGACATATAATTTCTCAGAGACCTATGGCTTGAGGGAAATGTCAAACTATCATTATACTTTTGAATTAATTCTTCACAATATAGATGAAGACAGAAATACTTAATTAATTTTACTATAGGTGCTTATTTTGGTTGCTAATTTTAATGGCAAAGGAAGATTTTCAGTAAGCATTGAACATGAAAGTACAGTTTGCCTTTGATTTTTTTTATATTTTATGTATAAAATATTACACTACAGAGGATTTTATATGTATATATATATATTCACTATAATTTTTGACAGATAAGTCATCACATTAGTGAATGTTTTCAGCAATTGTAGTATAAAGCAATGGCATGCCCTTTATGTTCCATTTGTTTTATTTTTTTTTTTCCAGAACAGTCATGCAACAGTTCATTTTTTATGTGCAAAAATGGCAGGTGCATTCCCATTGGAGGTCTTTGTGACAATAAAGATGACTGTGGCGATGGCTCAGATGAGAGAAACTGCCATATAAATGAATGCTTGAGTAAGAAAGTCAGTGGATGTTCTCAAGATTGTCAGGACCTTCCAGTCAGTTACAAGGTAGGTACTCATCAAAAATAGTAAATCACATGATACATTGGATTTGTGATAATGAATACCATTCAGTCAGATACGGCTATAATACTTAGAATGCATCATGATGTCTTTAAGTAAAACTACTTAAATAAAAAGTATCTATACAAGCAATTCATAATAATAATGTGATATAAAAACTGTAAAAATGTACTCAGAAAGACAAAAAATGTCAGTGTTTTTCAATATATGCTAAATATAAAAAAGAAAATAAAGCAAGGGAAAACCAGTGTTTAGGGAGATAGTGCCATGTTAATAGCACACAAATATGTATGCAACTCTTAAGTTCCCATTCCTTCCCTCATTCTTCCTCCCATCTTTGAAGTGAAATGGGCTAATTATTTATTTACCACAACACTGGATAATATGATATTATTCATATAAACAGGAAGAAAAAATAGAATTCATCAATTATTAGGACTGAGTGCAGGTACACTAAAAATAAATCATGCCTAATATCCTAATTGCTTTTTGTTAGCACAATTTCCTGAAGAGTGTGATTCACTGACAAAATTGATTGACAGGAATAGCTTTTGAAAGCATTCCTGTTTCATTCATGTTGGAATGGTGGATGCAAATGAGCATAATATTAAAATGAAAGGTGTGCATTAGGTTAACACTGCTTATGTAAGTGTGGGAAAATCTCAGGAAGAGCAATTCATTTGTGAAAGTCAGTGTTTTTAACTGAGCAATAGCTCTGTGTGAATTAGCAATAAGATGTGCTCCTACAAAACACAGAGGCAGTCTAATGCCAGTTAAGACCATTACTGAGATTAGATTTTATTCTACTGTGTTCTGCACTGGGCAGTTAACACCTGGAATACTATGTGCATTAATGGACATGGCATTTTAAGAGGAACCTTGACAAATTGTAGTGTATACAAATTTATGCATCCAGAAGCATAAGGAGTCTGGAACACACGCCATTGGAAGAAGTTTTGCCTGGAGCAAAGACAGCTTATTAACTGAATTCAAATATATGAAATACTGGATTAGGGAACAGACCTAGTCTGAGTTACTTCCAAAGTTGGAATTACGAGTTAGGAAGCGGATTCTGTTCAATATGAGGAAAAGTGTTCTAAAGTACTCTCTTTGCATTGGAATGAGCTGCCTCATTTCTCATTACTAAAATGGTTAAATTGTAGCTAAATGTCTTTTTTTTTTATGTTCAGTTAGCCAACATATAGTACACCATTAGTTTTTGATGTAGTGTTCAATTACTAAATGCCTTTCTTTAAAGCATGCTAGAGAAAATATTTCTGTGTTGCAGAGGTATTGTACCTTTTTCCCTGCCAACTTTGACATTCTATGGCAAGTCAGTCCTATCTAGCGGTAAATTTAGCCAAACAACCACTTTGCCATTTGGAATCTCTGAATTTCTGGTATTATGATTAACTTAACTACATTGATAGGATATTATTGTATATAAATTTAACCAGAGAACTACCATGATCATTTTTCCCTGTGCAAAAACAGAGATAAAAAGTGAAACATTAAGAAAACTATATTTGTTAAAAAAAATTGTCCAAATACTGTATTAAGAAGATTTGGTTAAATTTACATACTTAAAACACACATGTACTCACAAGTGTTGTGTTGTAGGTAAAATGAAACAAGACAAATGAGCCAAAATAACTCTTAATGGGATGAATATGTATCAAGTAATTAATTTTGGCAGTAAATATTTTGAAACCCAATGAAGCAGAAAAAGTATTACCAGTGACTTAGGCACAATCAAAATAGATGTGTTTCCTGAAAAATTAGGGAGTGTGTCATAGAATTATTAGAGATAATTAGTTTAATTTCAGTTCCCAGTTTAGAAATAGTTCTTTAGACCTGTGCATATAATATAATATAATATAATATGAAATATAGAATGTATATATCATAGAATCTGTATCTGCCTATCTACCTAAAGACATTAATTTCAAAGTAGAGCTCTTTATGCTTATCCTGAATGTATTTAAATCTGTTGTAACAACATTGGTGAAATCTAAAAATTATAGAATATAAGGTGGTCACTTTTTGACATAATATGCAGAATGAAGTGTAATACTTTTTAAATGGTTTCATGTGGGGTGCCTGGGTAGTTCAGTTGGTTATGCGTCCAACTCCTGATTTTAGCTCAGGTCATGATCTCAGGGTACTGGAATGGAGCACCACATCGGGCTCTGTGCTCAGCAAGGAGTCTGCTCAAGTATTCTCTTTCTCCCTCTCCCTCTGTTACTCCCCCCATTCTCTCTCTCTTTCTCTCTCTCTCTTTCTCTCTAAAATAAATAAATAAATCTTTAAAAATTAAAATGAAAAAATAAAATGCAATAGAATGCCTGCATATAAGAAGTACCTCGTGCTAAGAAATGCCATGTTTAGAAAATGACTATGGTAGAAATAGGTATCATCCAGAATGCCATGTTAAATCTGTTTTAATTACTTTATAGGGCATGTTACACAGAAATACTTATTTATTGATAATTTTTTAAAAATCAGTGTTTTCACCTTAACTTCTCAGAAAGGAGTCATAGAATGAAGTGAGAATTCTAGTTAAAATAGACAACATATTTAATCATTCAGGAAGTCTATATGTATACCTGACAGAATTGATATGAATAGTGTTCTTGAATATGTACACATGTCAAAACTAATGAATAAAATAAAGCATCTATTGGGGAAACAAGAGCAATATAAAAATTCAAGTAGCTAAGACTAGAATCATAAGTGAGAGATTTAAAAAAAATTTTAATCCAAATATTTTACATATTGTGCTGAGATTTTACACACACACACACACACACACACACACACACATCTATATTCATGATAATTTGTTGATAAGAAATTGAGTAAAAAGCCTTCTATACAACAAAAGGTATCTATATTTTAGGGGGGAGGAGTCAGTTTGTGAGTTTTTCTCTCCATTGAATGAGGAAAACCATCCAATAACCTATTTCTCATGATATCTGTAGAACATGACAAGAAATCCTCCTCCAAAATCTGCAATAAAATGAAAATTGCTTACAAAAGCAAGATGTAGATCTTACAGACTGTGAACAATTTGCACATTTGTTACAAAATAAATATAATGTATCTAACTATTCAAGAGGGAGTAATAACATTTACTAAAAGCAAGGATGTTATTTTGATGTAAAGTATAATTTACCATGTAAAAATAAATGTACCTCTAGGAGAGAAATGAGTTTTAATATATATATATATTAGGAATAAAATAACATTTGCCAAATATCACTTAAAAACCTGCCAAGGAACTTCTCTGAATGCAACAGGAAAAGTTTGAGTACCTGTATTTCTTTCTAGTAGCTATAGGACCTTATATAAAACTTAATACAAATTAGGACAATTTGAAACTGTTCTTAATGATGAAAATATTAAGATGTATTGAATATATATAAATCTCAGTTTCATAAAGATTGTTTTTCTTTATAAATGAAGGTGAAAATTTTTTAAATTTATTTTCTATTAAATGTAGGTGAATCTCTCCTTTTTTACCTTTGAAAATGCAAATAATTATTAGTTTCTTCCATTCAGTTTATGAAAGTTAGACTAGTAGGATTTCCCACTGAGGCCTTTGGGTTATTTAGGAGCAAAAAAAATGTTTTTGTTGGTTATCTTTTAAAAAATCTTCTATTTCAATAAACAATTATTTTAAAAGCTACTGATAAGCTTAAACATTCTAATTTTATTTGTTTATAGAAATGTATATTACATTTGGTAACTTCTACCAATTTTACTTTAAGAAATTTTTTCCATAAATATGTTTTTTATCTAAGCTGTCTCTTTGATATAATAGTTCTATAAGCCTCACATTAGCCATTCAAAGTGATTTCCAGAAATCCCATTAAAACCAGGACATTGTTTATTTCCTTTTATAATACTCTTTGAGAAGAATTCAGTACAGTCTATTAAAATTCCTTTCACTTGTCCTTAAAGTGTCCTTTGAATTCAACACTGTCCTATGTCAGACTATGGCTCTCTGGTTTCCCAACCTCATGACCGCATGACTTATTTTCCACTGCTTTTCAGTGATAACTTTTTGTATCCTGTCATTTTCTCACTTTCTTTTAAAAACTTACTTCTTTTAAAAATTGTGGTAAAATATACCCGACATAAAATTTACCATTTTAACCATTTTTAAGTGTACACTTAGATGACATTAAGCATCTTGCTTTCTTTTGCCATCACAAAGCACCAATTGTCTTGACTTCCTAAATCAGGTAGCAGGGTTAATGTTCTCAAATAAAGTAAGAGTTGAATGAGGAGAGTATGGAAAATCAAGCTATGGCTTTTGCTTTGATTTGCTGGCTTGCTAGTGGGTCCTAGAGATTCAAACAAAACAAAGCAAAACAAAACAAATATTAAAGATTATTAGTTAATTTTTGGTGTAAATTGTTAATGATGAAAGTGCTGAGAGCTTAAAGGGACCCATTCCTGATAAAAGAACTTAATAAAACGTATTTAATTCTCCTTAGAGCCCTTTCAGGTGAAGATGATGCTGCCTCTTCCCCAAGTAATGAATGCTTTTTCTGGTACTTAAAAAACTCAGTTGTTTGCTGACTATTTAATAATGCGCACATATATCTCTAATATTTTCCCAGTAGATACAAAGCTCTGCCATCACCTTTACCTTCAGAAAAATGACTGAGGTTATTATATGTTTGCGCTGAGTAACTCTTGAATACTAGTTACTCTTAACAATTTAGGGTTTCTTTTTAACTCGCTTACTCAGTATTTGCACATTCCTTTATTCAAAGAGTGCTAAATAGTGTTTGTAAAAGTTAATATGATTGTACTCATTTGGCCAATTATAAGTTCATTTTGTGTAATTACAATCCTCTTATAGTACTTGGTTGGAAATGAGTACAGACCTGAAAGACAGTGACGGATCACAGGATCACAGTATGCTACTTCTTTAGGACTGCAAAGACATATATGGTGTGCCACTGTATTCAGAATTTACATGCCATTTAGTCAATATTGCTTATCATCATCAAAGTTTCATATAGTACATCATAGAGATGCTGAAGAAAAGATTTGATGATGCAAATTGATTAATTTATAGTGGGGAAATTGTTACTATTATTTATTTCTCCAGACAATATCAACGTGATTATGGAATCAGACCCAGTAGATAAATATTAATTGAGCCTTGCTGGTGTTACAGACAGTCTCAGATCCCTGACTTTATCCAGGCAGCTTCATCTTTGTGCCTCTAGGTTTCTCATCAGTTCACTAAAAAGAGTAATACCCACATCATAGATTTCTGTAAGGCTCTGATAAAATAACACATGCAACAAGGTTAGTGATCTTCAGAGGTCCATGTAATGGTTAATTCTTAATGATTGTTAAAGTCCTCTGAAAAGACAATCTAATGTAATAGAAAAAGAACATAAGAAGTTGATGGGTGCTGTGGTCATCATCATGCTAGAGCCACATGGGTCTGATGACGTCAGTGAATCTTTCTAATTTTGCCAACCTCAGATGATCAAATGAAGGTATTTGGGAGAATTCTTTTTTAGCTTTACTTAATGTACATAATTCTTATTAAAATCACTGGACACAAAAAGACTTGCCATTACCTATTCTTACATGATTTTCTTTCTTGAATCATGCTAAGGGATATCCAATAGGAAAGGACAGTGACAATGATATGAATTGATTATGAATGTTTTTCATTCTTCAGTGCAAATGCTGGCCTGGATTCCAACTGAAGGATGATGGTAAAACATGTGTAGACATTGATGAATGCTCCTTGGGATTTCCGTGTAGCCAGCAGTGCATCAATACATATGGGACCTACAAGTGCCTCTGTACAGATGGCTATGAAATACAACCTGATAACCCACATGGCTGCAAATCACTCTCAGGTATCGAACTGAACTTGTCCACTGATCCAACCACAGTTACACATATGGATTCTGAGTTTTATAGCCATTCTTACTGAATTCACTCCCCCTTTCTGTGTGTGAGAAATCAAAATTCTTCCCTACTTACCTTGATTTAGGAATCTGTCACTCTAATTTTATGTGCTGTTCACAAACTATTGTGTTTGTTATAAAATTGCATTATGGTCTTATGAATTACTAAGTGCTTTCTAGATTTTGAGAGTCCTCAGAAGTAAAAAGAGCTATTTCCTGCTGCATCACAGGTTCTTAGGAGCAAATTTGGCCAAGGCTATCAAAAAGCCTATTGTGACTCTATTATAATACTTTTTCCTTCTCCCCTATACCATACACACTCATATATGTATGCCAAGGAGAAGAGGTCAATAATGGTAATGGCAATGACGATGGCAACAACAGCAATAAATCAGCTATATAGGACTATTTGAATTCTTCCAGTGATTCGGTGAACATTATTAAATTTCTGTTTGTTCCAAGTAGTGTGTTTGATTTTGTGATTTAGAAAATTCAATAGAACATGGACCATAATTTTAAAAATATTATAATTCATTAGGGGAGAAAATCACACATAGTAAAATAATACAAAGCAATATAAAACAAATAATGACTATTTAAATGAGCAAAAAATGACAGCAAATATGTCTCTTATCCCCTTACTTTGAGTATAATGAATCAAATTAGCATTGCTAATTTCTTATGTATATGCATATCATATACATGACACCATTTAAAACATTAGATATTTTATTTACTTACATAAAATAAATTCCAGGGACAGAAATTCTTAAAATCAGCTTTCAACTGGTTAAACCTTTGCACATTTTGGAGACAAAAAGTAGCCCTTTCAAAATTTTTTTTTTATTTCATAGTTACTTATTCTTGGAATATTCATTACTGAATCAATTTGTGTATTATTTGGAGACAGTTTTTTTGCTGTTGTTTGTTTGTTTTTGTTTTTGTTTTTTTGTTTACCAACCTACTTGGTACATCATGCATTCAGTGACTTAGGATAAGAGATAAAATCTCAAAACCAGTCAGTGTTTTTATTACTTTAAGCTTTTTGCTAAGGATGGTATAAAGGGGATGAATGCTAATGATTACAATTTTGGTCTTATTATGTAATGTATCCATGCTGTAGCTGTTTCTCATTAACAGTAATAATTAGAAACTAATAATAATTTTAATACAAAAACTGTTGCTGAAGCAGAGTTTAATACAAAAACTGTTGCTAAAGAGAGGATAGATTCCAACTTACTGAGATAGAGTTGACATAAAACTATATAACTTTATTTTTAAATTTTTAATGCTATGTAACTTTAAATTGTATAATGCATTGATTTGATACACTTATATACTGCAATATCATTGCCACCATAGTATTATGAACACTTCCATCACTTCACCTAATTACCATTTCTTTTTTCTGGCAAAAGCATTTAAGCTCTACTCTCTTAGCAACTTTTAAGTATGTAGTATTATTATCTATAATCACCAGGCTGTGCCTTTTATTCTCAGGCTTTACTTGTCTTCTAACTGAAAGTTTGTACTTTTTAACCAACATCTCCCCATTTCCCTTACCCCTCATCCCTGGTAAACACCATTTACTGTCTGTTTCTATGAGTTTGTTATTGTTGAGATTCGATGTATAAGTGATCTCACATAATATTTGTTTTTCTCTGACTTATTTCACTTGGTATAATGTCCTCAGGGATCATCCAAGTTATTGTACATGGCAGGATTTTATTCTTTGTCATGATTAAATAATATTCCATTGTGTATAAGTCTGTATAATATTACATATGCCTGTGATATAAAAATATTTAATATATACTAATATATTATGCAGACATTGCATGTGATATAATATGCATATGTATAAATACAAATATATAAATTAAAGATGCATTTGAATATAGATATTTTACATATAAACATATTTACACATATGTGTGTATATGTCACATCCTCTTTATTCAACTGTTGATGGACACTTAGGTTGTTTCCATGTCTTGAATGTTGTGAATAATGCTGTCATTAACATGGGAATGTAGATATATCTTTGTTACCCTGTTTTCAATTCCTTTGGCTAAATAACCAGCAGCGAGATTCTTGGGTCATTTGTTAGTTCAATTTTTACCTTCTTTAGAAACCTCCATACTGTTTTCTATAGTGGATTTATATTCCTACCAATAATGGACAAAGGTTCCCTTTTCTCACATCCTTGCCAACACTGGTTATCTCAAGTTTTTTTGGTGATAGCTATTCTAATAGGTGTAAGGTGATATCTCATTACGGTTTTAATTTGCATCTCCCTGATGATTACTGATGTTGAGCATCTTTTCATGTACTTGTGGGCCATTTGTATGTCTTCTTTGGAAAAATGTCTATTCAGATCCTCTGCTTATTTTTATTTATTTATTTGTTTATTTATTCTCCCCCCTCAGAGAGAGGGAGTGTTAGAAAGAGAGGGAGATAGAGAATCTTAAGAAGGCTCCATGCCCAGCTCAGAGCCCAACACAGGGATCATTCTCACAACCCTGAGATCATGACCTCATGAGCCAAAATCAAGAGTCAGATGCTTAACAGACGGAGGCACCCAGGTAGCCCTCCTCTGCCCCTTTTTAAATCAATTTTATTTTTTTATTGATTTGTATGATCTCTTTGTATATGTTCAATATTGACCCTAATATTAACATCTTATCAAATATATAATTTTCAAATACTTTCTCCCATTCCATAGGTTGCCTTCTATCTATGTTATTTCTTTTGCTGTGCACAGCTTTTTAGTTTGATATATTTCTGCTTATTTTTGCTTTTATTACTTGTGGCTTTTTGTGTTGTACCTAAAATAATCATTTCCAAGAACTTAATGGAGACTTTTCTCAATGTTTTCTTCTAAGAGTTTTATAATTTCTGGTATTACATTTGAGCAGTAAAGAACATAACTGCCTAAGTATTAAGGTAGACCATAACTGACCAATTTCATATTTATAAATATAGTTGACAAGAGATGGCAAGGCACCTTCAACTCCACAGCCGACTCCCTTTAGTAGGGTTCAGAGTCTCAATTTACCATCAACACAAAGACTGAATGATTGGGGGTGCTGCCCTTGCTAATGGAAAGTGTCCAGGATGTGTGGCACACATTTCTAACCCCTGGCATGTAAAGTATGCTAAAATATAATATAACACCCTATGCATTATATATTTACTGTGAAACTAAAAGATAAAAAGAGGAATGTAATAATTTTTAACATAAATTTAACAAACAGGACAATAACTCTATAACAATAAATGATTCATAATAAAATCCATATTAAATTACATAAAGTGACTACCATTTTCATTGCATTTTTTTTTCCTAATTTCTCCTGACACTAAATTTGCTTATCAGGGACTAAATATATGACTTTATCTTAGAAAAAAAGCTCTTTAAAAAGAATTTGAACAAAACTTTGATTGAATTGACCCAGGATTATAACAATCAAGGATGTGGTCAATTTGAGTTTAAATTATTCAGATATGTATTCATATAAATGTGCTATACAAACTATCTTAATATTTTTTATTTAAAAATCCAGTTTGTGGGGGGAGACACCGGGTGATGCACTCAGTGAAGCATCTGACTTGGTTTTGGCTCAGGTTGTGATCTCAGAGTTGTTAGATTGAGCCCCCTGTCAGGCTCCACCACTCAGCAAAGATTCTTTATATCCCTCTCTCTCTCTAGAATAAATAAATAAATCTTTAAAAAACAAAATAAAAATCCATTTTGTTTCCCAAAAAAATCAGTTTTAAGAGAAAACTGATCTAAAGTTTTACAGAATTTTCATATATTTGGAGCATGGTCAGATTCTTACTATTATCTATTCTAGATTCTAGAGCAAACGAGATACTATAACATACTACAACAAATGAGATACTACAACATAAACATACTAGACAAACTATAAGAAGGAAATAAAGACATTGATGACCATTAAAGGGCTTAAAAAGCCAGATTATAGGGAAAGGTAAAATTAATAAACAAAAATTATAGAATCCAGAGTTCCAAAAGTATCTAGGGGAAGTCTCCAGGCAGATTTAAAAAATATGTATACATATATAGATAAATACATAGATAGATACATAGGCAGTGATACTCTTGATCTTCACCAAAGTCATTCTGACAGCATAAACTGTTTATTTGATTATCAAGAATGACTTTTCTGATTATATGAATTAAATATATTGTAAGTTCTAAAATAGGTGTAGTGTATTATTTCCTGAAACTCATTAAAAAATTGGATTATGACAGCAGATATTTTCCACCAATTCTGAATAAATTAGATAATCTACTGTTCATGAAACTTGAAGGGAAGAGAGGGATGCATTTAGAATTATCTGGATCTTCCATACTGCCTGGGTATCTGCTATCTTTTCATTTTATTATCAATTGATATTCTCGGTGTGAATTTTTTTAACCATTAATCTACCAGAAGGCACTGAATTTAAATTTGTAATGCTGCAAAAACTGAAATTGAAACTAAGCAAAGTTGAAAACCATACATATGGAATTTTAATTACATTTTGTCTTGGTATTTAGATGAAGAACCTTTTCTAATTCTGGCTGATCATCATGAAATAAGGAAAATTAGCACTGATGGCTCCAACTATACACTTTTGAAACAGGTATGACATTGTCATAATGATTTCATGTTTAATATGGGTACTCCAGATATGCACTAGAATTATAGAAATATCTCACAATTAAAATTTATGAAGCACTTACTTATGGACACATGCATATATATATATATATATAAGATTACCATAGATTTTATTTTATTTGAATTGTCCAGGTGATATTCCCAACATGTTACATCACACCATATCTAAGAAAGTAAAAAACAAAACAAAAATAAAAAACAAAAAAAAAAAACAAATGAACAAATAAACAAACTAAAAAGACAACAACAAAAGTAAGGTATAATTAATGGAAGGGAAAACTGTCTCAAGAAAAGCTAGATTAGAAAAAGCATAAAATTATCTTTAAAGTCTTTTTTATGTTACCCAAATTGTTTTTATCCCTTGGGATTTAAAAATGAATACCTTTTCAAGAATTTTAAGTTTCCGTTTATAGAACTAAGAAATAAAGTAGGATTGATGATCTCTAGCTTTTAAAATTTAGGATTAGCAAGGGAGCAAAAATGTAATGGTAATCCAACCATGGTTCAAAGGTTGTGAGGCACATATTTTCAGTCTTACCCTCTTCATCCCTCAACGTATCCACTCCAAGAGAGTCTAGGTTGATACGTTTTGATGTTTAAGTTCTATGGTCAGAGTTTACTTATATATGTTATTTGAGATAAAAAGGTATGATTTCCATTTTAGGACAGGATAGAAAACTCTGAATTGCTCACCTCAACTTTTATTTTTCACAGTCTTCAGTGAAAATAGCATAAAATCAAGTCACTAAAACTACAGTGCTTACTACATGGACTAGACAAATCATATGCAGTTAAGTATACCATATTTTTAGTTGTCAGGAGAAATAGTTTCTTTGGGAAGGTTCAGTTGGTATATGTTTTGCTACAAATGTCTTTTTGCCCCAGACCATATAATAGTGACATAAATATGTGAAAGCACTGTCTAGAACAAGTGTGCAAAAAAAAAAAAAAGAAAGAAAGAAAAAAAGGACATTTCTTGTTCTTATAATATGTTTGTGCCAGCATTAGGCATAGGAAAAAAAGGCCATTCATGTGGTGATTTTTCAACATAAGGAAAATTACTTAACTACAACTATTTTGTCACTGACTGACGGATTCCTCCATTGCCATTGCCAGTTTCATTCATTTCTTTTAAGAATTTAGTTTCATTTTAAGTGAAAATATTCATTAGCAATGGGACACTGACTCTCCCTGACAGTTGGATTTTCCGGTTTTCCTTTAAGTCACAGATTGAAGATGAAACGTTCACATAAAAATCTAGATTTCAGGCTACTTCTGAAAATAAACAGAAAGGTATAGCAGTACTGGGCTCACATCCTTGAATGTCCACAATCCAAACCCTGTAGCAGTTGACACTTTGATGTAGAGGCCAACACTCTCCAATTCACTGGAGTCGTCAGACTTCCTGTGCACTCATCATGCATATACTTGTTGATGAATGTCTGTGAGGTTTAGATTCTTGCTCTTGAGATTAGAGTGTGCCGCCAACATTCACTGTATCATTAGAGAGAAGAATCTCTCATTGTGAACCCTGCAGAGACTGGGAAAAATGTAAAATATTTTCATGATGTTTATAAAAACTAAACAGAAATCTATTTAAAATATAAGAATTAAACCACTGTCTCTTTAAGAGATGCATAAAATAAGAATAATAATTATATGTCTATCTATCTATCTATCTATCTATCTATCTCTAGGAAACAATTCCAGAGAAAAAGTTTTAGCATATATAATGTGAAAAATGTTTGCAGCCCAAATGGCTTTCTACATTATTTAACTTGATTCTTTTTTTCTATGCAGCCTAATTTTAAGCTTATAACAAAGTTACAAAGTCCTAAAAATCATCTTTTTCTTTTGGAGTAGGTCTCTATATCCCCTCTAAGCCTCTCTACACCTTTAAAGTTGAATGTGCCAGCCACTGATTTCCTCATATGATATCTGGAAAAGAGACATACTTATTTTCTCTTTACTGGATTGTTTTTGTTTGTTTGTTTAGCATTTCTTCCTTTTAGATTCTGCTATCAGAAAAGGAGAAAGTTCTTTCTTTAGAACACTCTGTGTATAAGCTCAGTTGAACTAATAACTAGAATAACAACAGTATTTATTGACTTCATGAAGACCATAACAGAGCTTCAATGACATCTCCTTGCTTTATTTTCCAACCCTGTGACTCAGGACATTTCTGCCAGTATCCCTTTTGTCTTTTCATGGATAACATGTTACCAGAGATTATTCTTAATGGAGCAAAATGATTTTTTTCTGTATGCATCATTTAAGTCTCTTT
This sequence comes from Lontra canadensis, assembly GCF_010015895.1. NCBI lineage: Eukaryota > Metazoa > Chordata > Mammalia > Carnivora > Mustelidae > Lontra > Lontra canadensis. Next base: position 19,505,949 of record NW_022631005.1, read on the forward strand.
CATATATCCAGATTTCTTTAATATACATGTTCAGATAGAACTTCTTTTCCTGATATCGTTTTCAACGATTGTCATTCACTAGTACCTAAGTGGGGGTGACTATCAGATGGTTTTCTTTGTGTAGTGTTTATGGAAATGAAGGGGGAGTGAGAAAAAAGAGGAAGCTCATGAGGACTCTGAACATCTGTGTATTTGGAAAGCATTTATTAATGTGACCACTGAGCAAGGAAATAGACACACAAAAAGCTAGACAGAACCCTTACATCCAGTTTTGCCTGCAGTCTGTTTGGAATATATCATTTCTGTCAGGGGTGATATTTTAAACTACAATTCATTAGAGCATTATAGGAATTTTCAAGGAGTTCTAAGCAGTAGAAACAGGTTTTTGGTTTTTTTTTCCTCAGAGATTTCTGTCTGTATGTGCAGAATGAAGTAAAAAATGGAAGTAATTATCTCCCCATATTTCTCTCAGTCAAAATAAGTGAAAAGACATCCTTGCCTTAAGTTTGGGAGGATTTTTTTGGTGTGTGTGTGTGTGTGTAAGTGATTAAGAACAATTACCATAATATCTTGAATTTTATTCTCTCTGTTGTAGTCTGTACAATCTTATGAAGCATTACAGTGAAAAATTATAACAACTGGTAGATTATTTTTTACTCTACGTATTCTAAAACATAGTGGTAGCTCGGCCAGCTATAACTTAAATTCATATACCACATGCATAAAGAAAATGTACTGTAATAACATGGATTTTGGAAGTAAAATGCATTAATCAAGTATTAATTTGCTTAATTTAAGAGCATTAATCAAGTGGTTTTCCAGTGTTATCCAATTCAATCCTAGCAGTGGTTTTTACTCCAGTAAAATTGCATTGGGAAACAAAACACAATTTCCTAAATTAATCATCTTGAACCAAAGGGTGCAAATCTTCAGCTATAGAAATGAAAGAAGCAAATAGGATTTTGATGAAACCAATTTTCAGCTCTAAAACCACTGGGATGACTCTAGTGTTTAGACATTATTTTGACCATGACCTTGGCTGTTTTAATGTTCCTTGCATATGATTCTGCAAAGAGAGAATTGCAAACTTTTCTGTGGGGATTAAGGGTAAAGCTGTAGAAAACTACTATTGGAGTGAATTTATTAAACTCTGTACAGAACTTGGAATATACTCAATTTATATTTTAAAACTTCATAGACCACTTTCCAGATATGTATGCTGAAGCGCATTGTTAAGGAGTCCTCCAGGTTTTAGCTTGTGAATGAATATTTAACAAATCTTTTCTTTCTGTGATTGATTATTTTAAGCATTAATGGTCATTATTTTTGATTAGTAATATCAGTAAGAAATATACTTGTGTTTATTCACCTGGGTATAGTGAGGAATTTAGACACTATCATGTGTACTTACATCTCTTACTTAATGACTAATGGCAGGCAGTTCCAAACTGTCAGGCTGTTTCAGGTTAACTTTGTAATCTGGGGCAGAGGAAGGAGATTGCTCATGTTAAGCCAAATAAAAACACAAGGTTTGAAACTATAATTTTAATGTCATTACCACTAGAATTCAGCCCTGCTGAGAGAAAAAAAAAATCTACATTTGCCAGAACCTTCTCTGAATTGCTTCTATAACTCAGCCATCCTCAGTCTTCTAGACCGTTAGAAAGAAATAAAATATGAACAGTAATAATTTAGCCTTGACCTGAGTCTTATAAAAGAGTATATAAATCTAAAGCAGGGTCATTATATTTGCTTTTGAATTTGGAGAATAGATCTGGAAACTGATTTGGGGAATAGATGTGGAAATTACCAGATGTTGTAATTATCATCCTTCCTTTCCCTCCCCCTCCAACAAAACAAAATAGCTCATCTCCCTGAAGGTGCTAATCTTTACTCATAGGACGATAGCTACTTATAAATGACCCCCAAAATAATTTGAGTCTTAATTATAATTTTAGGTTGACTGTAGATATAAGCAAGTGTACAACAGATATAAAGATATGGCTCTCTAGGGCTTCGCCAAATATCTATAGTGTCAATTATTTTAATACATAAAATTCATATATTAATAACTATCCAAGCCTTAAAAATGAGTTAACACAATGGAAATCCTGATCCAAGTTTTGTTAGTCCATTGGCGTAGTAAATCTATGAGCCCTGACGAAAGGTCAGAATTAAATTAATCCCTCAAAATCATTTTAATAATTCAGCACCTAAAAAAGATTTCCAGATCCTGATGTACAATTCTCAAATCAAATCTGTCAAAAGGCACACCCACCACACTGTAGAGCTGTGGTATCCAGAAACCTATCAGTTGGATTCGTGTTCAGTTTTGTTACCTTCTAAAAAAGACAGGAGTCTGAAGGCAGGCATTCCCTACTCTTTCTATGTGGAATAAAAAGATGTTGACCACCCAGTTCCTCTTTAGTCAAATACTGACAACTCTCCTAAGATTATAAATTTTAAATTCTGACATGGCACTCTCTTGGCTGAAGGGCCCTTGGAAGCAGGAAGAAACAAAATGAGGCAGCTGATTTATCTTGTTGAGACAAATGATTTTGGACAAAGTCAATTCTAAACTTTCTTTTCTGACTGATCAGATGGCTATCCAGGGCTCATTTTCAATCTTCAGGGGTCTTTGGCCTTTCCAATTTAGATGTACTCTCTTTTCTGGTTATTCTACACAACAGATAATAATGACATTAAATTCATACTTTTTAACATTAACCTAAAGTGAGAGTCTTTCACTTTATCTCCCTAAAAGCAGATTTTTTTTTCCACTCACAGTACTGGCTATTTACTTAAATCTTTACCTATAAGTAGTCCAAAATTTTTGTGACCCGCATGGAAAGTATTTTCAAATGAATTATGCAACATGTTAAGTGTATGGTACAGAGAAGATATAAACATAAAGTGCTTTTAAAAAGAATTGGTCACGGGGCACCTGGGTGGCTCAGTGGGTTAAAGCCTCTGCCTTCGGCTCAGGTCATGATCCCGGTGTCCTGGGATCGAGCCCCACATCGGGCTCTCTGCTCCGCGGGGAGCCTGCTTCCTCCTCTCTCTCTCTGCCTGCCTCTCTCTGCCTACTTGTGATCTCTGTCTGTCAAATGAATAAATAAAATCTTTAAAAAAAAAAAAAAAAAGAATTGGTCACAAGTGCTCTTCCTAACTATTTAGGTTCAAAGGAAGGTAGTGATTCTTATGAAGTAAAACAAAACATTTTAAAATAATTTCTATAAACTATTATTCAAACATATCCTTTTTTTATTTTTAGGGATTAAACAATGTTATTGCTATAGATTTTGATTACAGAGAAGAATTCATCTATTGGATTGATTCTAGCCGACCCAATGGCAGCCGCATAAATAGAATGTGTTTAAATGGAACTGACCTTAAGGTAACTACATGTTACAGTGATGGGATTATTGAATATTTTATTGGTATATCTGACTTGAATAGAAAATACTATTTCATGGTAATAATACAACTCATAGAATGTATTAGGTTGATTTGAATTTCACATTTGTACAGTGCTAATACATACCTTAAATATGAAATATGAGGCTTTTTAATCCATATGTTTCATTATAACACAACTTCTTGCGATAAGATAGAAATCAAATTGGGAAAATAAAATTCGGAACTTTATTCACAACCCTACAAAACGTGAGGGATGCTTTTGGCTTGAATGATTAGTGCCTGACGTGCAATTGTGTTGATTTATATAAAAGGGAAAGTTGAGTCTGAGAATCTATAATTGAAAAAATTAATTACTAGACTCTAGATTGAAATTATAGCTCTATTAAAATTAACCTTCAATACACGGAAATAATTGAATGCATTTCTGTTAAATCATGAATGTTCTGATCAGACAGCATCATAATTAAATATATGTCACATTCTAGATATAAGCTACTTGGCACTATTTTTGAGTTATCTTGGGTTTTATGTTCTGCTGAAGTGAGCACAGTGTTACCTTGTGTTTTAAAATAAAATTATATGAAAAAATAAAATAATTTTTGCTGCCTATATGAAGTAAAATATATTATAAAAATATTTAAATTCAAGTACATAGAACCTATCAATTACTTCAAATTTCTTTGTAGCCGTCTCTAATATCATACAGAAATTTTTAGTGGAAACAATCATTTTTGAAAATATTAATAAAATCTTGAAATATGTATATACAATACCAAGACAACCAGTGTGATTGTATTTATATATAAGCTTTATATATTTATGTATAAACTGATAATTTTAAATGAAATACCAGTTTATTTATAGAACAAAGAAACAGATGAATTTTGTCTTTTTTAATTCTTTGACTATTTATAACGAAATTGTAAAAGTACCATCACTCAAACTTGATCATATTTTTTTACATTTAAATTTTTGGTTTCTTTTATATTTTTTAATATCTTTTAATATTTTAAAGGATTAATTATCTACTGCCTTGGGACTACTAGCACATTAGGACCTTAAATCATGTCATAACATAGGGTCACAAAATGAATCATATTTCTATAGAGATAACTAATTCACTGATTTTCATGTAGATTGTCAGCCATGCCAATTTTTTTAAAGGTAGAATTTGGGAGAAAGAAGAAAAGATATCTTTAATTCACTACAGTAGATTGATACCATTAGTTTCTGAAAATGCTATTTGTTATCTTTACTACTGGCGACATTAGGGAAAGAATAACTATATTTCTTGTTTCTAATATATAACCATTGACTGTTGTATGGCCCCAAATTTCAGTTTCTCCTTTCACATAATCCTCAAATCATTGAGAACTCAGAAATAGCAGTTACACAGAATCTTTGGTTATTTTATATGCATCATGTTTATACATACAAAGTTTATATCCTTATTATAGCTGATATTGACATGGGTTAGAATGAAGTGCAGCAGTCATATTAATTTCACTTCCTTTGTTTAGGTTGAAATAAGGTATGTTCTCGCTTGTATTTTTTTTCCTCTTGTTGTAGTAGATAATTTAAATAGGGCAAGTCAAGAGCAGTTAGGAAAGTAGAGAATGCCATTGGTATCTCCTCCAAAACCTGTTAAAAGTAAATAATATCAATAATTCTGTGCATGTGTCTTTGTGTATGATAGAATTTCTCCCCCCAGTTTTCAGAAGACTGTAAACTATAACAATAATGTCATCAACAAATTTCTAGCTGCCCAACAGTTTTTTATTTTGGTGTTTACTTCATAACTCCATATGTCATATTTAGGGGACTGATTACAGATATTGTAATTCCTTGCATCTCAAATGAGTAAGTAATTTTATTAGGGTAAATGTGTTCTATGTTTTATGTTTATCTAGATTCTATTTCTAATGTTTAAGTAGAATTCTATTATCTCTGTAAAAATCAAAAAGCAGTTGCTCAGTTCTTAAACTAGGTATTTACATTGTTAACTTTTAAATTCTTATCTTGTTAGGTAGTGCATAACACAGCTGTCCCCAATGCACTTGCTGTCGATTGGATTGGAAAAAACCTCTATTGGTCTGACACAGAAAAGAGGATCATTGAAGTATCCAAACTCAACGGTTTATACCCTACTATACTTGTTAGCAAAAGGCTGAAATTCCCCCGGGACCTGTCTTTGGATCCTCGAGCTGGGTTTGTAACAAATATTGACAATCTTAAATTAAAGATAGAAAGTGTGGATTACATTCAATGTGGTAAAGTAGGTTTGAACATGAAAACCAAGATTAAGTGTAATGTGTAGAATTCTTACTGGGAAGTCAAAAATAGGAATGTGACTACCACAGTGAAAAAGAAAAACATTTAAAATGATGAGCTTTTGCACAAGTATTTTTAAAAGTTTTAAATGCAACTGTTTTTCTAAGTAATCTATAAATGTAGTGGAAATAAATAAAATGTGCAGATTTCTCTAATTTTAATGCCTTTAAATCTTGGAGGAAAAGAAGCGATTGTGGTTGATCATGAATACAGATGATATAATTCCTGTACCACTTTAGGGCAAGAGACATAAGTATTGTCCATGAATAATAAATAACAAGTACATTATCCATGCATTCCAAAGGGATAGCAAAATGGAAATACTGAGAAAGATTCATATTGGAGCTGTGTTTGAGTTGCATTTCATTGTAAGAAAGGAGAACAAGTCATTGTAAGGGTTAAGGACAGCAGTCTGGAGATTCCAGATGAGGGAAGAACACACAATAAGGTGTCGGAATTTAGGAGTCAAAGTCAGATATGTGGCTGCTAATGTTCTGTAGACTATGACCATTATCATTCACTTTTAATTGTGTTGTTTTGGTAGAGAAGGCATGCCTTTCCTTTTTTTTTTTTTTTTTCTCCCACTATAATTTAAAGTGATTACATACTCCAAAATGATCTCTGTAGAAGTTCAACCTTCTCAACATGCTTGTTAAAAGAACAAATTTAGAGAAAATGTGATTCTTTAAAATAGGACACATTCACAGTAAAGTGTCATGATAACAGTAGTGCTCTAAATTTTCTGCTATATACACTAATTTCACTTAATATGTCTCATGAAATCACTGCTTTTATTATATCATATATAACAACTAGTAATCGTTTCTTGCTAATGTGTTACAACTGTTTTTTTTTTCTTCCCTTATGTTTATAATTGGCAATGTGATCATATCACTGTATATTTTATAGCTTAATTTTAAACTTTATTTTGGGTAAAAGCAGTACCTAACAGGAGAAGACTTATACTGTAAATACTCTTCTGTTTCCAAGGTAATGTACAACTTTTAGGTTTTTGCTATAAAATTATGTAACCATTTTGTTACCTTTTAAAGTATTTTCCTTACCATAGCAACAGGAGTTTCAAAAGAGTGTCAATTCCATTTTAATTGAAACAGTCACAAGAGAGTTTGTTTTTAATATGTCTCAGGAAATAATGGCCAGTTGTACTAAGTTTGACTATTGTCATCATTCATTCATAAGAATGTGAATATTTTAATTACTTCAGTATTTTATCAGATGATATTTATTTTAGTGTGTTCAAACCATTGTCCTTTTCTTCAAAACCAATATGGTTGGCTTAGCTTCTCATTTTATACTCTCCAAGATGCTTCATATTAAACAAACAAGCATTACCTGTAGATCATAATAGTATTGTGGAATTTATTAGTTATAAAGCAAAAACTCTGTCTTTGCCTAGTGAACACAGCTGAGCTTAGCTTTAAGTTTTATTTCTCCTGGGTTATAGGTATTATTACCCTGTATACTGAAAGCAGCCTTAAGTTATCATTAACATAAACCCATCCATCAAAAGTGTCAGTTAAAACAGTGAAGTACTAAATTACTGTAAATATTATGAAAGACTCCCTTGATTGCAATTTTGGATAATATTTTATTATGATATAGATATGGAAAAAAAGATAAAAATCAGATCTTTTTATGTAACAATTAAAGCCACCTATTTTAGCAGATAAAATTTAATGACACCATTTTGTACCTGTTATTTTTCTTCTTCCCCGGAGTGAGACAATAGGGCAAACTGGGATTTTAGTTTGTATGAGATGCGCTTTAGGGTGAAAATTTCATAACTGTCTAAAATATTGTGTAATCCTGCTTTAAAAAATCATCTTAAATTATAAGATTATGTGATAAAAATGCCCTTGAATATTTCTACATTAGATTAACATTACTGTTTACATATGTTTTGAATTGCCCATCATGACTGACCCCCCATTTCCTTAAGGAGGGTAATTTCTGTCCTGATATTTAGTGAAGGATAAGGGAATCGTTTGTGTAAAGGAGGATAAAGATCATTGGACTAATATAATGAAGCAACTAAACTTTTAGGAGGTAGCTTAGAGGTCTTTTCTGTCTTTTAATGATAGTATCCCAATTGTCACAATATCAATTCCATATGGTGGTTACTAAGAATGATAAGTAGATCAAGTAGACAGATTGATCACCTTCTTGTTTGTTACATTTAAATTCAGCTGAGATCCAATTATCCTAATCATTCTGTTATCTGGTTTAATTTGGGAAATGCTGCTGTAATTTATCATAAATTGGGGGCAATTAATATTATTTACCAGTGTTTATAAAAGTTGTCATTTATGCAGAATATATATATATCTATATATATATATATATATGGATTTTAAAGTAGAATAGGAAATATAATGTTAAAGCCAGACTGAGCATAATTTACTTTTTTGGATGATTAATGTTATTTCAGGTAATCACATAGCAAAAGACCATTATGACAGACAATAAAGTGAATGTGTGATATTACTGTTTAATAGAAGATTAATCTACTCATTCATTAATTCAACTCATATTTCTTTAGCATTTAGTGTCTATCTGTCCCTGTTCTAAGTAGCAGCAAAAAAATAAATGGCATAGTCCTATCTCTAGGCACTTCACAGTTCAGTGGATAGGCAGATGAGTAAATAATTACAATACAATGCTAGAAAAAGAATAGAAAATGTTTCTATCTTAACTAGATTAAGAGTCCACTTCCTGGACAAGATGGGCAGGGTAAGAATTAGCCAGGAGATGTGGTGCACTTCAGAGCAGGCAAAAAGAACAAGCTCTGTGGGAAAGCAAAGATGCATAGAAGAGCATGGCACTTTCAAGGAACTGAAAGAACTCATGTTTGGGACATTTTAAGTTTGCACATTTGTGAAACTTTGATACCAGTCCACTTTACAGAGCAGAGAAAGACCTAGGGATCAAAATAACAATAACAAAACAAACCTTATAAGATTTCTGATTCAGGCAAACAGGTTAATAGAGGAAGATTTCCCTAGAATATGAGGAATACAGGAAAGTGGCAGAGATAAGAAAGGGAGATGATCGGTGTGTAAACCTACTGGGATTGGAGTTCCCATGTAATAACAATGATAATGAAGATACCTAGCCACTTCTCTAGAATTCTATGAATTTGAAAACTGTGTCTGCATTTATCACTTTAGTTGCTTGTACTGTTTTTCTGAGTCTGTGAGAAAAACATTATTATTCTAACTATTATCCTTAAAGTACAGAAAAGAACATTCAACCTCAAAATGGTCTAGTGATTCTCTCAGGATCATATAGGTAGTAAGATACTAAATTGAGGATTTAACCTAATTCTCAAGCTTTGGTCCTTTCTTTACTTTTCCTATTATATCACATTAGAATTTTCAGTAACAAAATGATATTGGATCATGATCATGTTTTTCAGGAACCATGCAAACAGAGATAAGAAAACAAACATATAAAGACAAAACTACTATAGTTTCTTCCATTTTAATAAATGGCCTTTTTACAAGATTTTAAATGTAGATATGAGTATTTTGGAAAAAATACAATCATTACAAGCGTGTTTTATTATTAAGAATATTTTTCTTTGGATTTCTTTTCTAGTAGTCTGTTAGCAATACTGTAAGAAAATAATACTAGGTGCTATTTTGAATTATAAATATATTTTAATGAAGATATATTGAAGGACTCATATATAACTCAGTATTTGTATCCACTATTGCCAACACAGATAATGATAATGCAAATATATTTGAAAGACACATTTTATGTTTCTGTATCTTCCATATGTCATTCTTTCTTCCTAGAATGCCCTTCTGATTTTCCTCAAGTTTGAATAACTTCCCATTTTTCCAGCAACAGCACGAATAATCGCTTTCTCTGTGAAACATTCCCCAGCTGTGCCTAAGAAGTCCCTACATATTGAACACATACCATTGCATGACTTTTTATTTTTTTTATTTTTATTTTTTGAGGTATGATTGACATAAAATATTATATTAGTTTCAGATATACATATGATTATTATTGGTACAAATGTCTATCTCTCCATCTAGAAAGTGAATTCTTTTCAAAAGAAGGCTTGGTTTAATCACTGGTTGTACCAAACACAGATTGTTAAATTCACTGCAGAAGGAAATAATAAATGGGTAACTGGATATACACAGCGAATAGGGTTATAGCTACAGGGACATTGTACCTGCATCATTGCCCAAACCAATACATCAGTATGTAAATAACCTGCATGTTTCAAGGAGAAAGGTCATAAGGGAACTTTTGTTATGAGGGAATGAAAGGCATGCTAGGAATAAAAACTCAGTTTCTGATTTCTGTGGGAAAATAGAAATATTCTATTAAAACAAACAGTTGCATTAAAAAAAATCCTTTCTCTACCAATTTTTAAACCTATATTTCCATATTTAGTCAAAAACATACAGGAAATGAACATCAAAAATTAATTATAATTTAAAATTAGAAATAATTGCTGTTGGAAGAAATATCTATCTCCTGAATTCAGGAAAAGAATAGTAAAAACAGCAGAATTCTATTTTAATTTTTTAAAGAAATGGAGCATATTATATTAAACTATAAAAGACATCCTCAGGAACCACAGAAGCCTATTGTTACGGTTACAGCAGCCATTGTTTTCTTTGTTCACACTTTGTTATAACTTACAGAGTAGATACCATTTAGGGCTGAGGTTTTTCAGATGTGATCCTAGGTAAACATTACATATAATACGGATGAAATCTGGAACTCCCCTTTTGACATTTTCAATGAAGTTTTCATTTTTCAGCTTTGACCATTTATAGAAAATTTTGTACTTAAGTAGTTTTTAAGAAGTTGGATTTCAGATGTTAAAATTATCAGAATGTCTGGTACAGTCTTACTGGAAAACTTGGAAAAAATATATGGGAAAGGGGCTTAAGTATGGAAAATTAAACCATTAAAGCTTAACCATCAGAAGGTAGGTATTCATAAGGAAAGAGCAATCCTGTGTCTATGAAGATTCATACATACCTGAAAAGAGTTAAATTATATTTTTCTTCAATGCAATAGAATCTTTTCATAATCTTCTTTTGGTTGATGAGTACTTAAAAAGACAAATCGTGATAAAACACAAAATAGAGACAAATTATATACAATTATATGCACAATTCAGATGCAACAGGTCACCTATTAGGTGAGTATTACTAAACCAATATATATAGAGGGAGTGGACAGATATATATGAAATATATAATACATACCTAGTACAGATAAAAAATAATAGCTAATATTTGCTAAACTCTTACACCATGTTTACCAATGCTCTAAATTTGTTTCCTGTATTCCATCATCTAATCCTCATGATGATCTTATGAGGAGGAACTATTATTATTCTTTTCAACATGTGAGTAAACACAGGCTCAGAGAGGTTAAATTGGCCACATTCACGCAGCTAGTAATAGGTCAACCCGAAATTTGAACCTGATTAGTCTGTTTCTAGAACTCATTTCCTGAAGGCTCTGCATAGTGCTGCTTAGAGAAAAAGGTAGTCTATAAATCTAGAGACCTGAGCCCTTGTTCCAGCTGTATCACTATCATAATAGACTGTGACAACACACATAATCTTATATGGTCTCTGTTTATCAGTAAAATGAAGGTCCTAGGCTAATGATCTTTAAGATTTGTTACAGCATTAAAATCTTCAATTAAGTTATATTTTGTTCTAAAATCTGAAAGAGATAAGGATTATTCATATCTTTGTAAGGTAGCTATGAATATAAGATTTATGTTCAAAGAACTATTAGTGAGTACAATATTTCTTTCATGCTTTCTTTCATCTAGGTAAAATTATTATTCCTTCTTTTGTGCCTCCATAGTAAAGTAGTTTTATCATTATACTTTTTTTCATTTTTTTCATTTTTTTTTTCATTTTTTTCCACCTATATTGTATTCACTGAGAGATCTTTAAAGGCAAAAATCGTATCTGTTTACCTCTGTGTTCCCAGTTCTAAGGAGTACCTGGTACATAATATGGCCTCAAAAATTATTGTTTCAAAATATTGTTCTCAATCTCCTTAAGAATGGCTCTGGTACTTATTAGAGCTGTTATACCAGCTGAGTAAATCGAGGTAGGTTCTTTGATTATGAGGCCTTAGAATCTACATTAGTACTTTGTGGGTTCCTATGTTCACAATATATGTGTTGTTCAATTATACATTGTGTAATTGAGTAGTTGTAAGTGAGATAAAAGATAGTGATTCTGTAGACCAAAAAAAGCTAAAGCACAGTTTCCCAAAGTGTTTCCCTAGGAAAATAAATGCTATCACCTAAGATTATGTGATTAAAAAAAAGGGACATTATACCTCCTTTTGAGAGAAACACTGATATATTAAAGCATATTAAAAGCTTTCACAATAAAAAGGGAAAAAAAAAGATGATGCTTATTTTGTTAAAGAAAGCATTTCTCAAATATGTTTAATCTTGAAACCTATCTTGAAAAATGTGATCAGGGAAGAATTTGTGGTGAATGGAGGGGCAAAGTGAATTATGTCTAACTGAAAAGATCTATGTAATTGAAGAGGAATGGTCTCTTCCAGTGATTTTTATGGAAGCACAGAAGTGAAAATGTAAATACTCCAACTAGAGCTGAAGTGACATATTTTAATGGTGGGGAGTCACTGAGAGAAGTATTTTTGTGCCTTTTTTAAAGGAGAGCTTGAATGGCAGGGACAGGATTTCAAAACTCTTAGAAAGCTTTCTGAGAATGATGTAACAGATGTCAGACTCCATGAAATATGCTCTTCCTGTTCTTGATAGCTTGGCTCAAGATGGTGATGAGACTAGTAAAAGAAAAAAAAAAGTTCAGATTGTAGATAAAAATTTTAGATTCCTATTATATGGAGGTCAGGCCCTTTGGAATTCCTAAATTACACTCCAAGAAATTTATTATTATTCACATCCAATAATTTGCAATACTGTATGGATAGCATTTGATGGAGAAAACTCTTTAACATTTGGGATGTTTTAATTTCAAGTGGAAGCATATGTAAATAGCTAAATAGAAATATGAATATTACCTCTAATTAATCTATATTGGACATGTACTTTGTAATGACACAGAATGTTATTGAAATACTACTTTAAATTTTTGTTTATATTCACTTTTCCAAAACATCATGGTTTTATAGAAGCCCACATATATTTAGTCATATCTGACATGTGTGAGAGCAGCTAGCATATAAATGATATCATCTATTAAAGCAAAAAAAAAATTGCTTTGTTAGTGTTCCCAAGATTCAGAGTCATATGGTAAGGAGGAATGTTCTGATTTCAATGACATAAACTGTCTTTGCATTTTTACTTCCTTCTGATTCATTTTCTTCCTTTTTATCTGGACTGTCATTATCTCTAGTATAGACAGCAAGGTGCACCCCCATAAAGTTATTGGAAAGGAATGGATTGTGTTTTTCTAGTTGTATTTTGCTAACATGTGTTTGCTTTCAAAATAAAAATAAAAATTCAAGATTTAAATAACTTTAAATAATTGAAGATTTAAAGAAAAAATACTTTTAATCAATTTCTGAAAGGTTTGGTGTCTTTTATTATCTGGTGATTTGAGATTTTCAAATTTGTTCAGAACAAACATAGATATACATAAGCACTGGATAGCAATCCAGTATTGTACTGTACAAACTTGACTGTTGAATTTCCAGACTCAAACATGTTTTTAAATTCTCACTCTCAGAGCTCTCTTTGAATCTCTGCTTTCAGTAGTCTACCTTTTGTGTAGTCCTTACCAATTACATTTTTCTTATTTTAAGTGTCATGCTTAATTAGGGCTTTTAATGATATTTTGACAAGTAAGAAAATTTAAAAAATATATTATAATCTGCTATCCCCTACCTTTATGCAGAACCTCCCAAAATAATTATCAGCACAAAAATACACATATTTCTTTCAATGATTATTTATGTTAGCCCAGTATTTGAAAAATAGTTTTTCTTCAACTCTTTTATTTATTTTTTAGTGTGTGGTTAAAATGTCTCAACACAGTTATCACTATGAGAATATATGAGCAAGATTTTTCTTTAAGGAATATTTTGATTTTAAACCAAATATGCCAGTTATAAATCATATAGAATAATTTCCGTACTATATTATTTTAATTACCACATTTTCCAAATTTGAAGAACTAATAGTCAATGATTTTATACTTACTACAAAGAAAAGAATGGATCTGGGGAAACTGCTTGGGTAAATAAGTTTCAGTTTTGGTGTTGGAATGTGAAATGGATGTTAATGATTCTCTAACTCAAATCTTGAATCATATAGAGAAGGAAACATATTCAGCAAGATAAAGTGACTTTCTTCTACTATAAGAAAAGAATAGATGGTTTAATTAAGTAGAAATTTCTCAGTAATTTCTGTCACTTATACATTATTTCTATTTTACCAGTGTATAATATTTATGTTTAACTCAGTTAGTTTTAGTACCAATATAACTGTCTTCCTTTTTTGTTTATTTTTTTAAACTACTATCTGATATACCTTACTCTAGAACTTCCAATAACATAATTGAAATCAGTACTGTCCAATAGAATTTCCGTGGTTATGGAAGTGTTCTATATCTATGCTGTTGGATATGGTAGCCATGTGACATATGGCTATTGGGTACTTGAAACATGGCTAGTGTGACTGAGGAACAATATAGTTCATTTAATTTCATACGGTATTAATTAATTTAAATGTTAAGAGTCACAGTTGCCTAAAGGCTACCACAGTGAGGAATGCAGATTCAGGCAAATATAATGTACTCCTCCATGAATCATTTTGAAGTTTTCAGTGGTAATGAAGGAAAAGGGAAAAAAACAAATCTGGATAGTTATTCCTCCAACATTACATATGCAGCTTGAAGGCTTACTTCTGTTAGTTTTAGGGATCTGTAATTTGTTAATGTTTGTAGAAATAATGTTCTCTATACAGGTTTGTGTGCTAAAGGAAACATACTTAAAATTATGTGGATATTTTGAAGTGTGTTATTTGTTTAATAAAAATCATAAGAGGGGCGCCTGGGTAGTTTAGTGGGTTAAAGCCTCTGCCTTTGGCTCAGGTCATGATCCCAGGGTCCTGGGATCGAGCCCCGCATAGGGGGCTCCGCTCAGCAGGGAGCCTGTTTCCTCCTCTCTCTCTGCCTGCTTCTCTGCCTACTTGTGATCTCTGTCTGTCAAATAAATAAATAAACCTTAAAAAAAATCATAAGAAAAGCTTGTATTTAAAATATGCTTCTTGGAGTTACAATTCAGAGAGCTACCATGAATTAATTTGGGGAATAGCTGAGTAAATAAGTGAAATATTGGGTGATGTTTCACTCCCTGAATGTCTGTAAACAAAATGGCTATTGATTTTCTTTCCTAGGTATTTGTATTGGATTGACTGCTGTGAGTATCCTCACATTGGCCGTGTTGGAATGGATGGAACCAATCAGAGTGTTGTCATAGAAACCAAGATTTCTAGACCCATGGCACTAACAATAGATTATGTCAACCATAGACTCTACTGGGCTGATGAAAATCATATTGAATTTAGCAACATGGATGGATCTCATAGACATAAAGGTTGGTCTGGTAGCACCAATGACTTAGTATATTTTAACAGTGCATAAATTATTCATTTAGAAAATATGTGCACACTTTTAAAAAAAGAAAACGTGTACAATTATTTGTATTCATTATACATAATTTCTCTCAAATACATTTTATAATTTAAGATTATACTACTATACTCCTTTATAACAATATTTGTAAATAAGAATTAGGCATATTTATTCAGAGCCTCTGTAATCATGTATAAAAATCATTTTGACAATATTTTCTCTAATTGTATGTTTCAAAATAGTTTTTATAGTAATTGAACAATATTTTTCTTAGTTAATATATACATAAATCCTAACTGGATTGAAACAGAAGGTTACATGTTTATAAACATAAGGTTATTATTGCACTGGTAGGGCTTATTTAAAAAAAATACTAAGTAAAAGTACAGTTCTTTAAAGAAATGACATAATAGTATTTAAAAATGATCAATTATACTGCACGCATGATTGAATTTATTGTTATCAACAGTGGCCACAAAAGTTAACATGGAAAATGGCTTTCAAATTACGGTAACATTCAGATTATTTGAATTTCAGCAAATGTAAAATTCTACAGATGCCTCAATTTTCTGTTTTTTTTTTTTTTTTTTTTTTTATAACTGAGTAGATTAAATAACTCTAAATATAAAACAAATGAATGAAGCAAATGGGTATGAGGGAAGTGACACTAGAATTAGGGACAAGGGAGACATCTGAGGGGAGAGGATCTGAGGATGAGGGATTGGAAAAGAACACCAAAGAAGGATATGCCGAAGGAGAACAGGGTGCAGCTGGAGACGACGGGGATGGAACAGAAACCACAAGTGGTTCCGGTGAACACTCAAAAAACTTCAGATTTGAAAAGATGAGATTTTTCCCAGAATGAAGAAGATAAATTATTTTCTTTATTGATCTTTCTTGATGTAATGTCACCTTTGTTATTAGGTGTTTTTATCTTCAAGTAGTAAAAGCCCAAGTTCACAGAGAGATCCCAAAGAAAGCCCACACAGTAGCCTGGTTCATTTTCTCAGGCTGCTTTCTTCCCTGGCAGTAAGCTTAGGACAAAGCCCAGGGAGGAAGGAAACCAGGGAGATGATAAGAGAGGATTATTGATAATTTCACTGGCAGGTGAGGCCATGCAAGAGTGTACCAGTATGGAGTCCTGAGAAGGATGAAGCCATTGACTTAAAAAGTAAATAGAGAAATACATAAAAATAAAGGAGATAAAAGTCACTGAAGTCACACCACTTAACGATTTTGCCTAAGTCCCCCTCAGCTTATATTCAAACAACTAGATCATTCTAACTGAAAATGCTGGCAGAAAGCTTTTAAAGGTGCTTGTTTCAGGGCAAGAACATTGAGATATCACAAGTGCGTTTGGGTGAGTCACTTATTTAGGTGTTGGCAATCCAATTATAGAGATAAAGAAACTTATCAGGATGCAGTTCGAGTGAATTATTTAAAGATGACTTTAGGATTTTAATTACAGCAAAAGTAATGTTGACAAATCGAAATTGCACTTAGCATTCAGCAGTTATATCTTCTCCGAAGAATCAATAATGAAATGTTCTGCAACATTCTTAGATGACATAATTGAAAGTTTTATTGTGGCAATAAGTATTTTCCCCATGTAACTATGAACCCGTCTATTTTTAGCATCTATCTAAAGTACTAGATTGTTGTGAATGCTTTACTTTCCACTAAAAACTTTCACTGAACAACAGAATTTAAACCATTTTTGGTTAAATGAATGAATATTAAAAATAGAATTTGCAACATCAAATATTTGCCTATTCACTCGACACTTTGTGCTTGAACACAAATTGTAGTTAAAAATGTTATCTATTAGAAACTACTGTTTCCGTCCCCTATTCATTATTTGGAAATTATGTCAGATGTGTGGGGGATTAATGTTTTGAAAACTTAATACAAAATTAAATGCGTATAAATGAAGTGTCTTGGAATCATGGTACTGGTGGTGACTTTGGGTTGAGGGACATACAGAGCAAGAAGAAATAGCACTAATTTATTAGAGTGAAATATTTGGCTGAAAGATACCTAGGTATGATGTCATTAACAATTTACAGTTTGATTTTGAAAATACTTGGAAACTCAAGGGGGGGGGGCAAAAGAAACCAAAAGAGCTGTTGCCATCAGAAGTATTTTTTCTCTTTAAGGCTTTCTCAGAAAGACTAATGAAAAATTCATTAAGTGTCTTATCAGGCATCTGCCAATATCTGAATGCAAGCCAACAATTACCTAGTAGTTACTAATGAGCTACTAATTGTAGGTAGCCTAAATTATGCCAACTCCACAGCCAATGAGAAAAAAGCCATTCATTTGCAGTGCTTGTAAAGAGGAGTAGCATTTTCTACTTCTCATACTTTCCCCGTAAAGACAAAGAGAATGCTGTGGTCTCTTAATTATGTATGTGGAGGTAGAAAATGAGACTTTGACATTAATAATAAATAAGTCTTGCATTAGTCTGGTCACTGATCTCTTTCTTTCTATTAACCAGACTAGTGTTATTGTTATTTATTTTGCTTGTTTAAAGTAGAATCAAAACTCATCAAAACAGTGGGCTATGCCATTCATGACACAGTAATTTGAGAACACGCAAAGTATATGAGAAATTTCAGAATTATGGCTCTTTTTGATAAGCCAAAACTTATCAGAAAAAAATAAACCCTGACAGTTTTTTTTTTCTCCAAACATATTAGGATTTAACCATGCAGTAATTTCATAAATGAAACCTTAATTTATTATTACTTATCCAGCCTAAGAACTTCTAAAAATACAGAATTCTATGCCCTAAACAATAGGTCAGGTTATCTCCAAGGTACATGTGACTTACAGAAGAATTTCCATCCATCTTTCTCTGCTACCTCCTCTACCCAGCCCACCTTCCTACCTAGTCTAAACACCACATTGCAAAATTAACTAAACAAATTAACAGTCAATTTGCCAGCTTTGGAGCATCTACATGCAATCTTAGCCAGGTGAACCTCTTCCTAATGCCTATGTATTTCATTCTTCTGGTTTCCACTAAATAATTTTATAATAATATGGTTTAATATAATGATGCCATTGAATATGACAGATGATACTGGATTCTGAGTCAAATAGTTTATTTTAAATCAAATTTTCATTAGATCATTTTTTTTTAAGTTTCTCTGATTTCTTCCCTTTAGATCTGGCCATTCATTCATTCATGTATTCATTCAACACTTAACCAATGTCTCTTTCAATGCCATGCCTTATGTTAGGCCCTCAAGTTACAAAGTGAATAAGTTTGTGTTTTTAAAGGATTTATATATAAATGGTAAAAAAAAAATGATATGAAAGTAAAAACATAAATTAGATTGGGGTTAGAGGAATATACAAAATGTTTTGAAAATGTAGGGAGGAATAGAAAAGCCATTGCTGAAGTAAGGGAATCTTTGAGAAATCTAAGAGATTTAGTACAAGTTCTCCATATGGGGAAACGTATAAAGGATTCTTCACACAGAGGTAACAGCATGTACAAAGATGTTACAGAATCTTGAACAACATGGGGTTTACACAATTTGGCTATGATTGGAAGTTGTATGAGAGGGAGATAATGTCACTAGATGAACAAGGGCAAATATGGGCCAGACTGTGACAGGTCTTATATGCTAAGTAATTTGGAATTTATCCTTTAGGTCATAGGGAACCATTGATGGTGTTTAGTTGATTGAATGCTATCATTAGACTTGACAACAGCATGGAAAATGAAAGACCCTAGAAGGGTAACCACTTTAGAAGCTGTTAAAATATTTTAGGAGAAAAAATTTGAAGTGATTATAGCTGTGGGAATGGAGGAGATAAACTATTACATACAAAAGTTATTTGGCAAGAAAAAAAAAAAGAAAAGAAAAGAAAATAGGAAGAGTTGCATTTGTAAGCTCAAAATAACAGAAATTTTGGTGGTCCAGTTGAAAATATTAAGTGAATGTTTTATATTATCACCCACTTAGCTGGGAAAAAATAACATCATTTTGATGACTTAATAGTTTCACGTATATTTGTACACTTTAAAAGGAATTTTAAAAGTACCAAACAAAGGATAGCTTAGAGATTCTTCTTGAGAAGCTCTGTTTTAATGAGAGCTACATTAATTTTAGCAAAAGGATTTTAGTAAGAGGAATTCTAAGGATATGAATAAACAACCTCCATTGTATCTTTCTCTAAAAAGCATTTCACAATACCTGGTCATTTATCCAGAAGAAAGGTTGCAAATAAGTGTAATGGGGGTGGAGGGTAGGATGGACTGCTAACTAGCTTTTTCATTCCAAAAAGTGTAGGTAATTCCCCTAGATCTCGGTTGGTTCTTCTATGGAAATAAAGATGCTGGGGAAAAAAATGGCATCAAAGAATGCCAGAACTAAAATTCTAAGCCTCCAGTTAAATGAATCGTACAATTTTTACAAAATATTTGCCAGATCACAGTTTTAACCCGAGGAAGCTAGTCTTCAATTTAAACTTGAGACAAGCTGAAAATCTGTAATAAACAAATGCTTCCTACTTAGCCTTTGTGAAAATTTCAAATTACAGTCCAATCCTCAGTTCTCTCTTTCAGTAGAAATTTTCTTAGTCTCCTGCTGGGGTTCCAAGAACTGGGACCCTCCTCTTACAAACTCATATTTCTATCTGAAGTCTAGACATGTTCAAGGAACTGTGCTTGATGCAATATATGCCCTTTTAGTCATTCCATCAACAAACACTGTGTGATAGGTATCATCAAAGCCATTTTGCTGCAAGCAAAGTGGATTATAGAGATTAAGAAATTTGTGAAAAGCCAAACAACTAGTAATCAGGAGGACCAGAATTTGAACTCAGATCTAACTGGTTGCAAAGCCTGCTTTCCTTCCATTTTCCACACACTTCATTTTTGAGCAGATAATTGACTGAAGATTTGTTGCCTCCTTATTGCCAATTTTAAAAGCTACTGCTATAGTGCAAATAAACACGTACACAAATAAAGGTATATCCATACCTGAATTTCTTTTGATTGATTTAAATAATGGATGTAGTTAAATTGTGAAATATGTGAGAAACAAAGAAACAAAAACTTGAGCCACCAGAACATAATTACTGTACAAGAAAGCATATATCTTATTAAATCCAAATTTTGTGGTATTGTTAAATTTAAAAAAAAATAAATTTTAAAGATCTAATTAGTTTCATTAGTTGATTTATGAATCAGGCAGCACCCTGTTTAGCAAGTGAGGGGAGCTCTAAAAAACTACAGACGGAAAGATTTTTAAAAGTAGAGGGGGAGTGAAAAAAAGGAAATTATTAGACAGAATCCATGTTTTAGGCAAGGTTGCCCTTCTAAGAGGAACAGAAAGAGTGTATCAGTTAATTTCCTAGTGCTGACCAGGAAATTCCCATGTTTACTCGTTAAAGGAGATATTTCTGGGGGATTGAAACTGCAGTTACATTAAGTATGAAGTCTTGGTTTACCGAGTTGGGGCCTTAACCTAAGTGATGCTATTTGGGGGCCTGTGGTTTTCTTTTGAACAGTTTATTTGAGATAGTAAAGGGAAAGTAATGTTGCTTTAAAATGTACACCCTGCTTTAGTGGGGTAGTTTGATATTATAGTTTGTTATTTCCAAACTATCTCCTACCTAAAGGAAAACTTCCAGATCTTATTTGGAAATTCAGGCCAGAGGATCTCTGAAATTTGACCAAAGTAAAGATCTTTTGTTGTTTATTTCATGCATTCTAGAAAGCTCAGGCTTCTCTAAATGGAGTATCTGTAAAATAGGTTATATACTATCTCCTGAGAAAGAATTTCAGCATAAGTTTGTATATGTACCCTAACTCAGAGGCTTTGTTTTCCATTTAATGAAAAGGAAATTAAATTCTAGGAAATTCTAGTCTTTAGAACAAAATTTCATTCTGACTGCTTGTATCAAGCTATATAACTTGATTTCGTTTTCCTCATATTCTGTTAGATGTGCCATTGAAGTTGAGTTATCCTAGAGAAGTAGATATTTTCTTGACAATAGTTTGTGATCCCTATTAACAATAGGGTGAGCTAGGAAAAAGATATGTCTGACCTTGAGTTTTACAATTTATTTGTTCTAAAAATAAATGAATAAAATTCATTTTTTCTAGTAACTTTTTTTTTTTCCAGAATACTCTTGTTTGTATCCCTGAATGATTTAACCTTGTGTTAAATCAGTTGGCCATGTACATATTTTATCCAGCATCCTGGAAAAATATATACTCATAACTGCTAATTTCTCTGAAGAGTAATCATTGGGTATGATTCCAAACTACAGTTTATCACGGAACTGTCTTTTAGTTTATGGACAAATTGTTTAAAATTTCATGCAATTATGTTGACTATGGTTCTTCATTTTTTTCCATATTAGACCTGAAGGTCTTTACATGGAAGTGTCAGTACTGTCGTCTGCCTCGATCGTTTGTTTATTGCTCTGGGAATTCAGTTTGTGTTGTGAAGGGGCCGTTCTCTGTTTGGATTAAAAAATCCAAATCATAACCTATACAGTGATCACCTAATTAATGTTGGAAAAGGAATCCAGATCTCAGCGTGCTACTGGTGAAATAGCATAAATATATATACGGCATTGTTGTTCTGTGGGGGAAACACACTGAAAAAGACAAAGGAAACATGTTGTTCTCATCTACTCTGAAACTCAGTAGCTCCTGCATTTGGACTTTAGAATATTTAAACGTACACTGAAATGCACCAAAAAAGGAAGAAATCTAGTAAACACTACCCTCTGATTTTACAATATCCTAGAGCATTTCTTTCTTGGCAGGATATTTTATTTTAGTACTTTTGGGAAAAAAAAAATCCCTATCATTCACAGTCCATTACAAACAGTAGACTTCACAAGCTATTTTATGCCAACGGTGTTGATGTGCTGCTGTTTACAATACAATAAAAGTTAATGGAAGGGAGCAAAATACAATTCAGTTACCATAGATATGTTCCTGAAACAGTAAAATAAATTGAAATTAACTGCCATTTCTAAAAAGTCTTAGAATTTCAGTGTCAATCATGTCTTTCAGTTTTGTTCCTAGAATAGGACATGTTACATTAAATTGTATATATGTTTCAATAGATTATTATTTTGCAAATGCCACATATGACCCATATACTTTTTTTAAATGGGAAATTTTAGGTATTACCCTAGCATGAGTTTATAGCCACTTTCAACAATGTTCTACCTTAAATTGGAGACAGTGGAGTGTTGGGGATCAGTAGATCAGGCTTTGGTCCAGGTTGCTGTATAATTTAATCAAGTTTCTTTGCCACAGTTGTTTCATTGTTATTAATCCAGAGAATGGGGCTTCTAGCTAATCAGGGATTTTCAGATTTTAGCTGAGGTTGGAACTGGGACAGAAGGCTGTTCTATCAATTCCTTCACTTATTCCTACTTATTCCTACAACTACCTAGAACATGTTTTAAAATGCTTGAAATATGTTACACTCTTCACTTTTTATTCTAGAACCATATTTATAATTGTAGGAATGTGGGAAGACCAGATACCAAACTCGTGTAAATGGCTCTGTTGATATCTGTCCCAAAGGCAAAGTGCTTCCTGCCCCCACCCAAGGCTTCTGCTGTCATTAGGACTCTCAAACATATTTCTAACGCATGTGTGTGGGGAATATCATAACTCCTGTATTTAGTATTGGTCATCAGCTCTGAAAACACATTGCCAAATGTCTATGAAGGTTTGTATCACCAGCAGAAAAAACTCAGAGCCTTTCAAAGCAACAGGACTATATATTTACCAAATGTGTGGAGTAATGTTGCTTCATTTAGAGACTGCAGAACAGTCTCCTGGTCAAGAGATAGTACTTTAGGCATAGTCTAGTTTTCAAAACAAATGTACAGACAATTCACATTGTCTGCTTTATAAATTCTCACACTCATTAACAGAAATAATCCTTTCAGATGTTAAATATTGAATGGCCATATTTGACCTCGATTCATAATGAATAACTTTGAAAAAATGTAGGTGAGACCAGGAAGTGGTTGACTTATATTAAACCACATATTTGTAATCTATATAGAGAGTATGTATTATTTGAAGTGACAAGGTGGAGAAAAAGAGGCAAATAATACTAGAAAAGGATGGACAAAGGATGCCGTTAGCCTCTTACAAATGGCTTTAAAGAAGAACTCTAAATATAGCATTAGTTTCTATATTTGCCATTATACCTGACATTTGTTTCAAAATCTTATTCAATTAAGTGTCCCAGTATAAATTAATGTCTTAAGGGGGGGACATATAACTATTATTTGGACATTTGTTCAGTGTCAGCATTTAAAAGATAGTCTCAAATAATAGACTCCTGGGTAGTAGCAATTTAGATCTGCTATTCACTATGGCATATACTGAAGAGAAGAAACTTATTTCTTGTGTCATTTAAGGTTTCACTTATGGATGAACTTTTTGAAAGATTATGTTTATATTGGAAAAAATAAATTTGAAATTCTATCATAATATTTGTTAATGTTAGATATCCTTAGTATTCTTGCCATTTCTTAATGCCTTTATTCACTTTGAACAATGGACTTCAGATCCATTTGCCTGAAATTTTCTTTATATTACCATTACCATTAAGCAGAGTTGTATTAAAGAGTAGGTAGAGAAAATGGTCATGGAGGCAAATATCAAATGGGATATTTTATATCTTTTTAAAGATGGTTTTGAGGAAATACTTATTCAAAAAAAGGACTCTGAAACCAATAACACTGAGGGGATGTATAATTACTGACAAAGAATAAATGTCCTTGGCCCTAAGGTTATATAAAGCACATTCGTTTTGATGGGGTATTTGTAGCTATAACTACTGGCTTAGCATTCATTTTCTCGAGATTAGTATACTGGGACCATTTTCCCACCCACTCTTCTCTGTCACTCTTCATAAAGAAGTCATTATCCACCCACTTACTGACCACTGCTTTGAAGCTCCCACTTTTTTTTTTTTGCCATGTTAATCCATTTTCTTCCATCATCTAATTTTATTGTGTGTTTATCAGCCTATATTCTTTCTGAAGCCTTAATTTAATCTCACCTCATTTTTTCAATGCTATGTTTTTCTTTGTTTCATTTCTTCCATTTTTTTTTGGCTTTCATGCTGCTCCATTAATTTATGCCCCAACTTTTCTACATAGGTTGTTGTACATTAATTTTAGAACGATGTTGGGAAAAATGGTTAGTATCAGGGTCTCTCAGAACAGAGAGCATCTTGATCCTCTTCTGAAGACAAAGGTGTTTTCGTCAAGCTCAAATGTGTGCACCATACTGCCTACAAAGGGGATGTCGTTGATGGTTTTTGATTAGGGAAAAGATACGTGAGATTTAGAAAAATTGGAAATATTGACTGGATGGAGCTCTAGGTTATCTTACCTCTACTTCCTTGCCATGTTCTAAATGCTAGAATGTGGATTTCTGTGGACTGTGTCACCCAGGCTCTGTCATATTCTGACTTCAGGTTAAATTGTATCCATGAGATTGACAGGAGATTGAATGGTGGGTGGAGGAAGATGTTGGACTATTTACTTATTTCCTTTCCCTCAGGCCCAACCACAGTGGTTTGGCAGAGGCTGAGCTCCTTCACTGAATGATCACTGTTCTTGTTGTGTGGTTCCTCTCCTTTAGCTCTAGCTGTCACCAGATTCTGATAAGAGGCATAAGAAAAAACAATCCATCATCAGTCCATTGACCATGCCCATACTTCTGTAAATAACTCATTTATTAAAATCTTTTAAATTTTCATTAAAAATGTATTTTCTGTTTATTACAGGAAACCTGACTAACACAAAAGAGATCGGATAAGATTAAAAACAATGAAAAAAGTTAGAATAATTTTTCAGTATTTCAGGTGTAAGAGAATGTGAGCCTTTACTTGGGATAATGGCACCAAGAATAAGACAATGGGAATCTTAAAATACAGTAAAAAGGGAAAAGTTGGCAAAATTTTATGTTTTATTTGATATCTTTGTTTACTTTAAATTTTTAGATTAAATTTCCAAACCTAATCGGCCATACAGTGACAACATTTAGGTATTTTCTTCCAAACAATACATAAATTCTTTATACTCAAAAAAAGAAAAAAAAATAGTAATGCTCAAGTTACTCTGTAATTTTGATTTACTTATAATAATAATTACTGAATTTGGTGGTTGTGTTCTATGAACTTTGTTTTACTTTACTTTGTTTTACTTTACTAGAATATTGCTAAAGTTTTTAAAGTAATTTTATAACAAATTATAGGGATTGCTGCATATAAGGTAATATTTTAAAATCACATTTAATTCTTAAAGTAAATATTGGAAGAGATATAAGGGAAAAAAGAGAGAGTAAATTTTACTAGAGGTAAAATTTCTATTTTAACCCACAGGGCAGAGTCATGCTGATTCTGCCATTATCCCAATATTATATCCTACCCATAGCACCAATTACCACATTTTAACTCAAGGAAAGATGAATACTGTGTAACTGGTGCATTTTGTTAAGTATTTAAACTAGATAAGTTGAAATGCAAAATTTGAAAGATATTATCAAGGAATACACTTGTTTAGCATGATGAATGTTATCAAAAGATCAGTCATCAAGAGCATCATAATAGAATAAATCTGTGAGGCAGTGGTTAAGCCAAAAGCATATTCTGGATTGCCACCTTTTCTATTTGTTGTAATTATTAGAAATGTTAATAGGATAGCATCCAACTTGACTAAAAAGGAAAACCTTCACAAGGAGTATTTATTTGATGTATTTTTTTGCCAAATACCATGTTCTTTATTCTGATAGATATAGTTTATAAGATAAAAATTAGGAGCCTAATACTTGAGTGAAATACTGGAAATGGTAAAATAAATAATGCTGTTATGAAGAATAGAGACTTAACTGCAGAAAGCAGCTTTAAAATATATAATAAATACCCATTACAGGCCATGCAATAGTTGTGTTTTTTCTGTCTTATTTTGTATGTCTACTGTATACCTGTAAATAAAGTGCTTTAAGTTTATTTTTCACATTTGTCTTTTCATTAAGCAAGTGCAGTCTTATATATGATACTCAGTGATGCTATTTTTCTTTTAAAAAGGATAGCCATTATTATTTTGAGAAAACATTGACTACTTTTTCCATAAACACAGCCACATCTCAGTGAATTTGTTAAATGTTTTTCTCATGTCATCACATTCTGTGTTTATGTTTATATGGACTTATTATGTACTTATTATGAATTATATATGAATATACATAGATAAGTATAGGTATAATGATATATTACAAATGTACACATATATAATATATAAATGCATATATATATATAAATGTACATATTTACAAAGTAATAAGATAAATAAGGAGACAACCAAAAATAAGCAATTTTATTTTTCTCATTCTGAATCAGGAAAGTTCCTTATACTAAAATGATGATTTGGCTCAGAACAACTCATTTAGCCTCAATGTGGGCTGAATTCTTCATCTGTTGATGGAAAAGCAAACATGGGATTCATTTATTTATACTTATCATTTAGCAGTTAATATATGTATTTTTCCCCCACAGAAGTTTAAGCAAATAGTCAAATACCTTGTTGGAGAGGTTTAAATCCTCAAGAAGAAATAAAGTGTACTGCCAAGTTGTAAGCTAAACTCCTAGAAGGCAATAAAAAAAAGATTTTGTTTGTGTTTGTTTTGCTTTCTTTTGCTTGGCTTGATTTTCATTGGCATTGTTTGTGGTATTAAGTGAAGTTTCACCATCTCTTAGAGAATAGATTGTTGGAGCTACTATAGTGTTAGATATGTGGGACTGGATATCCCCTTGTTAACAAAAGTTGGTGTTTTTACTTTGTTTTCTCTAGAACAAACACTCTGGTGGTTGTATCTGATGCTGTTTGGGAAATACACATGTTTGCCAAATGAACAGTCCTGGGAGTGAGCTTATAAAGCTAAGAGTGATAGTCTTGTTCTTTACCCCAGTATCAAACAAGGGATTAAATCAAACTGATAGTCTCTTTGAGCAAATAGACTAATTTTCTTTACCTTGACTTTTTCTATATTGATCTCTAATTTTCTTCACCTTGACCTTTTCTACGTTGATCTCTATACAGTCGTGTCCCATCTTCTGAAGTAAGAGTTAACCTTTCTGATCTCCATAAATTTATACTGATTATCTGATAACAGATATTTTCTGATAGGTAGTCACTACAAGCTTAGAGAGAGGATACTTGTCCAGTACTTAAATTGCTCCATGTCTGAAAACATAATGTAAATTCAATCAAGTAATTAAATAAACTGACTTTCAGGGTGCCTGGGTGGCTCAATCAGTTAAGCATCTGACTCTTGATTTTATCTCAGTTATGATCTCAGGGTCCTGGGATGGAGCCCCAAGTCAGGCTCAGTGTGGAGTCTGCTTGTCCCTCTCCCTCACCCTCTGCCCCACCCACTTTCACATGGAGTTTATGAAATCAGTCTTATGCCTTTATATATTTGCATTAGTTTACTAAGGCTGCCATATAAAGTACCACAAGCTGGGTGGCTTATTTAAACAAACATTTATTTTCTAATAGTTGTAGAGGCTGGAAGTCCAAGATGAAGGTCGTGGCAGACTTGGTTTCTCCTGAAGTCTCTCTCTTCTTAGCTGTAGATGGCTATCTTCTTGCTGTGTCTTCACATGATCTTTTCTTTATATGTGTACATCCCTGGTGTCTCTGCTTCTCTCTTCTTATAAGGACACTGGTCATATTGGATTAGGACCCCACTCTTACCTATCTCCAAATATAGTCATCCCAGGAGCTAGGGCTTCAACATATGAATTTGGAAGAGAAGGAAACAATTCAGTCTATAATAGTACTTTTGCCTATGAGGCTGGCTTTCTAGAAACCAGTACTAGGAGGTAAAATGGCAAAGAACTTGGCAGCCAGAAACTGTTTTAGATTTAAATACCAGTACCTTCATTTATTGGTTTTTAGTCCCCCTCTTTGGTCAAGATACTTAAGTTTTCCAGATCTTATCTTGCTCATCTGTGAAGTGAGATCTGTCTGCTACTACACAATAAAATGATGCATATTAAATAAAATAAGGTGCATAAAGTACATATCTTATAGCAGAGTTTCATAACCTCAGAACTATTACTATTAGGGCCTGAACATTCTTTGTTGTGGGGCCAGAATTGCCTGCCCCCACCCACTGAAAATCACTGCCAACTTCCTGGCACAAGAGTACTTAATAAATGTCAGCTGTAAGTTACTTACTGAGTAATCAAAAAGACTATGCAACATTAGAGGTGTTAATAGGCAAATTCATAAAGTAACTCCACTTTTTGTGTATAAATTAATTGAATCTCTGGTGAAGTGAGACTTCTTTTAAATGACGATTAACTTTTTGAGTCCATATTTAATGATCTAATTATTTCCTTTGCATCTAAAGAAATCTGAATTGTATCTTTCAACTTTTTTTCTACCAAGTTTTATTTTATTTTTAAGATTTCCAAACATACACATATGTTGAAAGACTGTTACAGTCACCCATCGCCAAGATTCACCTGGTTGTTAACATTTTACCACATTAGTTTTCTCTTTCTGGAATGAATTTATACAGCCAAAGAGGGAAAGTGGGAATGGTTTGTGTAAATAACTCAGATATGATTCATAGTAAAGTATCCTCTTCATCTTTCTATCCAATTCCACTTATCATTCTAGCAATAGACTTCGTATCTACAGGAGTGCACAGATAATTCAGTTTGAGTACTTGCATCAAAAGTGTACACTTAACAGTTTTTTTTTTTTTTGAGTTTTGCTTCATAGGCATAATATCTATTCTGAGACGGATTTCTGTCTACCCCCTACAGTGATAATTGTCAGTAGTTTAAATTGTCACCTATTTGGGGAAGTTTCGTCTTACTGCTTTTATTTCTATTTTCTCTGTGTCACAGAGACAGACATTCTCTGTCTCTGAATTCTCTGATCACCTTTGACCCACTGAGTAAAAATTCCAAATTGTATTTGAAATTTTGATAGTCTCTGTTATTCCTGAATGAGGAATATGCAAACATTAATTCTTAGTCATGAAAATCTAAATTTATAAAAAAGTACTGGTTATTGGACTTACAGTACCTTTTTTCATTAGTGAACAGTTTCTCGGAATTTCTAAAAATAGATCTGAAAACAAATATGGGAAAACATTGTAATGCTTGTGCAAATTAAGGAATTTCCACTTTCTTTATTGGTAGCTTTTGAAACTGTTTTTGAAGAAAACTATATCACATTTTAGTTACTTAAACCTTAAATCACCAAACAAATTTTTCATATCTCATATGCCTGATAGGACCCTGGAATCTCTTGAATGAAAAATTCACATTTGTGATGCTCAATCTACTATTTACATTTAAACCTAGTCCTATAATGAAAATATAATTATGAAATAATTTTAACCTACAACTGAACAGTTTTATGACTGTTAAATCTGCCTAATACATTGTTGTCTGTCACACTTATTTTCCTCCATCCCTATCCCAGCTCATCTTGCATGTAAAAATACTCATAAAATCTCAGTGACTAAAATAGTTTATAGTGATCTTATAGTCAGTCTATCTCCAGGTAGATAAACATTTCATCCTGGATATATAATTTAATCGATTTGGAAGTGGAAGAAAGTAGTAGTCAATAAACTGTAGTTGTAAGGATGTAAGTTGGGACCAATTGGATGGATATATACACATATTTAACTATTGGATGGTATTTGTTTCTGGTGAAGCAGCCATTACTCATGAGCAGGATAGCATTCACTTCCTCCCAGTGGTCGAATCGGGCAAACTCTGAGCAAAGTAAACTCCTGCGCCAGATCCTGCATTCTCTTAACCGGTAATAAAGAACCTTGCTGGCCTGACAGGTTGTCACAGCAATTATTCACATGAAGTTCTGTAGCAGTTGTATCTGTCAGCCCATGTAGTATTGAATATTTTAACTGGCAGTCTTCCAAGACTGAACATTAATCTTACCATCTCCTATTACAGTCCCTAATCAAGATATTCCAGGGGTGATTGCACTAACATTGTTTGAAGACTACATCTACTGGACTGATGGGAAAACCAAGTCACTCAGCCGTGCCCATAAAACCTCGGGAGCAGACAGACTCTCACTGATTAACTCATGGCATGCCATCACAGATATCCAGGTGTATCATTCTTATAGACAACCCGATGGTAATTATTCTTTCCATGATTTCCATAAGCACATCCACATCTTTTAGTAACATTCCATTTTTGTTTCCTCCATGGTTAAGTGTAAATTTATTTTTGAGAAAGAGTACCAGATTTCCTTATTTAGCTTAACTGTATAGGATGAATTGGATTGATTTCAAGTTTGTCTATTAAGGAATATGATTAGAAGATCAATAATAGTATAGAGAATTATTAATTTGTTGAAATACTCAGTTGAAATGATAATCAATGTAGTTAGAGAAGTAGAGAATGCATTCTTGAAATGATTTCTTAACAAAATAGTTATAGGATCCTTACTTTCTGGAATGCTGTGTGACAGGAATTATATTTAAGTATCTCTGGGGCTCTAAGAAGGAGAAATATATCAAGTTTTTTAAGCATATGTCTAGTGGAATTCTGTC
The DNA here is from genome assembly GCF_010015895.1 of Lontra canadensis. Taxonomy (NCBI): domain Eukaryota; kingdom Metazoa; phylum Chordata; class Mammalia; order Carnivora; family Mustelidae; genus Lontra; species Lontra canadensis. The sequence continues at coordinate 19,536,980 of NW_022631005.1, forward strand.
AGGTCTTATGCAATAAAAGTTTGATTATTTTGCTTAAGCCACTATTTGGCTTATAAAACAAAGCCATCTACACTATCAGTTGTAGATCATTGCTTCATTGTTTTATTTTACATTTATAATTCTAAACATATGTATGTTTTCATCCAAAATGCTTCTCTCTATATTCTGATGGACAATTTTTTTTCTACTAAAATGCTTGTTTTTGTGGAACTACATCCTTAAAATTATTTAATGGTAAAATAAATACCATTGGGCAATGAATAGAATTTACAACAGAATACAACTATATTTATGACCTTGCTGATTCCTTGATTACAAAATTCTACAGGCTATGAAGTTTAAATGCCCTGTTTCTAATCCCATATTATATTTTGGTCTTGATTTTTCTGTTTTGCTGTTTCTTTCTCATCTGTAGTCTCCAAACATCTCTGTATGATAAATAATGGTGGTTGCAGTCATCTGTGCCTTTTAGCCCCTGGAAAGACTCATACCTGTGCATGTCCCACCAACTTCTATCTTGCAACTGACAATAGGACTTGCTTATCCAATTGCACAGCCAGTCAGGTAAGTAGAGCCCTAGAAATTATTTCATAAAATGTATCATCAAGCTGTTATAAAGATTTTGCCTGCATTTTGTTTATTGGCTTAAACCACTTGGAAACATCATTTTTTGTTGTTTAGCATAGTATGATGAACTTCCCATACATCATATAGAGAGTCATAGGGTAAGGGAAAAACAATTGATATCCTGAGAACGAGACCTCAGGAAATAGGAGATACAAATAGAGGCCAAAAAGAGAAAACAAACCTGGAAACCATTTTTACACAGCTCCACACAAAGTAATGGTCCAAATCATGAATGGACATAGCAGAATCATTAGATGAGATCAAACATATTTCAAGAAGGCAGGGTAATTGTGGCATAGGGTGAAGACTAAGATATATGCAGTTTAAACCAATAAATCTTCCTAGATAATCTGCTATGTCACCATATATACTCCCCTCCCATCCCTTAACAAAGGATATGTATGGAAGAGATGAATTGGACAAAAAGTCAATTTTCTAAATTTTTTATTAAAAAATTATATGATCTAAATAATTTCCTTCCCAAACTCTTTTTCTTCAACATGTAATTATTTCTAGTAAAGATTTTAAAATGTATGCTCAATAGTATTTAGTTGCATGGACTTGATATTACTACTTACAAATTTTGGGTGATAGATGACATTATAAGATTTGATTTTTTTATATTTGAGTTACTCTGTTATATAAGATAAAATTGTCAAAGGAACCATGATTTGTTTTGAAAATGTCTAAAATTTGTTCTTAGAATTCTGTGGGGTGGGGTATTTATTTTTTATTTAAAAAAATATATATATATATATTTGACACACACACACACACACACACACACACAGAGAATAGGCATGGGGAGTGGCAGGCAGAGGCAGAGGGAGAAGCAGGCTCCCCACCTGAGCAAGGAGCCCCATGTGGAACTTGATCCAGGACTCTGGGATCATAACCTGAGCTGAAGACAGACACTTAACCGACTAAGCCACCCAGGCATCCCAGAATTTTGTGGTTTGACTCTGCTGGTTTCCCAATTTTAGCAGTGACTTCATGGTAAAACACTGAATTTATCTTTGGGTGTGTTTATTTTCAGAACAGAGAAGCTAATACTAGCTCACCCAGTTTCTCAAGTTATCACTAGGAGTATCACCAGTAAAGAACTGTATAATGCAAAACATCAAACCGCTTTGTGGTAGACAGTAGGTGTAGTGGTTAAGGGTACATTCACTGGGACTGTCACCCTGACTCTGCTTGAAATTGGCTGAATAATCTTGGGTTTGTTACTTACCTTCATGATGCTTCCGTTTTCTCATCTTTTGAATGGAAATACTAGTATTTCCAGGCCACTCTTATGGAGATTAATGGGAGAAGTTCCTGGTACGTAGTAAGTGTTGTTATTGCCCGTGTCCTGGGGTCCAACTAGAACACATGCAAGGATGTGTGTGTAATTAGTGTGAGCTGCCGTCAGGAGGTTCTGATGTTTATTGGAAGCACAGGTCACAGTTTCTTCTTTTTTTTACAAAGTGTATTGTTTTAATTATAATCCCCCAAGCATTTGTGTAGGTAAAATACTTTTTCTTTAGAGAACTAGAAATTTAAGTCACTGTGAAAGACAAAATAAGCAACCTAATTATTCCTAGAAAGAAAATCTAAGGGAGAAATCCTAGGTTCTTAAAACTTTTAAAATATAATTCCTGTTAGTACTATTTAGTTTAGAACATGTCCAGTTTAAACTCAAAGTTATTCTGAAATAACTTGGTCCCTTGTTGGGGGTGAGATACAAGAGTCTCTCTGTTGGTGCCTAACACTGTGGCCTTAGGTGACTTAGTAGAAATTATGATGCCTGCCTGAGCCTCTTACACAGTGGAGAGCCTCTATAGCCAACCAGAAATAGAGCAAAGCCAAAGGATGCTTGACACACAGATGAATATCTCAAAACAGCAACCTTCCCATAATCATAAAGGGAATAAAAGATTTCAAATTATTATATAAGAAAACCTAATTAAGAAAAACGTAATTATGTCTATTCAATGCCAAAAAAATCAGATCAGCTAAATGAATACCTAAATCAACCCAGAAAAATATTATTAATATAATTAAATTATCTCTCAATTTGGTATTACTGATGATATGATTAAAATATATAAAAAGCTTTTAAATAGCCCAATAGTGTTTTTATAAGAGTTTTTTTAATTTAAAAAAAATTCTACTATAGTGAGACAGAACACTAACAATAATAACACAAATTGTGAATCATATATCTTTGCTGTCAGCAGTACGTCCTAAAGAAAAGAGTTATCATTCATTTCATTTTTACAAAAAAGTTAATGAAGAGCGTTCATGTAATCCATTAGTAGAGATCCCAGTATGTCTTAGGGTTTATGCAGCCATTTACTGCTGATTTTTTCCTGATGTGGTGAGAGAAAAAACTATCTACTATATATTTCTTGGAGAAAAGTCAGTTGATAGAAACACAATTTAAAATGAGGTTTGAAATTGAAATGAAGCAGATAATCCAAGTATTCAGAATCATACCAGTTAGCATCCTGATAAAAATGTTACATTTTAAATTTATCTTACTACAGGATTTTTAAATTTTTTTGCATCTAAAGATATATCCCCTGAATAGCATTGACTTTTAGAAAAATAAAATAGGCAAATCACACCAGTAAGAATTCTATTAGAGTTGAAATGAACATGAAAATCCTTTTAAAATCAAGATTAAATCCAATTATTATGGCACTTATCACTTTAAATATCAAATTTAAATCATTTTTATTTTTAATAAAAAATAAATTAAAAATAGCTTTACTTAGTTTTTAGGTGGAGATTTTTCTGTTGCAAGTAAACCTCACTTGTGTATGCAGGATTTGCATTTTATACTTGTATCCATTTTAATAGACATGTATTTAGTAGTTTCTTTATAGCTTCTTCTTGTGGGTGATAATTGCAGTTCGCAATTTATTTTATGAAGATATTAGTCTTGGAGAACATTTACCATGAAGAATGTTTTATATTTATATTTAGCATTTATCTTTTTTAAGTTACTGTATTTAAGTATGAAAAAATGAAGCCCAGACACAAAATAGAAGAAATCTTCCTATGAGAATAATGAATAAAATGTTGATTAGCATAAAAAGAAACATAATAAGTATATTTTACCCTGGCCTTCTCTTAGCTCAAAACCTTTTTGTGTTCTTATTAAAAATGAAATGACAAGCACAGTCGTCATGTCACATATAATTCCAACAGTTGGTGTTTATTTAAATTGGGCATATGTAGTGAGTTTTAAAATATGTATTTTAGATATTTTTCAAATATTGATTGGGAAGGCTTTGAATATACTCAGGAGACATGAAATCCTCTTGCTAATGTGCTTTGATATACTGTAATGACTGGAAATGTTTAATGTTCAGGGCAATTGCTTTCAGAGTTAGCCTTATATCCCCAGACAGTCACTATATATAAAGGTGATATTTTTCCTGTGGTAATTTATAAAAACCACCACAGACATGACCACAGGCTAAGCAATTATTCATAGTGCTCTATTTCCTCCCATATCTCTACTGGGGGGAAAAATCACACCCTTATTTAAGAAAATAATGTAGATCTGCCTTATATCAACTTCATGGTATCCAGAGAGATTAAGCAAAAGCTAGCATCAAATTTTCTCTTACTTGAAGAAAGTAAGAGTACTTTAAATGAACAAACTTTTAGCTTGCTAATCTATTGCATTAGACTAAATTGGCAAATATTGAAGTTTAGTAGAAACAATAATTCTGTGCTTTGTTTCAGGAGAAGAATTTGAATTCAGACACCTTTCTTATAAAAAATCCAATAATAACCTTCTGTAATATTTTTCTGGTAATATGTTACATGTGTGCTAAGTAGCTTATAAGTAAATACTACCATATAACATTTTCAACTAGTTTCTCTGTTTTTAATCTTCCGTTTGATATTTATCTCAAAAGAAAGGGGTTTAAAAAAAAAAACTTTCTTACTTCTGTAAATAATGGAATTTCTTTTCTTATAATTTTTAACTATTTATTTTATTTTATTTTTTAAAGATTTTATTTATTTTTTGACAGACAGAGATCACAAGTAGGCAGAGAGGCAGGGGTGGGGGGGGCGGGTAAGGAAGCAGGCTCCCTGCTGATGCTCCACCCCAGAACCCTGAGATCATGACCTGAGGTGAAGGCAGAGGCTTAACCCACTGAGCCACCCAGACACCCAATTTTCAACTGTTTTAAGTGGAAGGGATGATAGGACAAATAAAACACATTAATAGGGGTGCCTGGGTTCTCCACTGAGTGGGGAGTCTGCTTCTCTGCCTCTCTTCCTCTTCCTCCGCCCCTACCCCTAAAGTGCTCAGGCTCTCTCTCTCTCTAAAATAAATAAACAAATCTTTGAAAAAAAAAAACAAACCACACTAATAAATATGTCAGTGAATAGTTTTTTTTTATAATCTTAAGAATAAGTTTTATTACAGCAGTTTTCTTTAGTGTTATATTTAAAATATACAATATTCAAAAAGATATTCAGCAAAAAATTTGTTGCACCCTTTTTTTTTTTTTTTTTTTTTTTTTACTGTTTTTTGATTTGCAAATGTTCATTTTAACTTGGAGAAACCTACTATTTGCTAAGTTCTTTGCCAGGCTTTGTGGGGAGGATGTAGCATAGGGTGGTAAGTCTTTGACCAAGATTAGCATTAACATTCCTCAGCTTGAAGAACCTTTGGACAGTTTCTTCCTGACTGTAGGTCCCTGAGTCCCTTTAATTAGAGCATTCACTTTAGAAAACTTGCAATTGTGGATTATTTCTCTGCCCTTTTGAGATGTAAATTTTCTCCCAGCTTTTTGCCAGTTTTACAGTTTAGGAATGTCTTCCTGGAGGACTGGGAACCATCCCCTAGAGATTTAATCATCAAGAAAGATAGTCCCTGACTATCTTGGTCTCTATGGGAAGGTTGGAGCCCACCTTTGATAAGTACAGTCTAGCAAATACAGACAGCCTAATCATGTTAACCAACATCCTCCATACTTTTCCATTAGTTTACCTCTAAGTTTCAACCTACCCCCACTTTTTGTTTCAGTGGAGTTCTGTTCACTCTCTTTCCCCTATTGCAAGTTTTAAACAAAGTCTTCCTTGCATGTTTAGCTATCTAGTGCAATTTTTGTACCTATTTTTTAGTTGTGACAGTTTATTTACCCTCAAAGATCATGTATATTTATTAGGAATTCTGAAAACTGAAAATAGCTGTACCAGTTTTAACTGCTTTAAAGAAATATTCTTAAAACTTATTTGGGCAGATATTCATTATGGCTAAAGGCAGTATGTTCAGAAAGTTCCACGGAATAACAGCATGACAGTGCCAGAAAAGATCATCCAGATTATATTTAACTCCTCATTTGGTGGCTAAGGAATAGAGATAGAGAGATGTTAATACAATTGTCTAAGATTCCTAAGAAAATACAGTTCAGTTAACTTAATTTGAATTAACTAAATTAATTCAACTTTTCAGTACATTCAGGATAACTGTTCCTGATATTTCTGGTGATTTTTAGCCCTCTTCAGCATTTGCCATGCTTTCTGTAAAGGCTCAGATAATAAGTATTTTAAATTTGCTGGCCACATGGTCTCTGTAGCAACTACCTAACTTCTTGTGGTGCAAGAGCAACCAGCAGCCGTAGATCATATGTAAATGAGTGAGCTTGTCTGTGTTCCAGAAATCTCAGGAGGTTTTCCTGAACAATGTGCTTTCCTGGAAGATCATTTTGCTGCTTGTTGTGCATTTATTCCCTATTGTGGAATGCTCTAAGACCACCACAGTTAACATTTGCAGCGAGAGTGTAGGCTAGGCTACTCTGCCCTGGTAAATTTTTAAATATCAATTTTATATCGGGGTAGGGTTCTTCAACTTTTTTTTTTCTTTCTTTTTTTTCTATTTTTTTTTAAAGTTTCGGTGCAAAACTGATAAATGTATTCCATTCTGGTGGAAATGTGACACTGTGGATGACTGTGGCGATGGATCTGACGAACCTGACGACTGTCGTAAGTACACTGCTGATATGTGGGCATTCAGAATTCAGAACTCTTTAAATCCCAAACACTGAAAATTGAAGAGAGACCTTAAGTATAACCTTCTGATACTTTTTCAAAATCTTTAAAAATACAACCAAAATTATTAACAATCTCTTGAGTATGTCTCCGTTAACTGTTACATTTAGAATGACATCATCAGCAATTTATGTTAGTGTTTTGTTTTAAATTTTCTTACTTACAGAAAAATTACACTCTTTGTGTAATGATCAGCATAAATAACAATCAACATGATTTTGCCTGGATATATCACCAAATCAAAAGCAAAAAATGGCAAGTTTGTAGAATGCCAATCAATAACTAAGATCTTACCTTTAAGGGATCAATCTTCACAGTGTTAAAATACTGAACATTCTTTAAACGTGAGATTTTTTTTCCAATATAAATCATTAGTTTGTTCTACTAATAATTTAGTATGCTCTTAGGTATTCCTTAAAATGACTGCTAATTTTACTTTGACTCAAATTGTGATTGGAATGGTTAGATGCCAAATACATACATACATACATATATACATACATACATACATATAGGTAGGTATACCCATATAAGAGTGTGTGTGTGTGTGTGTGTGTGTATGGCTTATGTATATGTTCACATATGTGTATATACATTTATTTATCTTTGGTAACTTCTGTTGTAATGGACAATCAGTAAATTTTTTCTTGATAGTCTTTTGTAGTTCACACCATAGGTCACTCCAATACAATCCTATCAAGTTGAAGATGCTTATATTTGATCATGATAATTCCCTCAAATCTCGGTGGATAGTTGCTATGATTTGGCCTTAACAATTGAGTTCAAGATCCTTAAGCTTACACTAAAGAAAGACAGTATACTAAGTAAAAGCTAGTTACTTTCTGCTGTAGAACTTTCCACCACATAATTACAAAAACTGTTCTAACCTTAGGGTCTCTAGATAGTTACTTAGATGAGATGTATTTCATCTCTCTGGTCACTACAAAGCATATAAACCATTTGAAGTTGTTTCACATTGTTCATTGTTTTCATTTGAAAACAGCTAATAATATATTCAAGAAAAAGGAAAACAAGTTACAGAAATCATTGCTTTTCTAATATTCTTCTTATGTTTTTGAAAGGTCCATTGGTCTTTGATTTTTCAATATAGTTTCTGTTTTCACTGTGATAGACAATACATATGAGTAGTTTTTATATGATGTAAATATACTATTATGCCTGAATTATATTTGAATTCAAAGGGCTATCAAAGGAACAAATTATATTGGCGACCAACTGAGATTTACTCATTAAAAGAAAGTTACCGATTTCCCTGCAATAAAGTAAACTTTTAACAATATAATAAATAAAATGAACACAACCTATTTTGTAATTTATAGAAATAACGAAGAACAAATACATTAAATGATTCCTCATATTAGGATGACTTTCCCTGCCCAGATTCACTGAAGTGTTCTCTGAGAAATACCTCCATGATGACTTGCAGACACAGTCAGTGGCTCCCAATGCTTTCCCTTCTAAACTATCTGCAGCTCTTTAGCTCTAACTTTCATCTTGACTGGAGTATCATGCTGTAACCATACTGATATAAAAAAATAACCAAAGATTTTCATATTTATGCCCTTTGAAAATATATGATGAAAAAATATAACTTTAATGTCTTTTAAGGGGAAAGCAAAGAGACATCTAGTATCTAAGAGTCTCTGTATCATCCTTATCCTACTAAATACCAGTACTACATGTTTTATTGGTGACATTGTCTCTGTGATCTTTTAGTAAATAATCTTTTACTTGGGTTAATAGCACTGAACGTCTGTAGGCATGAAGCCTTGTTTTGAGTGTTATGGTGAGGTAGGTGGGAAGTGATGTACATGAGTCTGTGGACTGTCTAGAATTCATATTTGAGTAGCTATATCTTCAAAATTTGCAGGTACTAAGTTACTGAGAGTCTCAATAATTTAATCTGAAAAGGCATGAAAGGTTAAACCCAGTTTCACATACTTGCAAACTTCAATAATGTTGTTTAAATAAATGTGGTTAAGAGTGATGCATCATGAATTCTCTGGCATCTTAAGTTTTTAACTGTATTTTCTATGATGCTCTAGTACACAAAAGATAATTCTGCAGGCACATTTGAAGGTAAGATAGGCTTCCCAGCTATCTTCCAGGCATTGAAACTCCTCTGATAGTTAGAAATCTTATGGGAAGGTTTTTTTTGGTAGAGGACCATCCTTTGCTACCAAAATTCAAGAAATCATATGTGATTTCAAGAAAAGCATATATGAAGCAACAAAAAATAGAAGAAATGCATGAGTTTAGAATGTGAGAAATTAAGTATCACACAGTTTTAACACTTAGTGTGGTTTACTAAGAAATGTTAGAAATTGAATGACTTTCAACATTTTAGGCCTCACTTCTATGGAAGTCAATCACATATTGAGTTATTTTTTTAATGTTAAGGAAATTTTTACTTAAGATTGTAATTATAAAAGCATAATTAATTTCCCAAAGAAAGTTTAAAATATCACTATTAATATTCATTCAGTTGACTTATCTGAACTACATACATTAGGATTATCAGTCAAAAGGTAAGTATTTTATTGCCAAGCAATATAGTTTGTGAGAAGACTCAGAGTCAGATCTAGATCTAATTTCCATATCTGGCACTTGAAACTTGTACATACTTGAATGAGTTATTAAAATCCATGAGACCTAGTTTTTTCATTTATAAAACAGTTGTGGAGATATTGAGGTGAGAAGGTTTTGATGAGATTCAGTTAGTACTTCTTTGTGAAAGTGTGTCACCCAGTGTTTGATACAGAACAGATATTCAATAGAGCCTACTTTATTATGATGATTATTGTTATCATTATTTCATATATAAACTAAGAAATATGGCAAAGATGCATTATCATCTTGGATTTCTCACTGTTAATTTGTAATATTTAATCTGGAGGCCATCTGAGTTGCTCATAACCTGGTCATACTGTACATCTGAATCCAATAGCTACTAAGTATGAGACATTACGGTGTGCTCTAGGGTATGTTTAATATAATGAAATAATAAATACCCATAACATCAGAAAAGCTCTATTTAAGAGGTCATGAGCAAAGCTTGGCATTCAATGATACCAGTCTGTTTTCTCCCCTAGCTGAATTTAAATGTCAGCCAGGCCGGTTTCAGTGTGGCACTGGGCTCTGTGCTCTGCCAGCTTTCATCTGTGATGGAGAGAATGACTGTGGTGACAATTCTGATGAACTCAACTGTGGTAGGTGATTAAATTCTTAACCAAGGAACATAAGTCCAATTATTACCTGATTTTGTCTGCACCAATTTAAATGCAGGCACAGTTTTCAGTGCAGATTTGTTGTTGTTCTTCTTTCTTTCTTTTAGACACACATGTCTGCCTGTCAGGTCAGTTCAAGTGTACAAAGAACCAAAAATGCATCCCAGTAAACCTCAGATGTAATGGACAAGACGACTGTGGGGATGAAGAAGATGAAAGGGACTGTCGTAAGTCACCTCAGAATGTTCCAACTTGTCTTACTTCTGAGTCTCAGCTGACATGGGTCTAAAATTTTTTATTGTGTGCCATACATCCGCACAAGGTAGAAAAATGTAACAGCAATTATGGAACATATACCTCCAAATTGGCACCTTGGGGGATGGGTTACTTAAGAAGTGCCCTGTGAAGGCTTTAAAGAAAATTAAAACATGTGTGGTCTTTACTTAGATAGCTACCTAAAGATTACAACAAACATTAAACAACGAATATTCATTCAAATCATCCTTAAGAGAAGCAACAAAACAAACATTACAGGTGACTGTGGTTTTTTATTCATAAATTGATTTTTTTTGCCCACATTAAGCAGCTACAAATAATTTTCTTCTGTTGATTAGTTACTTGAAATCAACTCCATTAGTTAGAGATCGTTTCCCCCCATAAAATACATGTCGAATGCATGATGAGAAAATCTGAGCAAAAAAACCTAACAAAATTATTTGTTAAAAAATGTAAATAATACTGTTTAATGTATCTTTGCCAGCTACTTCAAAGAACAATAGTAAAATATTTTCTACTCTTTTCACCTCTTCTTTCCATCCCCCACCAAAAATCAAACAGATTCAATGGAAGGCAAAACAATTTCCAGCATATACATACATGCACGTAGGCAGACAGGCATGCCCACACGAAAACCCAAACACACAAAATACGAGCAATAAAGTACCTGTCAAGTTTCAGGGTTTCAACAGAACTGCTGTCAACGTTTCTGTCTTGCTGAAGTTTTATTTTATTCCCCTAAAACTTTTATCAGTAAATAATGTGCAGTCATCCAGCAATTTGATTAAGATGGTGCATTCAGAATAAAGTCAGTACCAGTTCTTTATGGTTAGTCATTCCAAGAGCTGATCCATTAAACTGACTAGGATTTGTGAGGCAGTTTGCAGTTTAAGTCAGATGTTCACACCTTCCCTCAAAAACTCAACACAACTAGAGATTTTGAGAAGTTTGATGCTTTTTAGTTCCTGATTCACAAATAACTTCTGATTTTATTATTCTTCTATTTATAGAAATGCATATGTATAAATTCTTACATTTATTTGGTAAAATTATTCACAAAGTTTCCAAATTATTTGTTTTTAAAATTGATTTCAAAATATAGCTAATCAAGGGAGGCTTGTATCAAGAACTCTGATTTTTATCAAATGTATCATTATAGAAATATGTTTTATTTCTTTCTACTGGGAAGGATATTTGGAATACATCATAGATAATGAAAGTTAAAACCCTTCACCTTCAGAGCCTTATTAATTAAAAGATAATATATGTCCAGTTGACTTTCTTAAGCATTTGTTCCTCTGATTGATTGTTAGATAAAATGTCTGTTCTTGTTCAAAGCTGCATTTTAATACATGTTTTCCTCTTAAGCTGAAAACAGCTGTTCTCCAGACTATTTCCAGTGTAAAACAACTAAACATTGCATTTCCAAGCTGTGGGTTTGTGATGAGGATCCCGACTGTGCAGATGCATCAGATGAGGCCAACTGTGGTGAGTGTTTTGTGACCCCGGATCGTACCTATTGTATTTGTGTCATCATCTGACATGGCCGCAGTGAAAGGAATTTGAGCACAATTCTGGTGAAACTAAGGTCTCACATGAGAAAGTTTTGTCCCTGTGTTCACAGAGTCGTAGCAACCTGCTTTTTTGTTAAAAAAAAAAAAAAAAACAACTCAGGTTAGCTACTTTTACCCATAGAAAGGTAAGGCAGAAGAGTAATACTGCTGAAAATGACTCAAAACTATTTCTAAAAAGGTGGATCTAAAAGATAGGCTAAACTCTCATCTTCCTGTCTTGTATGCCTGTGGCATTAGTATTTAATGAATGGAAAGAATGAGACATTGTCTTTGTATTGTTCCAGACTTTTTTTTTCTTTTCTTTACTTTTTTTTTTTTTTTTTGCTTAAATACATATGATTTTCCAGTCATGCAATGATTACTGGTTATTCTTAAACATGGTGAAAGTAAGGGAGAAGATAATACAAGTATCTGTTCTGTTTTAATAGATGACAATGATCATTTAAGTTAACATTTGTTTCTGAAACACTTATCTTTTTACTTAAAATCAAATACTTTTATTTACAAGAATTATTCCTTAATTAACATTGCAGAAATGGCAAACATATTTGTTTTGTTTAATGCATTTCTTACTATCTTGAAAGTGTCAACAGCAAGACAGAAATGAAGAATAATTGTCATGTGTAGTTCATGCTATCAACATTTATTAAACACTAAAAGAGCCTATATTGTAGGTGAATACACCAAACTTGGCATTGTTGGGGAAGCAAAAAAATATTTAATCTAGTAATTGATTAAGAAAAGCAAAGTTTGGAGCACCTGGGTGGCTTAGTCAGTTAAGCGCCCAGCTCTTGATTTTGGCTCAGGTCATGATCTCAGGATTGTAAGATGGAACGCCTTGTCGGACTCTACACTAGGCATGAGGCCTGCTTGGAATTCTCTCTCTGCTTCTCCTTCTGCCCCTCCCCTACCTTCTAAAAAAAAAAAAAAAAAAAAGAAAGGAAGGGTTTATTCAAACTGAGTATAGGACTTCCAGGTTTCATAAACAAAATTGTGTTAAATGCATCTGCTATATTCCACAATGCTCTTAGTGAACTCTTCTGAGGAAAAAGGAAATAATGAAAAACCTTTATGTTCTCTGAAACTCCATTTATACTGAACAACATTCATGGTCTATATGTGTAATAATTGACATTCATGTGTCTTTAAGTGTTTTTCCCAATACTGTCTCCCATATGTCTTCAGAACATGAAAAAATAAAAAAAAAAAGCTTATCATAGTATCAAGAACCCCATTTACCACTTTGTGAAATTGGTACTCATCAGTTCACAAAGCCTCAAAGTATAGTCATCACTGATTATCAAGGACTTTTACAGACTAGTTTATATTACTGGCAAGTTTGCTCTGTTGTCTTTAGTATTTTTTGGTTTACTGAAGCAAAACGGAATAATGACTTATGTTAGCTATATGAAGATTTTTCTGGAATATCTATAATTTGTTCCTTATGATAATGTGATTTAACTGTTGCGGTATATTATACTGTTCGAACTGATAATTATTGATCATTATAATAACCATAATTCCCAATATTTGCTGTGTTTGCCATATGGCCCAGAAAATGTGTTAAAGGCTTTATATTCATTATTTCATATAATCCTTTACTATCCTCATTTTATTGGTGTGGTAAAAGAGCCCCAAGGAGGTTATATAACTTACTTTCATGGCTAGTAGATGGTGGAATTGGAACTTGAATCCAGGGTTATTTCACAATAAAGCATTTACTCTATGAACATAGTATAAAGCCACCTCATTCTTTAAAAATAAATAAATAAATAAAAATAAAAAGATTTTATTTATTTATTAGAGAGAGGACTCATGTGTGCACAGTCACAGGCACCAGTCGGGGTATGGAAGAGGGGAGAGGGGTGGGAGAGGGACAAGTGCCCAGTGCAGAGCCCCACACAGGGCTCGATCCCTGGACCTCAATATCATGTCCCAAGTTAAAACTAAAAGTCAGACAGGTAATTGACTCAGCCACCCAGGTGCCCCTAAAGCCACCTCATTCTTTATGTGTAAAGAGAAAAATATTTAAATGTTTCCTGTTATAAAGTTATATAGAATTCTCCTGGCCATAGTCATTGTTGTGAATTCCTGACCAGTATACAAGCACATATATACATACAGTAAGGAGAGAAGAGGCAGGAAGGTTGAATCTGATTTGCCTTAGATCCAATATAAAATTTTATTGTGGGCATGCACTAATTTAATTTAAAAAAACCTTTCTTTTATAAGATTGTGTTTATATATATGTGTGTTTGTTTGTTTGTTTGTTTAGAGTGTGAGAGAGAAAGAGCACCAGCTGGGGAGTGCGGGGGGCGGGGAGAGGCAGAGGGAGAGAATCGCAAGCCAACTCTGCATTAAGCCCATCCATCTACCCTAAGTGGGTAGACTGATCTGGGCTTGATCTCAAAGCCCTGAGATCATGACCTGAGGCGAAATCAAGAGTCAAACACTTAACAGAATGAGTCACTCAGGCACCCCAATTTAAAAAATACTTCTACATACATTACAGTTTAGTATAGCATTCCTCAATCTTTATTCTTTTTTTTTTTTTTAAGATTTTATTTATTTATTTGACAGAGAGAGATCACAAGTAGACAGAAAGGCAGGCAGAGAGAAAGAGAGATTAGAGAGTCCGATGCGGGACTCGATCCCAGGACCCTGAGATCATGACCTGAGCTGAAGGCAGCGGCTTAACCCACTGAGCCACACAGGTGCCCCTCAATCTTTATTCTTAATGGCCTAAAAAAAACTACCTCCTTCTCCTTTCTTCTGTCTTCAATAAATGTAGAAATGCCATGTATTTTTACTAAGTCTGTTAAAACCTTTGTGGGATAGTTCACCTTTTAATACTTCCATTGAGTGGGAAAAGAAAAACACTTCTCTCTCTCTCTCTCTTTTTTTTTTAAGATTTTATTTATTTATTTGTCAGAGAAAGAGAGCACAAGCAGGGGGAGTGGCAGGCAGAGGGAGAAGCAGGTTCCCTGCTGAGCAAGGATACCCCCCACCCCATGCAGGACTTGATCCCAGGACCCTGGGATCATGCCCTGAGCCAAAGGCATGTGCTTAACCAACTGAGCCACCCAGGCGTCCCCAAACACTTCCTAAAGATGAACTCTATCAAATTAAGTCCTTATTATTTGAATCTGAATTACACATGTTTTTGTGGGAACAGACCTTGCCTAGAATAGAAAGCAAATTTCACTATTTGTCATGTTGAGTATCCTCAGAGCCTCACAAGATATAAAACAGATTTGCATGAAGTGCTATTGAGTGACTGAACTATTCTCTTTTACAAAAAACTTCAATATGCAACTCGTTTCCATTGTTGTTCCCACATACTTCTATACTTTTTTAGTTCACTGCTAAATTTAGGGGCAGATTCCCTTTTACTCTTGGAGTTCACTTAGATCTTACATCTTATTTCTCAGCAGCAATTTATCTACAATTTTAGATCTAATTGGCTTCTGTCAGTTCTAAAGATCTAAAATTGTAATTTGTTCTACCTTGACATATCCTAATTTTCTTTTTTTTTTTTTTTTTTTTTTTTTTTTTTTTTGCTTTAAATTGTATGGATAATACCAATGTAGGGGTTGTGGTTCACTGAGACACTATGGAAAAACCTAACAAAAGAGAGCAGAATAATTTGCAAACAAATAAAATACACATGTAGGACAGGGGATTATAAAAAAAAACCTCTAACGTTTTTTTACTTTTAAATTTATTTTTAAATACTTGTAAATTTATTTAATACTTTTAAAATTATTTAAAATACTTTTAAATACTTTTAAAATTATTTAATCTTTATACTTATTGGAATACCATGTTTATTGAATTCTGCCCAGTGTAATTCTTGAGTTTTTGCAGTTCTTGCAGATTTAACAACTATCATTCAATATGTGTTAAATTTTATGTTAATCTAGAATTTAAGGAGGCCTCAAAACCATTTTGAATAGACATAAATTAAACATAGTTTAGGAATCTTTCTCCAATAGTTTAGTCTTGGTGAGAGTGGATACAAATTTTAAAATTAAATTACATATTTTCCCATCTTATTACACATAGTTTTTGAGATGGCTAAATTTATGTATAAAAACTGCATTTGGCACATTTGGATTTAAATTCATAAATATTTTTAAAACATCTTTTAGCTCTATTTCTGTGTAAGTAAAGATTTAAATCTATGTTATACTCATATTTATGGCAAGATAAGTTCAACTTTGTGAGTTGTTAATAGTTATAAAATCGTTTATTTTTGCTTGAAGGTAAGGTGTTTACTCTTCCTTTGTTATATGCCCTGAGGATTAAAATAATCTTTATAAAATGTAGATCTGTACCTTTTATTAAATTATAGGTGTTCACCCTTCTTGGAAGGCTGTTCCACTACTTATTATAATGTTGGACAAACACCAGATTTGAATGCCTGATCAAAATTTATGCAATACCTCAATTGTAGTAGCTCCAGGAATTTCATTCCAAACTTTCAATTTCAAACTTTCCCCACTTTCTGCCTGCCATTTTCTATTTTAAGAAGGAAATGCAGATTTGGGATTTGACAAATTGGTACTAGATTCTTGCTTCTACTTTGTAGTCAGAGTTGAAACTTTTCTATAATTTAACTCTTATAAGATGATATCAGAATCCATGTCTTTCCATTATGTCCTCTGTCCCCAGTTTATAGCTTACTATCTCTGTTCCTTAGATGTCTATGTGACATTCTCTTTTCATAAGTTGTTCTCTTTTGCTTTCCTGGTCAGCTCTATACTCCCATCACAGCTCTCGGGAACACACTGTCTGCTCTGCCATATTGCTCTTTCCTTTGGCCGTGTTTCTTGCTTTCTTATCTGGTCTCCCTTTGCCTTAGCTAGAATTCTTGATAATTCATCATTTGTTACTTTTGAGCAGTCTTGGTTTATAACCTGCTGTTTGGCTAATTATCTCAAAATAAGATGCTAGCTATAATCATACCAGCTAGAGCTTATGAGAGGAACTTGAGTTTCCTACAGTAACTTTGTACTTTCTGTAGCCTGGTTTTCCAACATGATACTGCACACATTGAAACTAAAAGATAAGAGTGACAGATGTGTGCTTTTATTTTCCCCTTAATCTCTGATGAGGAAATTTGAATTAGTCTACTTAATCTGTAAGAACATAAAAATAGATGTTTTAGAGTTAAAGTAAGTGCATAAATAATTATAAAATACTTCTACCATGCAGACTTGTACAGGAAGTTATATAGTAAGTAATGTACCATTTTTAATTGATTTTAACATTTGGACTAAGGTATCTCTTTTAAAACATTCAGACCCCTACAATAACATATAAAGCCTACCTCTATCTTCTCTCCTTCCCTTCTTCTGAAGTAGTTGTGTATCATTCATGTTTTTTTAACTTGTACTATATTTGTGTCTATTCGTTAATATATACATAATAGTTAATAGTATCTTAAAAGTTTAGAGGGTATTATGCTTAGTGAAATAAGTCAATTGGAGAAAGACAAGTATCATATGATCTCCCTGATATGAGGAAGTGGAGATGCACCGTGGGGGGATTGGGGGGTAGGAAAAAAATAAATGAAACAAGATGGGATCAGGAGGGAGACAAACCATAAGAGACTCTTAATCTCACAAAACAAACTGAAGGTTGCTGGTGGGAGGGGGGTCGGGAGAGGGCGGTATGATAATGGACATTGGTGAGGGTATGTGCTATGGTGAGTGCTGTGAAGTATGTAAACCTGGCGATTCACAGACCTGTACCCCTGGGGCTAATAATACATTATATGTTTATAAAAAATAATTTAAAAAATTTAAAAAAAGAAAAAATAGTATCTTAAAAGTTCACATAGTCTTGTCTTTTCAGTATCAAATTAAAGCTTGATATTTTCTGATATTCTAGTGTATTAATGTGAATAATGCATTGGATACTGAAGATTATTTTTACATGTTACAATTATTACATATTCATGGGCAAATATAGCACAAAATATTACATACACTCTGAGCTACAGTCATCATGAAGTCTCAGTTCCCTGCTCAGGTGCTCTAGTTGTCAGCTTGAATGAAAGTTTATTTAAAGTCATTGTGGGAACATCCAGAGGCAGGAATCTTTTAACTGTACAGTCAATATTGGGCTAAATGAAACATAGGATAGAGGACCTGGAGTGAGCCTGAACAGAGAAGCTCTGATATTGATGGCTGTAATGACAGTAAAATAATTCATGATATTTGAAGTTAGGTATTTTCAAAATATTTAATTACTTGCACTTAGAATAGCATTCCCAAATGTTAGTTCCCTGATTTTAAGACAATCCACAGGGGAAACTTCTGTGCTCCTCACATACACAGTAAAGGATGATGTACTAAATTCTGTGTCTTGGAAAACAGTTCATTTACATGCATGTAGTTAAGTTGTCTGTTTAGTGTTTGTAATGAATGTTCCCTGCATTTAAAAATAGGTTACTAGGTCGCCTGGGTGGCTCAGTGGGTTAAGCCTCTGCCTTCGGCTCAGGTCATGATCCCAGGGTCCTGGGATCGAGCCCCACATCGGACTCTCTGTTCAGCAGGGAGCCTGCTTCCTCCTCTCTCTCTGCCTGCCTCTCTGCCTACTTGTGATCTGTCAAATAAATAAATAAATAAAATCTTGAAAAAAAAATAGGCTACAGATTTCCGTGTTGTATTTTGATTAGCAAACAAATTATGTGATCATCCTAAAGCACCTCTTCCCTGCTGGATGGCTGTTGCTTTTGTCTGGGGCCAGGAGGAGGAATTTGTTGTTGAAGGAGGCTGCTGGAAGCTAGGTTTTAAATTTTCTAACACATGGCACCATGATATCTCAGATACTTAGAATGGTGGGATTATATACCTTTACATTAGCAGGTGGAAAGAGAAACACCCTCCTTTCTCTGGGACCTGATTGGTCTCTGCTGCCTGATTGGTCTGATCTGCACCCCTACAGTACCCTGTGCTGTGGAGTGCAGGCATCACTACCCACGGCTGGAGCATAGGCTTGGCTGTGTCCCTCCACGTCTCCATTTCTGGTGAGCTGCAAACTGATCTTAAGTTTCTGCTGTTGTGTAAAAGCTCTTGAGCTAAGATGCAGAGAGATATGTGGTCCTGGAAACCTCCAGGTCTTGTGAGGAACCAGAAATAACATCTCTTGCTTATCTCTCTAGCTCCTACTCACTTTTAATGTCATAGAGTCGCCCCTGAGTTTTATTGACTGTGTTACATACCTGATACTAGATGTTTCTCCTGGAAGCTTGGCATCTTTCTGAGATTAGATTTGATTAAAGAATCAAATAAGGAATCAAATAGAGAATTAAAAACTAGGTGAAGGATGAGAGCAGCAGTTTAACAAGGATGAAGTTTTTCTTCTCACAATCTCTCAGGATCCAGATGTAGGCACTTTACTTTCTCTACCTACCTAAAGAAACAACTTCTATATCATATCTTACCATCAATGAGGTAGCACTTGCCTACTCCTCTCCTTACCCTGGCAAAACAGCTGTGGGGCAATACAATTCATGAGGGAGAGAAACGATAACCACTTTGCTTTACTGTTTTAGAAGATGTTTTACTCTCACACTGATTTGTCCCCCGATAATTTGTAAAATAACACTTAACAACAATCTCATAGAATCACTATCTCTCGGAGTATATTTTAGACATATTGCCTGGCATGTAAGTGTTACTGAAGTCTGTGTAGTTTATACTCAATCTAATGCTAATACATTTTATTTTATTTTACAAATATGTAGCTACTTTAAAAGCACAATGTGGACAAATGTCATCTCCTTTCTTTTTAAATAGAATTTTTTTAAAAATGATTCAACTTCTGGTACATTTCTGAACTTTTAAAGTAGTTGCCATGAAAATTAATGTATTTTTTTTAAAAAGCCTGGTAATCTGAAGAGCTTATTTTCTGAGCAAAGAAGCTTCTGTTAATTCAGTAGGATGTATTTTTTTATACTAATATTATTATATTTTATGGTAAATTTTTTGATGCATCATATGTTTTTCTGTCATCCATCTATTTATTTATTTTGTAAAATGCAATCTTTTCTCCATTTTCTGACAATTATATTTGTGTTTGAGTAACTCTCTCTCTCTCTCTCTCTCTCTGTATGTGTATGAGAAAAATAAGGAAAGGGGAAAATAGCGTCTTTGGCACTGAAATATTTTGGTTCTTACAGAGCCCTTGAGGGAAAACCTATCTGTATGAATAGGACCAGGAAACAGCCATCTAGTATTTTTGTGAAGAAATGAATGACCTACATGTGCATCCTTTAATAGTCTAAGTGGAACACATTTAGTCTTTTTATAACTTGTGTTCAGTAACTTCTATCCATTGACCACCTCTCTGTCAAAGGGTGTGCAATTATTTGGTGATGTTATTTTATTTTATTTTTCTCTTCATAATAATAAGAAGAAATCGTGAGATTTAACCAGAAAGTTAAAAAGGAGGCCACACAATGAGTCAGGAGATATGCCAAATATTCTAGATTACAGGTTGAACTGTAGTAAAAGCCATGAATGGAAACAGCTTTTTGCCCAGCGAGGTTTATAATTGAGTTTGTAAAGGAAAGAACTATATATTTGTTTTAATAAGAACTGTGTTGATGCAGTTGATATTTTTTTAAGGAAATTGACTCGGGAATTTAACATTCCGTGATACTTTTGCTTGAAAAAGTTCATCCTTGTTATACTGCTCCTCTCATCCTTCACCAAGTAAATTTGATTCTCCAAAAATGCAAAATAACATCACACACACACACACACACACATACACATACCCCTAGTTGGAGACTGAAGCAGAATGTGAGAAAAAATAAGTATTAGACACTTTATAAAAAATACTTAAGAAATGTAGAACTTAAAAAAAATACCTTTTGTCTACTCTTAGAAGAAAAATATTTGTATTTGCTTTGGTTTATAAGATTTTTAAATTACTATTTTAAAAAAGCAATGTCATTTCATTTAGGAACATAATAGATAATAAAAATAAAATGACCAGTGGTGCCTGGGTGGCTCAGCTGGTTAAGCTTCTGCCTCTTGATTTCTGCTTAGGTCATGATCTTAGGGCCCAGAGATTGAGCCCCACATCAGGCTCTGCACTTAGTGGGAAGTCTGCTTCTCCTTCTCCCTCTGCATGCTTGCTTGCTTGCTTGCTAGCTCTCTCTTTCTCTCTCTCTCTCTCGCCAAAAAAATAAATAAATAAATATTTTTTTAAAAATGAATACATCTTTTAAAAAAAAGTAGAGGTAACAGAGTTCATTATCTCAAACTAAATCCTACATTACCTCTCTCTCCACTTCCATAATTTCCCATATGAACATTGCACAAGGAACCATATACAAATATTGCCTTAATAACATGAAAACTCCAGCCCAGAGACTTGCAATCTAGGCATTGAATCTAAGACTGCTCAGAGTATAAGTATGTCTATCAGAATCATCATCTATATCTCTGTCCACAAAGATTACAAAGCTAAGTAGTAGTATAATTATAACTCTACATTAGGGTTTTTACTCTCATTAATATATTATTTCATAAAACTGTTAATGGCTAAAAATGGATAGTTGTTTTGAAAGCAAAATCTGATACCACTTGGATCCTCAAGCTGATTTTAACATATAAGCACAAATCTAAGTTTTCTTTTCTTCTCTTTTTTTTTTTTTTTTTTAGGGTTGGTCATTTTATTTTTTTAATATTTTTTTGAAAAATTATTCATTTATTTTAGAGAGAGAGAGATAGAGAGTGGACCCATGAGTGAGGAGGAGGGGCAGAGGGACAGAAACAGACTCCCTGCTAAGTGCAAAGCCTGATGTGAGGCTCAATCCCAGGACCCTGAGATCATGATCTGAGCTGAAAGAAGATGTTTAACAGACTGAGCCACCTAGGTGGTCCTGGCAGAAATTTCTTATATGACTTAGCATATATAGCTTGATAGCTCCCATTCTGAATATGTTATTGGGTTACATTTTTAAAAAATCAAATATGCAGGGGCACCCGGGTGGTTGAGTTGGTTGGTGGCTCCCTTTGACTTGGTCATGATCCCAGGCTCCTGGGATCCAGCCCCACATCAGTCTCCTTGCTGGGTGGGGAGCCTGCTTCTCCCCTGCCTGCCGCTCCCCCTGCTTGTGGTTGCTCTTTACCTCTCTCTTTCTCTCTCTGTCAAATAAATAAATCAATCTCTAAAAAAAAAATGGAGTCTGCTTATATTTAAGTTTTCTTTGTAATTACCTTCTGAATTCTAAAAACAAAACATACTCAGAAAATGCAATATATTACTTAATGCCAATTAATAATCATTCTACTATAAAAGAATCATACAACTATTTTAGTTAACTATACCTGTAAAAAGAAGTTTGACACATCCTGTGGATATTTCTATTTGTTTCTAGAAATCATCCATAGATGTTAGAATGTTATATTATTTTATAAATACCTATCCTAGGAGCTCTATGGATGAACCTAGAGTTTAGAATTAGCATATACCAAGTCCCATGATGATTACTGCTTCAAGAAGAGAATCCTTTGGAACAACTGCTCAGATCTTTAGTTTGGTCCTTGTGATGGTTAAAACCACAATATTCTTAATATAAACATGCACTGAGCAATAAAAATCTCAGTAGCTAACTATCAGGGAGTCACAGAAGTGCAGGAAACTTACCTTCAGGAATCCTAAAACACTGACAGTTTATTCAGTTCCTTTTCAATAAAGGACGTCACTGAGTCAGAGAGGAAAAAAAATTGGGAATCTTTCACCTAAAATACAAGCAAATATATACATATTTTTTTCTTTCAGAATCCATTATGTCCATTTTGTAATGTCTTAATAAAAGTAACTACAGCTTACATTTTAAAATGTTTTTATTTTATTTTATTATTTTAATTCCAGTATAGTTAACATGTAGAGGTATATTAGTTTCAGGTGTACAACATAGTGATTCAGTAATTCCATACATCACCCAGTGCTCATCATGACAAGTGCACTCCTTAATCCCCAATACCCTTTTTACCCATACCTCCCACCCCCCACCTCACCTCTGGTAACCATGTTTGTTCTTAATAGCTGAGAGTCTGTTTCTTGTCTTATCTCTCTCTCTCACATTCTGTCTCTCTCTTTCCCTTGCTTATTTGTTTTGTTTCTTAAATTCCACATATGAGTGAAATCCTATGATATTTGTCTTTCTCTGACTGACTTGTTTTATTTGGCATTATACTCTCCACTTCCACACATTTCACTGCAGATGGCAAGATTTCATTCTTTTCTTATGGCTGTACACTGTTAAACACACACACACACACACACACACACACCACATCATAAAATTAGTATGGGAAATATGTAAAAGTTTGGTATCACCAGGAGATATTATCAGTAGGTATGGGTATTACCAATAGGAAATTTAAAAGTTATCCATGAGGTTGAACTTCAAGGGGCTCTCATACAACACCCCTTATTCTTTGCAGAGGAAATCTAAAATCCCTGGCTACAATTAGTTTATCCTACAACATACATTGGGCACAATTTGTACTATTTGTTTTGTTTTTAGTATTTTGTATCTTTATAACATTCACTTATTTTAAAAATTAATAAATACCTGTTAAGTATGTCAAGTGAGCAACTATATTAGAGATTCAGGTAATTCAAAGAAGTCCAATAGGGATAATTAATAGTTTTGAAAGCTTATTACATGTAAGGCATTGTACTAAACTTTATGTGAAATAAACAACATAGGACAAGAGTCCTATGCAAATATACTATTATTATTCTTATTTTATAGGTAAGGGTATAAGGCTCAAAACACTTAAGTAATTTTCTTTACACAGGTCACCCAAGTAGAAAGTGGTTAAGCAGATATTTGAACCCAGAGGATCTGGTTCCAAACCAATACACTTAACAATTATCCAACTGAGTAACCTGCCCTAAATTTACAATAAGGCAAGGAATTAGGACACAGATACAAATAATCCCAAACAAATTGTAATGATTAAATGTCATTGGAAAGAATACATACACAGTTCTTCAAAGGATCTTATCATCACTAACAATAAGTGAGTAAGATAGAAGTGGCAATAAAGTGATGTCTTATCAATAGTCAATTTGAAAGCAATAATAAACCAACTAAAAGTCAGTCTGTGTTTTATTATAACTTTTTTAAATGGCTGTCCTAACAATGTCAGCAACAAAAACCCCCTCCCTGAAAGGACACACCTTTGATCATGACTCCAAATGGAAATCTATTAGCTTGCCGTAAAGGTAATAATAAAAATAAGTACAATGAGAACAATATCATTAAATTCTAGTTTGACTGAATTCTAGTTTGATGCTGGCCTATCAAAATCTAACTCTCTCTTTGTGAAAAAGAGAGGTTAGTGAGTGTCATAGAAACCATATCTTTTCATGACCAAAGTTTTAATAATGAAGCAACTAGAAAGAAGGAAAGACACTTGAACAGAGCATAAATTTCTCACCAGCCAGTATGAAACCGTACTATATAGCACCATGTTTACATATTGTTAGAACTATCTCTTGCTTACTATATGCCATGCAAGCTACACATGTGAAAACATTGTCCTCCTCTTGATTAACTGAAAGAATAAACATGAGTATAGTTTTATTTTTTGATCATGCCTTTGCTCCTTTCTGCAGCTTTCCACTAACTATAGATAAATTGTACTATATATATATAGTTTGTTAATATATAATGCGTATAATATATTATACATAACATATACTACTTATAATTATATGTAAACAATGTATAGTTTATTAACATATTGGTTCAAATACAAGAGAGTATTGAGAAGAAAATAATTATTCATGCTAATATTACTTATTTCAAATATGCTTTCAAATATTTTTGCTATGCAGAAGTGAAAGTCATCAACACTGCTTTGTTCCAGTTTTTTGAAAACTTTAATAAAAAAAACATTCTCTTTTTTCTAATTTTATGAAAGTTTGTAATTGACCACTGGGCATAAATTGTTCAAATTCTTTTTTGGAAGATACAGCTAAGTCTTGGCACTAAATGCTGTGTTTCTTGGCACCGAAACAGTTACAAGAAATGAACATGTTAAAATCTCTTGTTTGCAATAGTTAAGCCAAATATAATTACATGTGAGTCTATTGACTGAAGGTATGATTGTTATCCAAGATCTGGCCATATGGGTTCTGGAGGTGACAATGCCAACCTTAAATTCCAGAGCTTTTTTCATGCTATTTGATTTTCACAGCTGGAATTTATTACTTCTTCATAGTGCAAAATTATCCATCCACTTGGTTTCATTTCTTGGCTCAATGTTGTGACTTAGTAATTTTCAGCATCTTATTGACAGATGGAAAGTGTTCCCTAAACATGTTGCTGAATTAACACAGAATGTACTTCTAAACTACAATAAAGAATGGAACTGAAAATGTCAAGTCCACTAGGTTCCATCTAAAGCCCACGTATTGTTATCATGGAATTTTTGGATGGAAATGGTTCATTAGAAGTTATGTGGTTAAAGCACCATCCTTAATCTAAACAAACAAGTGAACAGAATACTCCTTTATGTCTGGACAAAATCCTTATGCTATAAATTAAACCTGCTTTTAATTTTCTTTCTATCCTTTCCAATAGAAATTTTGAATAACCTAGCACTATCCTTTGCGTAAAATTCCTTTAAGTACTCTCAAATTAAATTCTTTCACATTCATCTTCAGGCCAAATAATTGCATTTTCTTTTATCTCTCTACATGGGTTCTATTTTCCATTCTATTAATCAGTTATTTCTCCCCTGAAACCTCCCCACATTATATGCTTTGGCTAAGATTTATGAAACAGAATACAACATTTTTAAGTACAGTGTGTCTCCTGTTCCCCGCTCTATATACCTGCTTTTGTATTTTAATATTGTGTTTGATTAAAAGCAAATAAAATCACAGTATTCACACTGTTGATCTGTGGCCAATTTATAGGAACCCTAGTCTTAGAGATTTCACATACATTCTACCAGATTGTCAGTGTCTTATATTTATGAACTGCATCCATGTTGTTGCTTTTTGAAAAGTTATAATGAAGTCTACTGTCTCTCTTGCTAAATTATAAGTTCCAAAAGGGCTGGATCTACATATCTTCTAACTTCCTAATATATACCCAGTACATAGTACAGAATCTGGCATAAATAAATATTTGAAGAATGAGTGAAGAAAGGAAATTTTAAAAAGCAGACTATTTGGGTTCAGCCAAATATATTTCTCTTCAAATCTGGACATTGGGACTCTGGTTTCCTTTAAGTTTATATGTATTTTATTACATTTTTATGTAAGTACTGCTTTCCCTCCTTATCAATTCAATAGTTTGGGCTTGATTTATATGCAAAATTTTCTTAAAGTGTAAGGGAGTTTCAATATATAAAATCACTGCCAGTTTCTTTCAAACTTGGGCAATGAGATGTGTCTCCTCATCTCTTGGAACGAAGGTGGGCTATGATAGTGCATTGGACAGCTCCATGAAAAGAGCCCATATACTCCAGACAACTAGGAACAGAGCTCCCTTTTTGATTTCAACATTTATTAATTGGGTAGGTTTCTTCAGGTCTCTATTATTTCCTCATTTGTAAATGGATACAATAATTTGTCCTTAGAAAACTGATGAAAGCATCTAAAGAAGTAAAGATAAATAAACACCTAGTGGGTATAAAAGTCTGTAGTAGAGATGTAAGTACCTAGTAAGTGTATAAGTACCCATGAGTATGTAAGTATGTAGTAGGTATGTATGTACGTAGTAAGTATATAAGTACCCATGAGTATATAGGTATGTAAGTACATAGTAAGTATGCAAGTACCTGTAGGTCCTCAAAAATATTTTGTGCCCTTTTTTTCAGCACTTTTTTTTCTAAATATTTTGTATTGACAGGTTAAAACACTCAAATTGTTTATTCTATAATGGGGATAGAAAGGAACAAAAAAAAAAGATTTAAATAAATATGATAAAGTTTTATGACAGAATGAAGTGGTTCTATGAATTCTCCCATTTCTTGTCAGGAGAGAGGAAAAATAAAACATCATTAGAATGCACAAAGAGTTTTTGATGTAACAGATTAATGGGAAATATAATAACAAATGTCAAAGAGAGTGTGACTAGTATGAAACTTCCAATCTGTGTCATATCATTTACACAAAATGTTAGAATCACAATCACAATTCTGTATATGCACTACAATCCTCTGTAAGTCCCATTTGTCTAACAGCTTTATTAAAGTATAATTGACAAACAAGAATCTGTATATATTTAAAATGTACAATATGATAAGTTTTAACAGATATATATGTCATGAAACCATCATCACACTTATGATAATGAACATACTTATCACTTTTGGAAATTTGTTTTTCTCTCTCTCAGCACTTCCTGTATCCTTACCTCCACAGACAAACACTTAACTTGCCTGCAGTCACTATAGACTAGTTTGCATTTAGGTAAACCTAGAGACATACATTAAGCATACATTTTGTCTGACTTTTTCCACTCAGCTTCATAACTTTGAGATTATCCATGTTGATGATGGTATCAAACATTTATTCCTTTATATTGCTTTGAAGCATTCTACTGTATGGATAATACTGTAAAATGAATATTTTGTATTCATTCACTCATTTATTATCACTTGGGTTAACTCAAGTGTTAGACTATTACAAATCAGGCTGCTATGATCATTCAGGTAATTAGTCTTTATATGAGTGCACACTTTCTCTTCTCTGGGAATTGAAGGCTAGGTCATATGAGTGTGTGTTTTAAGTACTGAACTCTTTTCCAAAGTAGTTGCACCATTTCACATTTTGCAATTGTTGGAGAGTTCCCGTTCCTTCACATTCTTATCAATACTTGATACTTTCAAATTTTTGACATTCTAATAGATGTGTATTGAATTTGTATTTAATTTATGACTAATGATATTGAATGTCATTCATATGCTTATTTGCTATGTATCTTCCTTAGTGAAGCATGTGTTTAGATCATGTTCCCATTTTTTTATTGGATGGCTTATTTTATATTATTGAATTTTTCAAGTTCTTATACATTGTGGATCCAAGTTATTGTTCAGACAAAAATTTTGCAAATATTTTCATTTTCTTGCCTTTTGTTTCAATTTTCTTTCCTTATTCTAGCTCATTGGAAGTTGAGGTCACTAATTTGAAATCTGTCTCCTTTTCTAATATAAATCTTTTATACAGGTATTTTCATTATCTAGGATTTGGTCTATTTTGATAAAGATTCCATAAGCCTTTGAAAAGAAAATATATTTTTTGTTGCTGGGTGAAATGCTCTATATATTATCTTAGATCAAGTTGGTTGATAGCACCGTTTAAGTGTCCTCTATCTTTACTGAATTTTTTGGTATTTATTCTGTCAGGCATTTTGAGATGAGTACAAATTTCTGACTATTATTGTGCAATTTTTAATTCTCCTTGAAATTTTACCAGTTTTGTTTCATGTATTTTGAAGTTTTGTTAATGGTGATTCAGGACTGTTAGGTTTCTCTTAATAAACTGATTTATATGTCATCAGGAAATGATTTAAAATTAGTAATATGCTTTGCAGTAAAATCTACTTTGATATTATTACAACCTCTGTAGGTTCCTCTGGTTTTATTATTGGCATGCTTTACTTCTCTCCATCTTTTTACTTCTAATCTATTTGTGACTTTATATTTAAAGTTTATTTTTTTATAGTCACATAGAGTTGGGAATATATTCAGATGGAATTTTTCCAAGCTGATAATTTCAGTATTTTTAATTGGAGTTTTAAGACCATTTATATTTATAATATGAATATGTCTAAGTTTTAGTCTTTTTTTTTTTTTTTTTTACTATTAACTAAAGTCCACACTTTATTCAAATTGCACTAGTTTTTCCACTCATGTTCTTTTTTCTGTTTTAGGATCCCACCATGTATTTAATCGCCACGTCTCCTTAGTCTCCTTGATCTGTGATAGTTCCTCAATCTTCCCTTTTTTTCAATGACCTTGAGAGTTTGAAGATTACTAGTGAGGTGTTTTTGTAAAGTGTCCCTCAATTTCAATATTTTTAATTTTCAATGATGACTGTTTTATTGTACCTAGCTTATCAAGGTGTTTGGGCTAAGGTGTGCTACCCAATTCAACTAGGTTGAAGATAGAAGTTTCTATCTTTGATTCTACTTTTAGATTCTAAGAGCTGCCCAATATATTACAAATCCCTTCCTTTTCTCCTTAAGTTTGCCAGGGTTGGTGTTCCTTAATTCATAGGGTCCCATGATTAATTCACAACTCAGGGTCTCCCTGTCACTCTTCCAAACTCTCATGATCTTTTCTGGAAACCTCAAATACATTAAATTCTTAACATGCTGAGATGCTTACAAAACTCCTTAACTTTCCCTGTTTGCATCATTTCCTGGTCTTACTCAAATGTCAGTGATAAGACCAGAGGTAATTTTATTTTTTCCTGAGAATCACTTTCTTTTTCCTTCCAGTTTTATTGAGATATAATAACATTATATTAGCCTAAGGCTTACAACAAGATGACTTGATGCATGTAGACATTGTAAAATGACCATCAGGATAAGTTTAATTCTCTACCATGTTAAATAGCTATAAATTCTCTTCTTTATTATTTCTTATGCTTTATTATTTGTTTTCTACTGACAGCATTTGTGCTTTCTTTTTCTTTTACTTTTTTTTTCTGTTCTTTTTTTTCATTTTTTTCCCTATTTCTGCTAGCCCTTTTATGTTGTTAGGTGACAGACATTTTTGTATTTCCATAAATATTTTTGAGGTTTGTTTTGCAATACTATTATTTGAAACAATTTTATTCATTGAAATTTAGCTTTTAGGATTTATTAGATGGGACCAGAGCAGTGGTTTTGTTGTTGTTTTTCTCAGGACTAACTGTTCGCTACTAGGGCAATGTAATTCTGAATGCTCTACCCAGAGTTCTGTGCATCATACGATCATCCAGTCTGACTAGTGGGAACAGGCACTATTCTAGGTCCTGTTTGAGTTTCAGGTATTGTTCCCTATAACCTTTTCAGAACCTTTTTTTTTTTTTTTTTTTTTTGGCAGTATCAGGCAGTTTCTTTGGATGTATACCCTGATTGATTTTCTACAGTACATTCAGGGGTGATCCTCTGCAAATCTGTGGAATTCACATTCTAGGCAGCATTCTCTTCTCAATTAGTGCCTGAGAACTGCAATGGTCTCCTTGGACTCTCAGTTCATTCTCTCTCTCTCTCTCTCTCTCTTTTTTTTTTTAATATATAATGTATTATTTGGTTCAAGGGTACAGGTCTGTGAATCATCAGTCTTACATAATTCACAGCACTCACCATAGCACATACCCTTCCCAATGTCCATCACCCAGCCACCCTATCCCTTCTCCCCCACCAGCAACCCTCAGTTTATTTCCTGAGATTAAGACTCTTGTATGGTTTGTCTCTCTCCCCAATCCCATCTTGTTTCATTTTTTCACTCCCTTCCCCCACCATGAGTGCCCCGCCCTG
Source organism: Lontra canadensis (assembly GCF_010015895.1). Taxonomy (NCBI): domain Eukaryota; kingdom Metazoa; phylum Chordata; class Mammalia; order Carnivora; family Mustelidae; genus Lontra; species Lontra canadensis. Next base: position 19,567,291 of record NW_022631005.1, read on the forward strand.
CCTCTCAAATACCTCATATCAGAGAGATCATATGATAATTGTCTTTCTCTGGTTGACTTAGTTTGCTTCGCATATTATCCTCTAGTTCCATCTGTGTCATTGTAAATGGCAAGATTTACGGGTTTTTGATGGCTGTATAGTATTCCATTGCATATATGTATGTGTGTGTGTATGTGTGTATGACTTCTTCTTTATCCATTCATCTGTTGATGGATATCTAAGCTCATTCCATAGTTCAGCTTTTGTGGACATTGCTACTATAAACACTCAGGTGCACGTGCCTCTTCACATCACTACATTTGTATCTTTGGGGTAAATACCCAGTAGTGCAATTGCTGGGACATAGACTAGCTCTACTTTCAACATTTTGAGGAACCTCCATACTGTTTTCCAGAGTGGCTACACCAGCACGCATTCCAGAGGGTTCCCCTTTCTCTGCATCCTTACCATCTTTTGTTTCCAGACTTGTTAATTTTACCTATTCTGACTAGTATGAGGTAGTAACTCACTGTGGTTTTGATTTGGATTTCCCTGATGCCAAGTGATGTTGAGCACTTTTGCATGCGTCTTTTGGCCATCTGGATGTCTTCTTTGCAGAAATGTCTGTTCATGTCCTCTGCCCATTTCTTGATTAGATTATTTGCTCTTTGGGTGTAGAGTTTGATAAGTTCTTTATAGATTTTGGATACTAGCCCTTTATCTGATATGTCATTTGCAAATATCTTTTCCCATTGTGTGGGTTGTCTTTCCTTTTGTTGACTTTCTTTTGTTGTGCAAAAGTTTTGATCTTGATGAAGTTCCAATAGTTCATTTGTGTCTTTGCTTCCCTTGCCTTTGGCTATGTTTCTAGGAAGAAGTTGCTGCACCTGAGGTCAAAGAGGTTTCTGTCTGTGTTCTTTTCAAGGATTTTGATGGATTCCTGTCTCACATTTAGGTCTTTCATCCATTTTGAGTCTATTTTTGTGTTTGGTATAAGTAAATGGTCTAGTTTCATACTTCTGCATGGGACTGTCTAATTTTCCCAACACCACTTGTTGAAGATACCGTCTTTTTTCCATTTGACATTCTTTCCTGCTTTTTCAAAGATTATTTGATCATAGAGTTGAGGGTCCATTTCTGGGCTCTCTATTCTGTTCCATTGATCTGTGGGTCCGTTTTTGTGCCAGTACTATGCTGTCTTGATGATGACAGCTTTGTAATAGAGCTTGAAGTCTGGAATTGTGATGCCACCAACTTTGGTTTTCTTTTTCAACATTCCTCTGGCTATCTGGGGTCTTTTCTGGTTCCATATAAATTTTAGGATTATTTGTTCTATTTTTTTTTTAAACAAATTGATGGCATTTTGATAGGGATTGCATTAGATGTGTGGATTGCTCTAGGTAGCATAGACATTGTCACAATATTTGTTCTTCCAATCCATGAGCGTGGAATATGTTTCCGTTTCTTTGTCTTCCTCAATTTCTCTTGTGAGTACTTTATAGTTTTCTGAGTACAGATTCTTTGCCTCTTTGGTTGGGTTTATCCCTAGGTATTTTATGGTTTTGGGTACAATTGTAAATGGGACTGACTCCTTAATTTCTCCTTCTTCTGTCTTGTTGTTGGTGTATAGAAATGCAACTGATTTTTGTGCATTGATTTTATATCCTGACACTTCCCTGAATTCCTGTATGAGTTCTAACAGTTTTGGAGTGGAGTTTTTGGGTTTTCCACATGAAGTAACATATCATCTGCAAAGAGTGAGAGTTTGACTTCTTCTTTGCTGATTTGGATGCCTTTTATTTCTTTTTGTTGTCTGATGCTGAGGCTAAGACTTCTAGTACTATGTTGAACATTGGTGATAGTGGACAGTCCTGCCGTTTTCCTGACCTTATAGGAAAAGCTCTCAGTTTTCCCCATTGAGACTTATATTCACTGTGGGTTTTTCATAGATGGCTTTTATGATATTGAGGTATGTACCCTCTATCCCCATACATTGAAGAGTTTTGATCAAGAAGGGATCCTGTACTTTGTCAAATGCTTTTTCAGAATCTATTAAGAGTATCATATGTTTCTTGTTATTTCTTTTATTAATGTATTATATCACACTAATTGATTTGTGGATGTTGAACCAACCTTGAAGCCCAGGAATAAATCCCATTTGGTCATGGTGAATAATCCTTCTAATATACTGTTGGATCCTGTTGGCTGGTATTTTGGAGAGAATTTTGCATCTGTGTTCATCAAGGATATTGGTCTGTAATTCTCCTTTTTGATAGGGTCTTTGTCTGGTTTTGGGATCAAGGTAATGCTGGCCCCATAAAATTAGTTTGGAAGTTTTCCTTCCATTTCTATTTTTTGGAATAGTTTCAGCAGAATAACTATTAATTCTTCTTTAAATGTTTGGTAGAATTCCCCTGGGAAGCCATCTGGCCTTGGGCTCTTGTTTGTTGGGAGATTTTTGATGAATGCTTCAATCTCCTTACTGGATATGGGTCTGTTCAGGTTTTCTATTTCTTCCTGGTTCAGTTGTGGGAGTTTATATGTCTCTAGGAATGCATCCATTTCTTCCAGATTGTCAAATTTGCTGGTGTATAGTTGCTCATAATATGTTCTTATAAATGTTTGTATTTCTTTGGTGGTGTTTGTGATCTCTCCTCTTTCATTCATGATTTTATTAATTTGGGTCCTTTCTCTTTTCTTTTTGAAAAGTCTGGCCAGGATTTTATCAATCCTTTTAATTCTTTCGAAGAACCAGCTCCTAGTTTTGTTGATGTGTTCTACTGTTCTTTTTATTTCTATTTCATTGATTCAGGCTCTGATTATTATTTCTCTTCTCCTGTTGGGTTTAGGCTTTCTTTGCTGTTCTTTCTCCAGCTCCTTTAGGTGTAGGGTTAGATTGTGTACTTGAGACTTTTCTTGTTCATTGAGAAAGGCTTGTATTGCTATATACTTTCCTCTGAGGATTGCCTTTGCTGTGTCCAAAGATTTTGAACAGTAATGTTTTCATTATCATTTGTTTCCATGAATTTTTTCAATTCTTCTTTAATTTCCTGGTTGACCCATTCATTCTTTCATAGGATGCTCATTAGCCTCCATGTATTTGAGTTCTTTCCAACTTTGCTCTTGTGGTTGAGTTCTAGTTTCAAAGTATTGTGGTCTGAAAATATGCTGGGAATGATCCCAATCTTTTGGTACTGGCTGAGACCTTATTTGTGACTCAGGATGTGATCTATTCTGGAGAATGTTCCATGTTCCCTCAAGAAGAAGGTGTCTTCTGTTGCTTTGGGATGGAATGTTCTGGATATATCTGTGATGTCCATCTGGTCCATTGTGTCATTTAAAGCCTTTATTTCCTTATTGATCTTTTGCTTAGATGATCTGTCCATTTCAGTGACGTGTTAATGTCCCCTATTATTATTGTATTATTGTTGATGTATTTCTTTGATTTGTTATTAATTGGTTTATGTAATTGGCTGCCCCATGCAGGGACATGGATATTTAAAATTGTTAGATCTTCTTGTTGAACAGACACTTTAAGTATGATATAATGTCCCTCCTCATCTCTTATTATAGTCTTTGGCTTAAAATCTAATTTATCTGTTATAAGGATTGCCACTCCAGCTTTCTTTTGATGTTTATTAGCATGGTAAATTGTTTCCTACTCCCTCACTTTAAATATGGAGGTGTCTTTGGGTCTAAAATGAGTTTCTTGCAGACAGCATATCAATGGGTCTTATTTTTTATCTATTCTGGTTTTCTGGGTCTTTTGATTGGAGCATTTAGCCCATTTCCATTCAGGGTAACTATCCAAAGATATGACTTTAGTGCCATTGTATTGCCTGTAAGGTGACTGTTACTGTATGTTGTCTCTGTTCCTTTTTGATCTGTTACTTTTAGGCTTTCTCTTTGCTACAGGACCCCTTTCAGTATTTCCTGTAGGGCTGTTTGCAAATTATTTAGTATTTGCAAATTATTTTAATTTTTGTTTGTCCAGGAAGCTTTTCAGCTCTCCTTCTATTTTCAATGACAGCCTGGCTGGATATAGTATTCCTGGGTGCATATTTCTCTCATTTAGTGCTCTGAGTATATCATGCCAGTCCTTTCTGGCCTGCCAGTTCTCTGTGGATAGGTCTTGTGTCAGTCTAATATTTCTGCCATTGTATGTTACAGAGCTCTTGTGCTGATCCGCTTTCAGGATTTTCTCTTTGTCACTGAGACTTGTCAGTTTTACTATTAGATGACAAGGTGTTGACCTATTTTTATTGATTTTGAGGGGCTTCTCTGTGCCTCCTGGATTTGGATGCTTGTTCCCTTCACCAAATTATGGAAATTCTCTGCTATAATTTCCTGCAATATACCTTCCGTGCCTTTCTTCTTCTTCTGGGATCTCAATTATTCTAATATTGTTTCATCTTATGGTATCACTTATCTCAGGAATTCTCCCCTTGTGGTCCAGTAGTTGTTTACACCTCATTTATCTTCCTCATTTATCCTATCAGTAAGAGCCTCTATTTTTAACTGCACCTCATTAATAGCTTTTTTTAAAATTTCAACTTGGTTAGATATTAGTTGTTTTATTTCTCCAGAAAGGGATTTTATTTCTCCAGAAATGGAGTCTCTAATATCCTCCATGCTTTTTTCAAGCCCAGCTAGCACCTTGATAATTGTCATTCTGAACTCTAGTTCTGATATCTTACTAATGTCCATATTGATTAGGTCCCTAGCTATTGGTACTGCCTCTTGTTCTTTTTTTTTTTTTTTTTTTGAGGTGAGTTTTGCTGCCGTGTCATTTTGTCCAGATAAGAATAGATGAATGAGAGAATGAAATACTAAAAGAAGCAATGAAAATAAATAAATAAATAAATAAATAAATAAAAATTAAAAAAAAAAAGGAGAAATGACCACAGAAAAACATACACTAATCAAGACACTTGAAACTGGGGGAAGAAGAAAGGAGGGGGAGATATATAATGTATATAATTCATATATATATGTATATATTGTATATATATGACTGGTGAATAGAACAGAGCCACAAACTTGATTTTTGGGTGTATTTTGGTCTATTAGAAGAAACTGCCTCACAAAATTTTTTAAAGAAAGAAATAAATATATATATATGAAAATAAGGGTAAACATGGTGAAAGGATGGACTATGACTATAAAGATGAAAATTTTAAAAGATTCTAAATAAAGAATTGATAAGAGAATTTGGTTAGAAAAAAAAAAAAGGAAAGAATGTCATTAGGCTGGAGACTAGTACAAAGCCATGTGCTAGATTGAGGGTATATTTTGATCTGTTAGAAGAAATTGTATCCTAAAAATTTTAAAGAAAGAAATACCTATATAAATACAAAAAATAAATTTAAATACAATGACAGGATAGAATACGACTATAACAGTGAAAATTTAAACATATTTAAACATATTTTTAAAAAGGTATTGATAAGACTGAATAGTTTAAACAGTTTAAAATAGGTAGGAGGAAAAAATAAATATAATAAGAAAAAATAAAATTTAACTTTGAAAGACTAAAGAATCACGAGGAGAAAAGCCATGAATTATATGTGCTGCATACTCCTAGCTATAGAGTTCTGCAGTTCTCATTGATCAGTGAATGCTGTCTTCACTGATGTTCTTGCTGATCTTCTTGGGGAGGGGCTTGTTGCAGTGATTCTCAAATGTCTTTGCCTGAGGAAGAATTGCACCGACCTTGCCAGAGGCCAGGCTATGTAATATGCTTGGGTTTGCTCTCCATAACTTTTGTTCCCTGAATGCTTTCCGTACAGCTTTGGAGGAGGAGAAAGAAGATGGCAACCTCCCAATCTCTGGCCCAGAGGAGTTGAGAGTTTAAAGCCCCTCTCTTTAGTGTGCCCTCAGAGAAAAGCAGTCAATCCCTCCCCTCTCCCTAGTTTCTGGCTGCACTCTGAGCTCACCCGGCCTGTGACTGAGCATTTTGACCTCTGACACATGGCCCCATTTGGAGTCTCCAAACCCAACAGATTCCTGAAGCACGCTCCCGCACTGATCCTCCCGGAGGAGAAGGAAGGATGGTGTCTTCCCAGAGCTGCCACTTGTGGTCCCTGCTTGATGAGCAGTGTACTGACTGTGCTTTGGATCATGGTTTAAGGTAATCCCGAGCTGAGAGCACTTTCCTCAGTTCCACGTCTGCAGCTGGCTTCCCTGCTCTGATACCTGAGAGCTCTGCCACACTTAGGCACTCCTGGTCTTTTTGTGACCCTGCAGATCCTGATACCATACTGTCCCCGTGAGGGCTCCACCTCTGCTTAGCCTCTGGACGGATGTCCTTCAGTGGAGCAGACTTCTAAAAATTCCAATTTTGTGCTCTGCTGCTCTATGGCTTGCCAGGAGCTGGCCCCTCCCCTGCAATCTATCTTCCCGTATGTTGCCTCAGATTCACTTTTCCACACATCCTACCTTCCAGAAAGTGGTCGCTTTTCTGTTTAGAATTGCTGCTCTTATTCTCTTCGATCTCCTGTTGAGTTTGTAGGTGTTCAGCATGGTTTGATAACTATCTAGCTGAACTCCTGGGACCTGATGATATTTAGGTCTCATACTCCTCCACCATCTTGTTCCTTCCCTCAGTTCATTCTTGTTAGCTCATGGAGTCCACTGGACTTTGCCTACCTTTCCCTTACCCCTGTTGCAGCCTGGAAACTTTCCCAAGACATTAAGGCCTGGCAGTGTTATTGCTCACCATACCTCATTTGTTTCTTGTCTCTCATAGATTACTGTTCTTTCCTGCCTGATGTCTCATATGTGGATAAAACATATTTTGTCTTTGGGGGGTTCTTTTTATTCTTGTTGTTGTTGTTGTTATTTCAAGTGGGAGGGTAAATCTGGCATCTTTTACTCAGATCAAACCATCTATTTGTTTCTATATGAAGCTTTACCTTTCTGATAAACATTCAATGCTTAGCATTATTTGTCCTCTCCTGACTTCTCTACCCCAAGTCTTACTCAGTCATAATCTACCATTTTAATCAGATTTTATTTCACCAGGGCTTTACCACCTTGTTAAGGCTTAGTTCAAGTGCTACCACATGTATAGAAAAGTTGGTATTAGTAATAGTTTTGGAATAACAGAGACATTGAATATAGTCCTAAACAGGGACAGAGTTCTTAATGCATTATGACTTTATTCCAGTAAAACTTTAATAGTATCTTGTCTTTTTGGTCTATAAGGGGTACACATTTCTTTCATTAGGTGTAGGTACTTAGAGAGCAGGTGTTGTAAGCTCTTGCTTTACAGGCCTCCCTGGAGGAATACATGTGGCTGGGGATTTTTCAAAGAGACTTTTGGAACTATTTAGAAGGGAAAGTGTAGATGAAGAGCTGACTGTAGCACTCAGTGTAGATTCCTGGGGTGATTACTTTTCCAAGGATGTGCCAACCATGACCCTATACTATAGTCAGGCTAAGTTATAAAGCTTGTAAGTGAAACTACAACATCAATGACTTGAGGACTTTCTCCTTCCACATTATTTTTGAGGATGGTCTTCCTATACCCTTTTGCCCCATATTTAGTGCCCAGAAATGTCTCTCAGCATAGCAGTGATGTGAAATAATGCTGAGTTGCAAAGCATGCCTGTATTTTATAATCATTTGGCCCACATGCAAGGTCAGGTGGGAATGAGTTATTTCAAAATCTGGAGAATTATCTACATGAAGAAAGTAAGAGTGGTGATTCTCTCCACAAAAGTAGACAAATTCAGCCCTGGTGCGGATGTGTCACATAGGAGTCCATAGGTTATTCAGGGCCAATTAATCAGTATGTAGGGTGAGGGGCCATCAGCCAAACCTGAATTTGCAATTACTATAACTACACCAAGGCCTGTTATAGTAATTTATTGTCTCAGGGCAGCTGTTGCCACAGTCCCTTAAAGACTCAGGGAGAGTGTGATGAAAGACAAGAGAGTTATAAATGGGTGGGGCTCGAATCTGGGGAATTTGGGTGTATGTAGGATCTCAGGTTCTGTTCAGGAACCAGGCCAGGCTTGAGGAAAGAAGGCAGAGAACCTGTGGTAGGTGAAATAGGGAAGTATCCCCCTTCTCTTTGTTAGTAAGAGCCCATCCCCTTTCCACATAAGCATTGCCTTACCCAGGGCACATTTTCATGCCACTGGTATATGCAGTTGAGGTTATTTATTTATTTATTCATTTGACAAAGAGAGAGAGATCATAAGCAGGCAGAGAGGCAGGCAGAGAAAGAGGGGGAAACAGGCTTCCTGCCGAGCAGAGAGCCTGATTCAGGGCTCAATCCCAGGACCATGAGATCATGACCTGAGCCGAAGGCAGAGGTTTAACTCACTGAGCCAACCAGGCACCCCTGCAGTTCACTTTTGAAAATGTTAGTTATTTAAACTGACAAGATACAAATGATAAGGATATTAATATTATTTTTTTTTATTTTGGGCCAGGAATTTATTTGTGGAAATAAAAGAGGAAGTTGAAACTGAATCAGTATGATTTAACTGTCTTTAGGGATAAAGCAAAAAATATTCCAAATGAGTACAGAAGTAACATTGGTTTCTACAGTTAATAATGAAAGATGGACATTAGAGAGTACTTAGGGAAAAATATGAGCTGCCTTTTTAAGGTATTAAAAAACTCACTCGACTTAAATCCCATTAGAAATAGGATTCTCTTTTTGTCAATAAACAGAGGACAGCATTGCAAACTCTTTGCAAAAGATCAACTTAATTATGCACCAAGATCTCCTGCTGAGGTGGAGATGATATTTTGCTTAACGTGGAATAAATAGTTCTGCAAATGACACCATAACTAGTGTGGTCTCTGGTATGTGAATATCTGTCAAGTGAATACAAATAGTTTTAAGAAATGTCATTTTTCCTTTAAAAATATTTCTAATGGTATATGTGATTTTACTTTTTAAAAAGCAAGTGCCTTCTTATTTAGGTGCTTTTAGTTTAGAGTAAAAATTAGTACCTTTGCCTCTCCAGTCACATGTCAGCTAGGAAGAGGTAAACTTGTTGAACTAATGCCTTCTCAGTAAGTGTTACATTTTAGCAGGCGACAACAGAGGTTCACAGTGACAGATTTCCTATTTAAAACCTCAGTTCAGGGGCGCCTGGGTGGCTCAGTGGGTTAAAGCCTCTGCCTTCAGCTTGGGTCATGATCCCAGAGTCCTGGGATCGAGCCCCGCATGGGGCTCTCTGCTCGGCGGGGAGCCTGCTTCCTCCTCTCTCTCTCTGCTTGCCTCCCTGCCTGCTTGTGGTCTCTGTCTGTCAAATAAATAAATAAAATCTTTAAAAAAAATAAAAATAAAAAAATAAAACCTCAGTTCAGATCTGTCCATTGAGGGATTTTCTCTAAAACAAAACAAAACAAAACAAAACAAACAAGCAAACAAAAATTCTTAAATATTGACCAGAGAAAGGAAAGCCAACGTTAATACATCTGGAGTATATAAGAAATTTAAGACTGAAGATAAAGGATTAAGAGGGCTTTAGTTTCTCCTTAAGCCTCCATATATAACCTTGGGGATGTCAATCCAATATTGTAAGTCCAATATGATAGAATGTAGGCTTGTGTTTGTGTGTGTAAGTACATTACATTTATCTTTCTTCAAAGCTAAAATGATGCAACCAATATACCATTATTATACTTTCTGCCAATATAACCTATCTTTTTTTTTTACTTTTTTATTTTTTTTTCACATTTTTAATTTAAATTCTAATTAGCTAGCATACACTGTAATATTGGTTTCAGTGGTAGAATTCAGTGATTCATCACTTACATATAAACCCAGTGTTCAACACAGCAAGTGCTATACGGCTTTTTAAAAACCCATTCTTATTACAGTATTTCCCAGTATATAGTATATATTAAAAAAAAACTGTGGTTCCTATAATTCTGTTAAATGTTTGTACTCTTGTTAAAATGTAAGATAACATATTTTTCAGACTTTATTCTGCCATCATTCTATATCATAAGCATGCTTCATAAAAGCTTTTGAAAATCATTCACTTAATTAAACTTATAAAACTGAAAATGATGAGAAATCATCAGAATACTCCTTTGAATAATTATGCAGATACCACACTAATAACATTATAGAATGTAAAGAACAGCAAAGAATTTAGCCTCCGAATTTACTGATCATGTGATATTTAGTGTATAAACCTCTGTAAGCATCAGTTTTCTTAGATGTAAAATGAAGAATATCTATTATAAGGTTATTAAAAGGATTAAGAAAAATTATCTTCTCAAGATGAGTTGTTTTATATCTGATGGGTGCTCTGTAAGTGAAATTTCTCCTCCTAAAAACAAATCTCTTCTCTGACACTGAGTCAATAGAGCACCCATGCTAACTTAGAAATAGGGAGAGGAATATGGTTTTCATCTAATATATTTAGATTAGATTTGGCTATATTTACTTGCATTTAGATACAAATTTTCCACAATATATCTTGTTCATTTGCATATGTGTATCTGTTTTCATTTTCTTGGATGAGCAATAGCTCATTTGAGAGTAGCCAATGAGAGGGTTCTGTATAAAACTATTTTAAGTCTAAAACATTGTGAACTGACGCAGAAGTTAACTATAACCAGTGCAATTAGACTTGTAAAGGGAAGAAACCCTTGAGAAACTTTAACGGTTAAATTTTCTTTGATGGATTTTGTGAAGTATTACCAGTGCTGATAATTCCTGGAGAAGACAGGATGGAATCTTGCGGAAAAACCTAATGATATTATTCTCCCTTCATTTTGTCATCAGTCCTCAGTGACTGGGAGGAAAGGCTGTACCGAAGACAGGTCTTGACTAAAGATGTGAGCAAAGGGAAGATGAGGTTTTGTTATCAAATTAATCAAGAGTGACCAAACCAGCAACAGATTTGTGAGATTCTGATGCCTGAGAAGCTTTCCTAAATGTATTCATATTATGCCTCCAGGTTCTTTACCTATAGTCAGGTTTGCTTTTTCATCATTTGAATTGGGAACATAAAGTCTTGAATTAAATTACAAGATTCATTCCTGGCCTTTTTCAGAAATGTTAGGCAGAAGCTGGGATAACAGAAAGAAATGAAATAATTAATTTTAACTGAGGCCCTAAGATGTGTCAATCACTTTCTTCCAATCCTCAGAGAAACCTTTACATTAGGTGGCATTGATATTATTATTATGGTTTTATTATTCCCATTTAACAGATGAGGAAACAGAGTCAGAATGGTAAGGTCAATGCCCAAGCTAATAAGTTGGTAAGCACCGATTTAAATTCTAGTGTATCTGGCCCCAGGGAACATTGTATCTCCACATCATTCCAATACAGAAAGCATGTGCCTACTCATTGTTTTGTCTTTAGCACTGTGATGTAGACAAGTCACATTAGACTTCTGAGGCTGTTTCTATACCTGAAGTTTAGTGCCTTGGATAATCTTATTTATAAGACTTCTTTTCTCCCAGATAGGAACTTGAATCATCTGCAAATGGCAAGAATCTGAATATAGTTTATATAATAATAATGAAACATAATTTTGATTACAGAATTTGCAATCTAAATTGTTACTTTTTTCATAATGAAGAGTTTTTGTCCAAGTTAGTTTCAATGACTAAAAGGAAAAAAATTATATAATAACAAGAATGTGTATATAATTCACAAAAATTTCCATTTACTGTTAATTGAGCTTGTTTCAAATTAGTAGTTTCAACTAAAATAATGAATGCAATAAAATATTTTGTCTTACAGATACAAAAATCTTGTAGAAAATTGATTTCTTTATTATACAAAATAAGTTTCATTAAGATACAAGAAAGGAAGTTTACTCAGATATCTGGTGGAAGAAAATTTGGTTCACTGTTGCTGATTTAGCCAATCTGTTAGCTCACATTGGAAAGAAGAAAATCTGTTTTCTGTGTATTCATTTTCACCCCAACAGATTTTACTATATAGTACAGAACGTATTTACATAGTGATTCATAAATTTCATTAATTCATAGACCTACAAATCTCAATTTTCTTTATCAACATTTTGAGGATCCTTCAATCTGAACAGAGTAAGATAAATTTTTCTTTACTTTTCTCAGGAAATTTAATTTCAGTTTATATCTCCTCCTTCCTTCATCACCCTTCGGATCCTCCCTCCCATCTCTCCATTTTCCATCTTTTCTCTTAGCTTTCCTTTTCAATTTATTCCTGCTTTATTTCCATCCTTTCCCTGCCAAATTACAATAAGATCAGCTGGTAAATGTGGTGTGAAGTCCAGGTATTTTGTTTTCTTACCTCAAACATGTTACCTAAATAAGTAAATTTGGAATCTCTTCTACCATCATTTGAGATCCATGTGTGTAATTTATATACCAAAAGGTATTTATCCAGTATTATTTATCCAATTATTTACCAATATTGTGGGGATGAAACACAGCATTATGTCATGATTATGCATGTTGTCATGCATGTTGGTGACAATTTTAATGACTTTTCTCACAGCTATTGTCCAGTTGAATGTTTATGTCACCTAAATCTATTCTTAATATGCAATTAAGAATTATTAATACACTTCAAATTCTTTCCAAAAACCAGAACCTTGATATGTGTTGTCTAATCATGGTCAACAAATTTGAGAAATAGTATCAAAGTTTTTCTTGACCTTTGCCATTAGTCATTCATTTGTTTGAGAGACATAATATATCATATATAAGTTATATCATTTTATATAATACTGCATCCCTGTGAAGATGATGTTGGGATAATTATTTTATTTTATTTTATTTTATTTTATTTTATTTTTTTAAAAATTTTATTTATTTATTTGACAGACAGAGATCACAAGTAGGCAGAGAGGCAGGCAGAGAGAGAGAGGTAGAAGCAGGCTCCCCGCTGAGCAGAGAGCCCGATGCAGGGCTTGATCACAGGACCCTGAGATCATGACCTGAGCCAAAGGTAGAGGCTTTAACCCACTGAGCCACCCAGGCGCCCCTTGGGATAATTATTTTAGAAAAATCCCCAAGGGCACCTGGGTGGCTCAGTCAGTTAAGTATCTGCCTTCTGCTCAGGTTATTGTGATCCCAGGGCCTTGGGTCCTGGGACTGGGCCCCCCTCAAGCCCCTCTTCAAGCACCCCCACTTCCATGAAGCCCCATGGAGCCCAGCTTCCCTTCTGCATCAGACCCCTGCTCACTTCCTGCTCAGCAGGGAGCCTCCTTTCTTCCCTCTCTCTGTCCCTCTTCCCTCTTCACAGCTCACAGCTCCTGCACTCGTTTGCTATCTCTCTCTCAAATAAATAAATAAAATCCTAAACAACAACAGCAACAACACCAACTCCCAGAACAATTTTCTCTCAAGTCTTAGAAATATTACTGTCCTCTTTGGTGGGGAAAAAGCTGGTATATTTAATCTCTTGTATATCATACACTTTGTTATTTCCTTTTATATTTATTAAAGTCTATTCTCTACCACCCACCCCAGAAAATGAGAATACTTACCTCAAAATTACATCATGACATATTTCTCCCAGATTTGTGCCATCTGCAAGTTTGTAAAGAGTACATATTATATCTTTATGTAATTTCTTAATAAAAAGTTTAATAAAATTGTGTCAAGGATAGATTTGTTGGCATGACATCAGAATAATCTCTCCAAGTTGCCATCAAATATTACTCCTTGGGTCTAGTTTTTCAGCAGTTTAAAATTAACATTCAAACTATTATTTGAAATATATTTACCATCTCCTCGAACACTAAGTGACTTGTTTCCAAGCTACAGAATTCCCACAATGTTATACTGAGATGTCATAGTTGGTGTGATTTCTTTTGTTGTCATATCCATTTTTCTCTGTGACATTTGGTTTTCCGTTTTTTCCTGGGCACTTTTCTTTCTTCCTGATTTTTTCTTAAGGAAATCTAGGTCAAATTCTAAGTCTTATGTTCAATATTCTTTGTGAACTTTGTGAAATATATTCATTCATTGCTCAGCATCCATCTTTGAGTTCTCCTTGGCTTATTTTTGTTTTCTTAAATTTCTTATGTAAGAGAAATATGTCAGTGTTCTGGAAGAAAAGTTTTAAGTTTGGAACCAGAACATCTAACTATTATTATAAGGACTCTGACTTCATAGTAGTGCCTTAAGTATTAGGAATAGAATAATTAACTAAAATCATGGATACTATCGGTAGGATTTCTCTAATTCATGTGTCTGTTTATGAGTGTGCTTATATGTATATTTTATATTTGAAAATATTTGGGGGGAAACTGCCATGAAGTAATCATTCCTGATGTATAGCAAGTATATGTAAACAATAAATTATTTATATACTGCACATAATAATTATGTATTTTAAATATGTAATTAGAATATATAAGCCAGCGTATCAGATCATGAATCTGAATCAAGAATCTTTTGGTTCATAATGAAGCTAAATTTTAAAAAGTTAGACAGTTTAAAGAAAAATACTAGATAAAACCACAGCAGAGGTGATATTAGCAAATAGCAAATTTGTGGAAGTGGCACATCGGTGAGTGAATTGGAAAATATGGCTCTTGTAAGGTTGACTAGGCACCTGTTCAGTGGGTTCTTTGCTTCCTTTTTTACTTAGTAGCTGTTCCCAGTCAGAAGAGTCAACCTGGTCTTGTAACAACACTTGTCACCAACTTTCACTATGAGTAAAATTTTTATTAATTTGGTAATATATCCCATATGTCATATATGTTTTGAAGTGCCAATTATTTTCTTTCTTATAACCAATAGACTATAATGTGAAGGACAATTCTGTTTCTTCCTTGTTTATAGTGAGACATTTAGAACTTGAAGGAATATTTCACTGAGCTAAATTAATGCAAATTTAATGATGATTTATATTATCCATTGAGATACTTTACTTTGTGCATGCATCTAATGGCTGTATTAAAATGTGAATTTTATTGGCACCTTTATTTGAATTCTCATATTAAATTCAGCTCAAGCATTGGTTTTTAAAATTTCCTTCATAGCCTGCTGTCTCTCTGATAAATATTCTACAGCAGATGCAGTGTTATTATAGGAGGCTTATTAGAAGGTGAATAAAGACATCTAGCAGGGAAGTACACTACTAAGGTTTTTAAAGATGTTTGGGAGTAAAGCCAAGCAAACCATCATGTACTGTAAGCAGAATCTTAAAAAAAAAAATCAATACCTTGCTGACCAGGCAGCCAATGAGGAAATGATAAGATAAAGGCTAATGTGATAATTTATTGATATGTAGCACCTAGCTGAACTCTAAGTCAAGTAAGGGGCATGTTCTATATCAAGAGAGAGAGAATGCTTTTTTTTTTTTTTTTAAATGAGCTAACTTGTTTCCCTCAAAGTTTAAAGTATGCCTGATTATGAGAAATAACAACAACAAGTATACATAGTTCAGGAATAATAAATCTTGTCACTGAAGGCTTTGTAATACTATCCATATTTATCTCTGAGTGTAAATTTATAATCACTATATAAATATAGTTTTCCCCCCTCTCTTGTAGATCTACTGCAGCTTTAGGGTTTTATGGTGAAGACAGTTATATTCTTCCTGAACTCACAACTTTTGACATGTATACAATTTTAGTCAGTTCTTAGTGTCCATAGAACTGAGATCTTGGTATAAAATAGCAAAAGAAAGAAGCAATGAGGACCTTTGTTTTGGGGAGTTATTTGTGTCCCAGTTGCAGAATAGTTTTTAGTGCAGATACGGGATGAAATGATACAGATTCAAGTCCTGGTTCCAGATTTTAAGAGCTGTGGGTTTTGAGACAAGTAATCTACTGTAACCTTAGGTTTAGTATCCTCAGCTATTCAATGTACTTTCGTTGTTGAGTTGCTAGGAGGACTCCATGAGTGAGGCTGAGCCTTAAACCTAAGAAAGAGAAAACTATCAATAAATATAAGCTATTATTACTGTCTCCAACCTATAAAAATCTAACCTGTAATCTAAAAGTACCAATACCAGTTTTAAAAGATGGCCCATAATATTTACTTATGAATCACTTCAGTTATACAAATTTTACTGTATTGATTATAATGAAATAACAAATACGCATGTTGTAAAAAAGAAAATATAATTCTAGTTGCAATGATAGACCTATTTGTTACTTCTATAACAATAAATCAATAAATCTAGTCAAGAAATCAAATTATTGACCTGTAATCAATATAACTTATTAGACACACTTTATTTTAAGATTCTCAATATTCTTTCAAAGTTGAGTTTGGCTTGTTACTACCTATTGTATACTTTATCAGTATATGCCATCCTGCTAGCTTTGTAGATAAGAATAAACACCAAAGCTGAGAAAAAGGTAATTAGGGTAATTATCCAGAATATGTACAGGCCAAAGATTTCATCATGGCAGTTCCAAAATCTGGATTAATATATTGCTGCAGTCATCTAACAATCTTTCAAATTTTCATCTTTATTTTGATATAAATCTAAAAAATTATGTGAAATTCATTTGTCAGAAAAAAAAAGGGGGTCAAATTTATATGCTCTTTCAAGGAGGAGAAATAGCAAGAGAAGTTCCTTACAAAGCATTCTCTGATGTGAGTGCCCTTCCTTGACAATGGTTTGTCTTCCTGACCTCTCTTACCACTCTTGACCCTCTCTCTCTACTTCATCTATCTTATCTCCCTGCTGTTCCTTGGACACTCCAGGCCTGGTTATTCCTCCAAGGTCATGTTTCTTCTTGGAATGCTCTTTCTCCCAGAAAATGCAGTGTCTCAATCATTTTCTCTCTGTTAGTTTTCAAGGTCACTCCTTAATATAGCATTTTCAAACACTCTTAGTTGAAATTCCTCCTTCACACATATTCCCTATTTCCTTCTCTTTTATTTCTCACTGTAGCACTCCATACACAATAAAGACCAAGTAGGTTAGCAGAAAGTGAGACTGGCCATTAGACACTGGTATTACTAAAACGTGCTTTTTTTTCATACACCATACTTGAAGCCTTATTTCTCCTAAGCATTATAAACCATGTAATATGGCTTCTCTAAGATACTTGGGGTATGGATAAATAATAAAAGAAAACTGCATTCTAGATGTAAACTAAATATACTTATCTATGATGGAAAACAAACAAAGGAATAATTAAATGTTTTATGTGTTTTTAAATAAAATGTAAAATTATTCAGTATAAAAGAGGTATAAAAGAAAAAAATATACTACTTAATATGAACAATACTAAAAAAAAGCTAGAAAGTTAAAAATATTTATATTTTAATACAATTCTCCATGGATTCATGCACAAAAATGAAGGTATTTTAATGAGAAAATTTGACAAAGTCAAAACTGTAAACAAACCTGAGTATATATTGAGTAAGTGAAGTGATGTGTTTATGTATATAAAAATGTGTGTATACATACATCATATATGTGCATATATGTATACATAGATATATGTGCATTGTATATATACACATATGTATATGCACATATATGTACATATGTGTAAATAAGTGTGTGTATTTTGACCTTAGCTTTTCAAATTCTTAAGGCACTAAATTTTAGAGAAAATGTAAACCTCCAAAGAAGTGTTTAAAAAATAGTAAATATTCGAGTGGTTGGTTTCTCAGTTAAATTTATTAACACGTTTTTGACTCTGGCATTCCTAGTTGAGTTCATTATGCACTTTCCAAAGCATATCAGCTGGATAAATGATTTAGATCAGTTGCTCAAAAACAAGGAGATTTCTTTAATAAAAGTTAACACTGCTCCTAATGTTCCTCCATACACAATACCACAACAAAAATACGCCATTCATTGTAATCGGTAGAAATATTTTTCTACCAAGATGAGTCTAGCACGAAATAATAATAACAAAGAAAAAGTTTTCTTCAGTTGTGGTATCGGTTCCTCCAAGATTTCAAATGGACACACAGGTTAATATTCAATGACAGATGAAACTACATGTAAACCTTGATTCTTGTCAGAATCTAACCTACGGCAATCTTTCTCTTATACTTTCTCTTTCTAAGGTAAGTACCTATGCACGCACACGTGTTTCAGAGATAACTAGCAGTATCCTTTGTATGCTTTTATAACTGGTATCTACATACTGTCTGCAGGGATGTATATACGTGTGCATGTATCATTTTTACTTGGCTTTTAAGAGACAGGTATCTCTCATCCCACCCCAGATATTTATTTAATAATGTGTATCTAATTGTATGTTTCTAGTAAATAAAATTTTCTCTCAATTGCCATCCTTCTTCACCTCCTACTGAGTTTTATAATCCCAAAGAAAGGTTTGCTAACTATTTTACATTAAGAAGTTGTTTCTTTTAATGTCCATAATTACTGATTGATACAATCACAAAAATTCTAAACATGAATGATAAATTTATAAATACATATTATATGAGAAAGACTTTCAGAATATTGAGCAGAAAGAATATGTGACTTTGTTAAGTAAGTAACAAATGTCACATTCAATCTAAGATTGTTAGTTCCTGTGCAAGGAATTTTAGAACGTAGGCTAAGGACAAGATAAAGATATAAAGATTATCAAATATAAAATGATGTGAATATCACTAACAAAGACTCTTTTGAAACATGTATCCACACACATAACTGTAGAAGAAAGTATTTTTATTGCAAATGTTACCTTCCTTATTCAAATTATGAAAAAAGTTATAGCTTAGATACCAAACTCTAGGAGAACAGTTTAGCTAAAGTGTATCCACTAGACAAATATTATACAGGCATAGAAATGGCATTTGTAAGAATTTTTAATGACTTAGAGAAATTATTTCTATGTAATTTTTGGTGAAATATACAGTATACAATATTTTATTTTCGTAGTGAGGGCAACATAATGGAGTTTCTTTTATGTGGCTATGAGCTATTTGTTTCTACTTCTTTGTGTTATAGCTTATATTTCCATAAAGAGTACTGTATGTGTCACTTATATAGTTAAGATACTGTTTTTCAAGAAATAAGAATAACACAAGCTGAAAATATTTTATATATCTGATAATTAAACGTATATTCAGATAATAAAATTAAAGCACAGTTTTGTTTTAAAACACTGCAGGGGTCTTGTAACCTTTCAAATTTGCAGATTGGGAATGTGATTTCCCATAATATTTAAATGTCTTATGTGACTCATAGTTATGTGTGACCTTGAGCAAGTTACCTGGTCTTTACTTATAAAATAAATAGGATGCCTCACAAAGTTATAGTAAAATCATTTGTTCACTTAAAATAATAACATTATAAATGTAAGGGACTTAAAGCAGTGCTTGCAACATAGAAGTCTTTTAAATAAATGGTACTCTTTTTCCTCCTAAATTCACATTGCTTGTTGATGATAAAGTTGAAATCTGCATCTTCTGTTTTTATTTACTATTTGCTTATTTTCACATACTATTTTTTCTATTTATTTATTAACTATTACTACTATTTAATAGCTGGTTTCTTAATTATTACTATTACTTAATTTTCACCAGTTACTTTTTATTAAGCCAGATATTCATTTCAATATGTGTATTTCACTTTAATTCTTAGCCTTTGTGAAACTGAAGCACAAAGAAGATAAATAGTTATTTTAAAATTATATGAGTAGGAATTAGAATTACCATTCAAACTAAATTCTGACTTTAATACTCAGGTTCTTTTCACTATGCCTCACTATCCCCCACCAAATCAGAGTTTGACGTTGTTTATCCTGAAAATGTAAAGTGAATTGAGCAATTGTCTCATGCTTCTGACTTAACTGTGTCAGACCAACTAGATAAATGTAATCAAATAGACATTTACAAATATTTTGGTAGACTCACTTTTTAGTTGCCTCAAATTGCTTTTACTTTGCTTTTAAAATAAAACATGGAATCAATATTTAGAAAAAAGGCAGGAAGAGTCTTTTTTGTTTTCCTGTAAGCTAGATGAGGAAACCTAAGTAGAATTGCTGGAAAGTGACTACCAAAATCTCTAGTGGGAACTCTAGAATGATTCTGAAGAGTGGTGCCCTACCTACCTCTTCATTTATGGAGATTTGGGTCCCTCTTCATCTGAGGTTCACAAATGCAAATTTGTTTGTACAATATTACCATATAAACTGTCAAGACAACAGGCTGTTGAAAAGAGAATGATAAATGGAATAGAATGGTTTTGGCAGATGATATACAGTGTGTTAGCAAAGAGGAAATAATAACCATTTCTCCCCTCTCCACAGTTTACAACCATAGAGTTACAACACAACTTTCTAAATAAGAAAACACACACACACACACACACACACACACACACACAAATTCTTGTCAAGTGCAATAGATAGTATTACAGGATTTAATATGACACTTTCTAAAACTGCATAATATGAATTCAAAATATTTCCAGTGAAAATTACATTGCATTGACATGCAATTTATAAAATGTCATTATTGGAGCTTCCAGAGAACAGGCTTCTTACAGATTCACCTCTTTATAAAGAAAATATGTCATTGGTAGTTTGTTTTACTTTATAAGCCTTTCTCTTCTCTACCTAGAAGAATAATGTAAAAGTTAAAAAATAAGTAAAAATTCAAAAGTGAAGCAGGAGTAGTAGGATCCCACTGGGACAAGCCACATCTGCCATTGTTATTCTCAACTACTGGTGCATCCACAGATTCTTTCCACTTCCCCTAAAAGAACAGGCTGTGCATGTAAGTGTTCATTGAGGAATATTACTCTGATTGATGGGAAGTAACATGAATTTAATTTTCAGATCCACCAAACACTTTACAATACAAGGCAACCTGCAGCTTTCCAGATAATCAATATCACTAAAGGCTGTAACAGCATGTGCCACATAGAGAAGAAGCAAAAAATTAAGGGGGGGGGGGCGTGTTTGTACCATCTCCCATCTTCATGGAAGCCTGGATTTGCAAATTACTTTTAAATAGAGACTAATTCTGAGGCTTCTTGTGGAAAGTGATTGCATTTCCCAGGTAATTATAAATCAATGAAATAGCCTAGGAATTATGTAAATCAGCACATATAGATAAGAACATTAATATGAGAAGTCCCTCATTTTTTTAAGCAATAAAATAATATAATGTTTGCATTAGTAAGGACTCTTGTCTGTAAATGAGAGAAACCCAATGCAAACTAGTGGCAAAATAAATTTTCCGCCTCAATTCCAAGGAGTGGATGGAGTTGACTTCAGGAACAATTTGAATACAGGTATTTACATAGAGTCATAAGAGCCCTATCATTTTTTTTTCCATTTCTAAGCTGTTTGTTACTTTGTTGGTGTCTTCTGAGAATCGTACTTTCTATGTGGATTTTTAAATGACAGATGGCAACTTGATGCTATAGTACTTATAATCTCAAGAAAGAAATAGTCTCTTCCACTAACCATTGAAATCACCTCCAATGGCTTTAGTTGGCCTTGTACAGAGACTTCTAAAATGCCTGTCCCTATACCCAGTTTTTATTCCCCCCTCAGAAACAGGACTGTAAATCTTAAGTCGACACATTCCTATTCAGAATAAGTCATCACATCTCCATCTCCCCTTATAGCAACATTTTTTTAAAAAGATTTTATTTATTTATTTGACAGACAGAGGTCACAAGTAGGCAGAAAGGCAGGCAGAGAGAGAGGAGGAAGCAGGCTCCCCGTGGAGCAGAGAGCCCGATGCGGGGCTCGATCCCAGAACCCCGGGATCATGACCTGAGCCGAAGGCAGAGGCTTTAACCCACTGAGCCACCCAGGCGCCCCTAGCAACATTTTTTTTATGTGACCAAATTCAGACCATTGAAATGTAAGCAGAGGTGTTATATAGGACTTCTAGGAAGTCTGTTTTAGGGTTTTGTTTTTTGTTTTCCTCCAAGTAGAAGGGCTTCTTTTTTTGTATTTTTGTTTGTTTGTTTAGAAAGAGAGAGTGCGTGCCTGTAAGGTGGTAAAGTGCATGGGGCAGGTAGAAGATGAGGGAGAGAAACAATCTTAAGCAGGTTCCACACTCAGTGCAGAACCCAATGTGGGGCTTGATCTCATGAGCCTGAGATCATGACCTAAGTTGAAATCAAGAGTCTGATACTTGACTTTACTGAGCCACCCAGGAGCCCCTCTTCTTTTGCTTTTTTTCCTCCTTTTTTTTTTTTTTCTTCTTGATTTTTTTGCTCTTTCTTTTTCAGACCTGCTAGGTGATGACGCAAGCACTAGTAATCATCTTGGGCCATGAGTGACTGAGAACAATGGAAGTCATTAGTTAAAATGGTATAGCAGATTGATAAAAATCAGTGTTCCTCAGGATATTGTCTAGCCACCATACAATCCTTCCACTGCCTTCCTCTGTGTATTTAACATTAAAGAAGAAAAATGTATCAGGTTTAAGCTGTTAAATCTTTTTTCTTTCTTTCTTTCCTTTTTTTAAAAACATGAATAATATGACACTTGTAAACTAATTGTGGTCTAGGATAAGAGGCCACGAAGGGTCATATGGTCCTCTCCTGTGACAGAAGAGGTAGTGACCCATGTGTAACAGCTTCTCCAGCTATAATATGGAACCGTAATTTCAAAAAAGACAAAAAAGACCCAACCAATAATAATGGTATATATCTACTATATTCATATTACCAAAAAGTAGGTGCCAGTGATCCTATCAGCTAAAGAAAATAAGGAAAAAAAAAACATGACTCCTTGTATCATCACTGTTGAGGAGCTCCAAACATCAAGGAGCTTTAGAACATTTGGGAGGCAACTTATATAGGTATTTATTTCCATATGATGCTAACACAGATATTGAGGAGAATTAGGCTGCTAGATCAGAATTAAGGTTGATTTAAAAAAAGGGGGGGGGCGCCTGGGTGGCTCAGTGGGTTAGGGCCTCTGCCTTCGGCTCAGGTCATGATCCGAGGGTCCTGGGATCAAGCCCCGCATCAGGCTCTCTGCTCCACAGGGAGCCTGCTTCCTCCTCTCTCTCTGCCTGCCTCTCTGCCTAGTTGTGATTTCTCTCTGTCAAATATATAAAATATTAAAAAAAAAAAAAAAAGAATGACTTCTACATGAAGAGGCTATGCTTTGATAACTAACAGATGGTTATCCTGCCCCCAAAGGAAGACAAGGTTTTCTCCAAGAAAAGGTACTCCGTTCTAACCCCATACTTCTCAGACTCTATGATGTTATAATCTGGAATAAAAGAAACAACTAGCTACCATGATAAAGGCTCAAGTTTATTGTTTTCATAGTTCTTTTTGCCTCAGTGTTTCTATGACTACGTTTCTTTTTTTTTTTTTAACTGTTGTTGCATGTTACTTAACTGTTTGTAATCATAATGTTTCTTGAAATGGAAGATGGAAAGTGTGATTACAAAAACAAACAAACAAACAAAAAGAAAACAAAAACAAAAAAACCCCCAAACTTTAGCAAGAACAAAAAAACCCACATTCCCATTTTTGTTTTTGCAGGGAGAGGGAATGCCAACATTTCTTAAATCACAAGCTAAGGTCTTCTTACTAACTTTGCTCTAAATTTTTTTATCCAGTATATTTTCAAGTTGATGGCCAACTGAGCCCTATCCCTCAAGATGTAAATTTTTCCAAGCCATTTTATTCTGATCAACTGTTGAATAAAACACATGGTAAATTTACAAGTGACATTTTATTTTCTAAAGCAATAGTAAAGTATTACTAGTGAAACAGTGTATAATTTCAATTTGGTTAGATATCTATTGAATCACTAAAATATTATTTTTTAATATACAGGGGCACCTGGGTAGAACAGTCAATTAAGTGTCCAACTCTTGATTTCAGCTCAAGTCACAGTCTCAGAGTGGTGAGATCAAACCCTACATTGAGTTCCTCACTGAGCATGAAGCCTGCTTAAGATTCTCTCTCTCCCTCTTCCTCTGATCCTCTGCCCCATCACACTCAGGCACATGCAATCTCTCTCTAAAAAATTTTTTAAAAAGAATAATATACAAAAATGCATGTGTATATAATATATACATATATACATTACACATACCATATATAATATATTATTTAATATTTATTATATTATATATATGCATATGCAATAGGCATCATTTCACATATTCACTGAGGAATTAAATGTTTCCCTAATAATATAATTTGCTATTTTGTCCTATGTTGCAGAATGAACCAGAAAAAAAAAAGAAAGAAATGTGTTATATATGAAAGGCCTACATATAATACCTACATGTAGGCCTATACAATTTTCCACTACTGAACCTCACTGGAAACATTTTAGTGGCATAGATTTTTTTTAGGATGTTCTCATGAGGAAAAAATGAAAAGGGACATAGACAGCTTGAAGCATCATTTAATTCACAGATTAAAATAAAACCTTTGGTTTTATTTTGCAGATGCAGTTTTTGACAACATTATTGTTCATGTTCTATATTCTGAATGACGTATATTATAGTTGAGATCTATAAAAAAACACTGGTTTATTTGCATTTTTTGAATGCCATATAAATTTTCAAAAGGTATGCTTTTTGGGAAGGCAAAGCTAACTGTACTTTTGGGTCAGAGTGATACCAGGTGCGAACAAAGTGCATTTTATGTCTTGGGAAATCCAGTGCTCTTATTACTACTGAAATCATCATCCCAAAAATGAAGACAGATAATTACAGACTGATACTACGAATGTCTAGGGCAGAATGAATACATGGTAGCTTCAAATGCCAAATAAAAAAATCTCTGGAGACATTTGTATGTAAAACATACATGCTGTTGTTTACACTTAGTGTGGAATATTTAAATTTTGAGACTTTAAATAATTTTTTAACAGAATGCTTTTTCAGACTACCCTTTGGTCTTGAATATACCTGAGCATTGAGGGACAAAATGAATAATTCTTTACCGTAGTCTAAATGTTTGGATTTTCCAAATGCCTTCCAATCTAATAGTGAAGTAATTTTTAATTAAAATGTAATTAAAATTATATGCTCAGATCTAAAATGTTCACTTTAATTTTGGCAATTTTATACAGCATTCAACAAACACCAAAATAAGATCCAGAACACTTCCATCCCCCTAGAAAGTTCCCTCATGCTCCTTTTAGTCAATTCCCCTAACATTCCCCTTTACAACCTCCAATTCCTCTCCAACACCGCAGATTACTTTTGCTTGTATTTGGATGTCATATACATAAATGCATTTAGTATTTACAATTTTGCCTGTGAATTTTTCATTTGCATGAAGTTTTAAAAACATTTCTAAGTTATATCTCAAGAATTTATTATTTTATATCTGAGTAGTTTTCAGTCGCTTGGATATATTCTCACTTGGAATATCTTAGATGCTGATTACTACAAATAAGGCTGCTGTTACGAACTTATTCTTCTTGTACGAATTTATTTTGTGAATGTTTGTTTTCGTTTTTCATGAACACTTAGATGTAAAATTGCTGGGTTATAGGGTAACTTTATGTTTACCTTTTAAGAACCAGAAGAGAGAGTTTCAAGTCCTCTGTATTCTCATGAAAATTTAGTGCGGCCTTTTTGATTTGAGCAATTTCACTAAGTATTTAGTGGTATCACCTGGTTTGAATTCGCACCACATTCATGACTGATGATTTTGAGATCCTATATTTGGCATTCAAATATCTTTTATTTGGTGAAGTATCTTTTCAAGTGTTTTGTCTGTTAATGTATAAGATATGAGAATTTCTATATATTCTGGACCGAAGTAATTTCCCAGATATATCGTATGCAAATATTTTTTTTAATATGTTGCTTGCCTATTCATTTTCTTAATGATATCTTTTAAAGAATAAAACTTTTTAATTTTCTGAAGGCAAATGTACCAACTTTCTGTGTATTATTAATTCTTTTTGTGTTCTGCCCAAGAAATATTTGCCTACTCCAAGATTATGAAAATATTTTTCCATGTTCATTATGTTTATAATCACCTCAGATTAATTTTTTTGTATGGAGTATGATGGGTTGACATTTGTGTTTTTCTTATGGCTAGCCACTTTTTTCATCAATATTCACTAAAAAGAAATTTTTTTGGTCCATTAAATTGACTTGAGTCCTTATTGAAAATGACCACATGTATTTGCTTATATTTCTGGTTTCATTTTGCTTACTACTACATTTTCTCAATTACTATAGCTTTATAGAAACTCTTGAAATCAGATATTGTAAATTTTCCAACTTTTTCCTCTTTTTCAGTATTGGTTTATTATTCTAAATCCTTTACAGTTCAGTATAATTTTAGGATAATCTATTTCTTTAAAATAACAAGTTAGAATTTTGATAGAGATTGAATTCTTTATATTAATTTGAAAGTTTTAAAAATTTCAAGTATTCTAATCTATGGGCATGATATATTTTTGCATTTCTTAAGCATTGTTCAATTTTTCTCAGTGTTTTACAGTTTCTCAGTGTTTTACACTTTCCAGTATGAAGATATTACACAACTTTCACTAGTTTTATTCCTAGGTATTTGTTATTTTATTGTAAAAGTTTTCTTTTTTTCAAATTTCATTTCTGGTTATTCCTAATATAGAGAAATATAATTTTTTATATATATATATATAATATATATTTATATATATATATATACAGTCCTTGTATCCTGTAGCCTTACCAAATTAACTTATTGCTTCCAGTAGTTTGTACATTCCTTTGGATTTCTTTTGGCACAATGAGAAACTTAAATTTATCTTCCACTCCTGTATCCCAATCCACTTCCTCAGTTCTGGCTCAAAAAACATCACAGACACCAGATTTTTTTTTTTTTTTTTTCAGAAGTCACCCTTACGTATATAAGTGCCAGTAGTATCACAGTATACACCATATACAGTTCTACATTTTGGTAGTCCCCCTGGGAGGATCAAATTTTTAGTAGTATCTGTAATTCATGTGAAAATATTTTAAATTAAAAAAAAATACAAGTTTTCAGATACTCGTTTTCTCTATAATATCCTCCAAAAATAACACATTGTTCCAAAGCTATATAATAATTTGAATTAATAGAAAACTTCATATTGTGAACATTTTATATTAATTACTGTAGAGTATTATAATGTGGAATTATATATGTTCTGTTCTTCAATCAGTTTTTTTTGCCAGTGATTTTCAATCTTGGCTGTTCATTGGAATCAGTCATAAAGTTTTCATAAAAATACCGATGTCTAGGTTACATCCTAGAGAATCTGACTTTATTGATGTGGGATATTGACTGGTAAAAGGGATTTTTAAGTTTACTAGGTGATTTTCATGTGTAGCCAATTTGAGAACTGCTGCTTTAACTTGATCATACATTTTCCTATTAAAAAATATACTTACATTTATATTTGCATTAATCTCCTCAAGGGAGACTTTAAATACAGAACAAGGCTATACGGATTGTATAGTTTGCATTTGTAATTTGTATAAACAATGTCATTGATCAAAAAGTTAAATAATTTGGAAACATAAAATTTGAATAACCTTGCATAAGGCAATTAACCTTTCAATGTTACTGTTTTTGCATGCCCCAAATGGAAATCTTTGCAATGAACTTTAACTTGTTTTTGTTAAGAGATAAATGCAGATCTCTTTCAAACACAAAATATGATACAAATATTTAACATTGTAGGGAAAAAAGTACAAATAGGATGCAGGAAAAAAAAAACAACTAAAAAATACTTGTTGCTTTGATACTTTGTATCCATGGGAAATTGCTTGGAGCTAATGTTGTAATACTAGGTCCTATAGTCTATTTGTATGCTCAGGTCTGATCTTTCTGACTTTCTTATATTCTAAAATTTTAAAATAATACTTAAAAAATAATGCAAGCAACACAGAAAGAATAAATAAAGCCATATTAAACAAACATAGAATAGTGATCTCAGAGAATTTTGTTTTAAATGCCAAAATATAACGACCATCTACAAAGTTCAGTACCAAACCCCAAACCCCATATTTTCAATGGTCATTGTTTAAGTTTCCAATCATCCTAACACAATTCTTGATTGAGTGAAATGTGCCAAATGCTGTTAGAACATCTACAAATTTTAAGCCAATTTTTAAATCTAAATTTACCTATAACATAGGCAAAAAGGATATATCACCAAATACCGCACTGTATGACAGAAGTTGGGATCTGAGTAATCATTAGCAGGCAGGTAGGCTACAATGAAGAAAGGGAGGGAAGAAGAAAGGGACAGACAGGCTTTTTATATATGGACATATATAAAGATATCTATCTATCTGTAGACAAATTTGACAAGTTTGAAAAATTTGAATTTTGTCTCGAGAATTTTCACAGAAATATTAAAAATTTTTGGAGTAAGATCTGGATATAAACTTCTCCATTGCCGTTTAATACCTTTTGTAATATTGGACAAATTACTTAAACTCTTTGAGAGTTATTGTCTCATTCATTTAAATGCATATAACAATACTTCTGAGGGATGTTATGAGAATTGAATATGATCATGTTTATGAAAATGCTTACCAAGAGGTGGGTTGATCCTCAATAGATGTTCATTATTTAATTTTCTAATTATATCTAAATCACTTTTGCTTTCATAATCTTATTTGAGTTTGAATTTTATAAGATATTTTAAAGAGTACCAACTAGTAACAAATAGCTTATCTTCTCCTTTAATTAATTTATTTTACTTGTCTGAGTTGTTAAACTCACTGTAGATCTCTAATACAGGTGAGAATATGGAGTCGATCTAAGTATATGAAAGGAGAATGTGTCCTAAATTATACGTTGACATTTATAATTTTATTATCGAATTTATCCCATCTATATATTTCAGGCCCTTGCTACTCAGTATATTTCATAGACCTAAGGAGAATGTCATCACTGGAGAGCTTCTTAGAAATCCAGATCTACTCAATCACTGTCTTCATTTTAGCAAAATTCCCAAGTAATTTATATATATGTACATTGAAGTTTAAGATGCAGTGCTTTAGACTACATACAGTTAGCTATTACTCTTACAGAAATTTAAGAATGAGTAATCTAACTTTAAATAAATTCTTATTGCATGCATTCTGATTCTGGCTCCATTATGGACACAGATTATGTTGTAAAGACTACTAAAGCAAGAGTAAAAACACACAAACATATATATTGACTATGCCATTTAATGATAGTAAAAATTCATCAAGCTTCTAAACTCTAAGTCTGTCTTCCATCATCTGTAAAGTGAAAGGCTAGTTAAATCCAGTCCTTGCACCCAGTGGGATTATTAAGGAGTTCAAGTGAGATGGCACTTTATTATTTTTCAATATCTGTACACGTTAGACTTTATTATACTCTCTGAGTTTAGATCAGTTGAGAGGTAGGGAGAAAGGTAAGATGACAATCTCAGGTTCTGACTAATAACCATTTCTTTCTGCTGCCTTACAGAAGAAATAGAAGATGGCTTAGGGAGGGAGTGCTAAAGAGAATGTTAGTTCTTAATAGTTTTGATTTTTTTTCATTGATTTATGTTGACTTTATGTGGGTGGGCCAATCAGTTGCTTTGTAATTAGCTAGTGATGAAAGCAAGACTAGAAAACAACACAAAACAAGACATTAGCATGAATTTTATTTAGCACTTGCCTTCGGCTTTTCTTAAAGATGCTTCTCAGTTAGTAACTGAATTAAGGTCTGAGGTAATGTCATATACCCTGGATTTGGCATGACAGTGACTTCGTGGAAGTCAACAACACAATCTCTGGCTCTTTCTCTTACAGATAAAAAGACTTGTGGGCCTCATGAATTCCAGTGTAGAAACAACAACTGTATTCCAGATCACTGGCGGTGTGATAGCCAAAATGACTGCAGTGATAATTCAGATGAAGAAAACTGTAGTAAGTAACTCTCGCTTGAGAACACTGCGAGCTTGACAGCATATTCAATAAGCAGGATAGCAATTTTTAGTTCAGTTAAGGTATGAATTTGAACCTATCTGTCCTGCAGCTCACATTTTTATACATATATTCACATTTGGGCAAGAATATCCAGACTAAATTGACCTGAATCTCAAATGGTAGAATTATTGAAATGCACATACTGGGAGTTATTTTCTTATAGTTATCAGAATTGGTATGAAAGTATCATGAGGTTTAATGCAACCCATTAGCATGCAATGAAGTGAGCCCTTGATGCAAGTTCATACAAAGGGCTGAATGATGTGGAGACAGAACAAAACATATCATTCTTTAGGGGATGGTATTCATTTCATTTCAGTCTCAAATCCTTTTACACTACAAATTTACCCATGAGCATCTTTCAGCGAAATATCTTTTATTCTCTCTGGAGTGGTGAACACCATATGTATTCAGGATGCTTTTCTCTGAAAATAGAATAACACTATTATCATCATCTGCCTCCTGCATTTTTATGTAATAAATTTAAAAGACAATAATTGTCCAACAATTTTATTTTCTAGAAAGTATGGCAGTATGTAAAATTGTGACAACATCTTTATATTCTAGCATTAATTTCTGAATATATTTCCTACCAGCACTTTCTCACAGTGCTGTTTAAACAAAGAAAACAATATAGTCATGTTTTAAAATAAGATAATAATCAAATTCCATTTATTAAATATTTATATTTTGCTTACTTCCAGAAAGGATTCGATGATAACTATAGTGTCTACTCTTACACATTGGACTAAGAGTATTCATTTCCCAAGACACAGGAGATGAAATAGATATTGTTATGTTAAAACATAGGAACATTTTCTACGAAAGCGTATAATTAGTAGAGTCACAGCCTTAATAAACCACTTGGATATTCAATTTGCAGATTATCAAATTTTTTGAAAATAACTTTTGAAACTTAATCTGACTGGTGTTTGAGCATCAGGTACATTAAGTATGAAATCTCTGGATCACTAGGATTATAGAATACTCTGATTTGGGGACCTTTTATTACTCCTTCACATATAGATATCTCAACCGATCTTACTCTTTAAAAAGGTAAAAAATATTGCAAAGAGGGGTGCCTGGGTGGCTCAGTCCTTAAGCATCTGCCTTCAGCTCAGGTCATGATCCCAGGGTCCTGGGATTGAGCCCTGCATCAGGCTCCCTGCTCAGTGGGAGGCCTGATTCTCCCCCTCCCACTCCCCCTGCTTGTGTTCCTTCTCTCACTGTCTCTATCTCTCTCTCAAATAAATAAAATCTTTAAAAAAATACATATATATATACATATATATGTACATATATATGTATGTGTGTGTATATATATATATATATATATATATATATATATATATATATATATCTCAAAGAGTCATTAGAGTGTTCCAGATTCTTTTTTAAAGCAGGTTTTCAGATTCTATCCAGTGATTAAAATAAAAACCTAATGAGGTAAGAGTGGCAGGAATAGAAGATCAAATACAAAAATGAAGCAATTATATACACTCTTTCTGTTTGATTCACTTCTGTTTTGGTGCTTAAATATACAGAAAACTATTTAGCTTAATTTTAGATACCTTGAGTGTTACTTGTCAATAAGACACCTGAGAAGAAGTGCCTTAACATTGAAGGATGTTGAGAACAGGAGAGGGGAAGTGGGAAGTTCACGTTGGAAACTTACATCTTTGAAAATACTTTGTTCAAGGGGTGGTTGGTTAGGTTACTGCTAAACTGGAGAAGAAGGGGAAGAAGAATGAAGGGTGGAAATAACCTGTTTCTGAGTCTGCTGGGGTTTCCTAGGTGGTTGAGAATGGTTTTGCTGGCAACTCCTAAAAGTCGTTTTTTTTAGGCAAGAGCACAAGAAGGAACATGCCTCTCACTCGTCACTGGAAAAAGTTAGTGATAAATCACTGTAGCCACAGAACCCTGAAGAAAAAGCAAGAGAGTGGCTACAATACCAAGCATTGCAGTATAAACTACCCAATTATGTGTGACTCAGTTTTAGTTCCCATTCATTCTGATCATGTGGCGTAAGACAGCAACATTGATGAATTTGCAGGAGACTAATGACAGTGAACAAGAAGGAAGCATGTTATAGTTGTGACATGGTAGGTTAGAGGGCATACACAGGACCAGTATCAGAGAACTGGTTACATGGTAAACGTGTAAGAGTGTGTAAGAGGAAGGACTGAGGGATCTAGATAACTGGGTGGTGTTTGAAGACAGCATATGAATAGACCCAAAGAAATGATAATTTTCAAACATCGAAAATACTAGGAGTTCTACATGGACAGAAGCTCAGTCAATGAAAAAAGAGAAAATAATACATAATAGCTATATAAAACACCTAGAAATTGGTTATATGGAAGTCAGCTTTAGAAAAGATACTGCTCCCATATAAAATGCTATCAAGATATTTGCAATTTCTCATTATCTGTTGAAACTATTATAATTTCATGTATATAATTATAATAAAATTATTATATATACATATAAGTTACTATTTACATATTGTGATCACAACTCTCTATATAACACATCACATATATAAATTTAATTTTAATAGGTATATAGATGATAACAGTATACCAAAAATGATAACAGTATACTGTTACACATTTTCTAAATATCATTAGTCAATTGTGTGCATTTTGGTTCACATTTGGTGGTTACTGTTGGAAAATACTATATAGAGAAGTATAGCAGAGATAATAAATTAGTCTTAGAGTTAAAAACAACATCTTTTTTTAAAATTTGACCATATTCTGTCAACCAACCACTCCCCTGCATTCCATTATACCACTCATTTCTTTTTTGCATGTATCTTAGTTCCTATTTAAATATCTGGAAATAGTGTATGGAGCAGGGCTATTTCTCAGGGTCCAGCACAGGGCCTGACACATTTATAATATTAGCAATGTATTGTTAAAATCACTTTTGGACTTACTTGTTTATGAATCTGATATAATGAGTTTATTCTTTAAATTGTGTTGGAAATACTCCAGGCATAGATATGGGAAGAATCTGAATAATAGTGAAGCAATTAACTACAATGATGTTTTAAATCCATTACGCTTTCTACTTTTTTATAATTATATGGGATAATTAGTCCATTGTCATTTTTTCATCATCTGCTGATGATTTCCCTTGTTAAGTGTTCAGCAGGGACACTCTGCTCCAACAATGATTTAGGCTCTTAAAAACAAGAAATTTTTTTTTTTATTATTGAAGTTATTTTGTCATCTGTATCAAAGGTTTGGAAATATCTGACGAATCTATCATCTATACTATCTTTATCAGCAACAAATACAATATATATGGCATGTATGCGCTCTAAGTAATTGATGTGCAAAATAAATTATTTTACATCTTTGCATTATTAAGAAGTAACTAACAATCCAATAGATTTAAAAGCACCAAATAACTTGATCAACCAGATTAAGGTTTTTGTAGAGAGACAAGCTGTGTCTGCCTTATTTGAATTTCTAGTACTTTCACACTGAATTTATATCAGATTATTTGTATAGCATGTCAGTTATACTAATTGTATTCTAAAAATTCTCCTCAGATGCTTACACCCACATTCATATACTTTTGAACTTATCACCAAGGGTTTATGATAATATACTCAGCAGAGAAATTGAAGTCTGGAAGCCTTTCTGCTCTGCCACTAACTCTGTGGCTTTGAAAGTCACTTTTATTTTCTAAACTTAGTTTCTTCAATTTTGTGCAAGATGGCTTCCAAAGCTCTTTTCAGTTCTGAGCCTATATGTTTTTGCCTCCTTTAGTATTGAGGGAAGTGACTTTTCTATACAATGTCCCTATTTTTTATTCTTACTATAGAATCCAGATCGACCTTCCAAAAGATGTCCTGAAAAGGCTTCTTTTTGTTAATTTGGCATGTTTAGATAAGATTTATGG
This sequence comes from Lontra canadensis, assembly GCF_010015895.1. NCBI lineage: Eukaryota > Metazoa > Chordata > Mammalia > Carnivora > Mustelidae > Lontra > Lontra canadensis. Next base: position 19,600,990 of record NW_022631005.1, read on the forward strand.
AAACCTGGTCAATTATTCATGCATGAGTTTCCCTATCTACTTTAGATCTGGGGACATAGGTAGTATCAGAGAAAGTTAATGTGAGAAACACATTTTGGAAATACTGGGGAAATTTTCACACTCAAGTTTTCTTTCCAAATGGGTTATCTTCCAGATAAAATCGTTTTGTTAATTTTGTTTTTAACAAGAAAAATGCTATCATTCCAAGATCTAAAATTTGTCTTATACTTTATCCAAAAAAGATCAAAGGTAAGAAACAATAAGAGAATATAATCCCTCAGGACCTTCTTTTATAACTAAATTACCTTTTCCTCAAGAGAGAGTTTCCTTTTGAGACACCCAGTGGCAAAAGATTCTGAGGCATATAGATGAGAGTTAAAAACAGACTAGCTATAGCTATCCCATTCCTTGATGACACTTATGCATAAATAATTCATGATTATTATTGAGAAGTGGTTTTGTTGGCATTCTTAAAAGCATGCTAGAAACTTACAGAATTTCATATGCACTGAAAAAACTTTTTCCAACAAATCACTCAGTTCCTCTGTGCCCATATCAGAATAGAGTAATTAATGATGTTAACAAAGTCTCTATAGAACACCCGTTCTGTGGAATTATTAGTCAAATGCTTTGAAATACTTTATAACATAACTTGTTATCATCTTAGATCAACAACCTTCAACCCTTCCTATAGCAAAGTGTGTCAAAGTTTATGAAGTCATTGTTGTTTGGCATATGATGAACACACTTGTGGTTAAGATAAAGTCAAATTAAAATATTAAAGGAAAAAAAATCCCATCCAAATACCTCCAACTCCATGAAATTTGATATTTCTACTGCTGTTACTTGTAAACATTTAAATACAATGTGTTTAAAAAATACTCTCTAATTCTTTAATGAAAATCATTTTGATTGTTATTTACTACTATTAAATAGATTAAGCACTTCTTTATTAATTAATTTATTAATTTCACTATAATTTGTTTTCCCTAAGAAGAAAACTGCATGTCTGCTAACAGGAGGGTAAAATGGCTTCAGTATGGAGAAATGATAAAACAAATTTTTTATTTTTTTAATTTTTATTTTTAAATGAACTAGACATTGCTAGCCATGTACCTTCAAAAAGTAACTTGATCTCAGGGCTTTATTGTTAATATCTGTATATGTGAACACCTTATTTCCTTCATAGTATGGGGGGCAATGATACGGCCTAGTAGTAAATAGTACAGGCCCTAATATCAGATTGCATAGGTTCAAGTTCAATACTAGCTCTTCTGCCTGCAGGGTGATTGGGAGAAAGTTCTTTATGCTCTCTGTGCCTCAGTTTACTCATTGACGAAAGGGTCCTATAATAGTACCTACCTCATACAGTTGTTAGGATTAATTGTTGAGTTAATTTCTGTGCTTAGCATTAACTTCACCTAGTGCTTCACAACAAATACACAATCACTAGTTGGTAGGAATTGTTATTGTTAAGTAGTGATATTAGTATTTATACCATTATTTTTTAAGATTAAAATGTGGTGTATGTACATATAATGCAAAGACAAAAGGAGAAACGGTAGTCGTCATGCTCACTAAACAAAGGAATGTTGAGAAATGAGGGGGATCCTCCTGTTAAGTGGCTTTTTCTCATCCCTGAATAGCATTTTGTCTTATGCATAGACTGAATGTCACACTGTAGACGAAGGTAAGTCCCAAAGCAGAACAAAATGCTGATACATATTACACTTTCCATATTACACTGGTCTCAGGAGGGATTTTTGTATGGAAATATAAGAGCCTTCATGATACCAAACATTGATGCCGTTACCTGACAGCTAGAAACTGAGTGATTGTGTAGAGCAATATTCAAATGCAGGCTGAAAGAGCCACAATCTTTATGCAGAAAATTGGGCTTCGTGTGGATACTCCTTAAATTAAATGTCTGTTATTCCTACTTCACTTGAGTAAGAGTATCATTGTGTGTGAGGCGGCTGTAAATACAGTTAATGAGTAGAGAAAACAAAAAGGGGTCTTCCCTCATGCCAGATATCAGTTCTATTTAGAGAACAAGAACTAAACAAGTGATGATTTCTAGCGGTCATATCAATTACCTACAGGGAAAAATTCATAAAATCCTATTTCATTGTTCAGAGGAAACATACTCCATATCAGAGGTAAGCCAAGTAGCAAGTCATACTCTTTGGCTTATATCCTGTGTGTAAGATGGTGAATCATAATTAAATCAATAACTGGCAAATTATCTAAAATGGCAGGTAAATTATACAGAACATCAGCAAAACATTGCATAAACAAAGAGGCAGTTTTTAAAAAGAGCCTCCTTCTGTCCCTTCCACTCTTACCCACCCAGTCATGTCCAATAATATCGCCAGTGCCCTTCTTTTTTTAATGAACTCAAGATTTTCTGGAGACAAAATTGACGAATTAGGAAGTCATTAGAATGCAAAACAGAAGTCAAGAGTCAAAGACTGGACTTACTACTCAATTAGTAAATAGCCCCATGAGTATAGTCACAAAACGTCTTACTTACTTAAACTAAATACATAAAAATGACAGAATTCCAACAGCTGAAAAAGATTTGTTATTATGTAATATGTAGATTTCTGTGTCTTTTATTTTACTTTGATGATACATTTTTACTAAACAGTGGGCTCTCTGTTGTCTTTTATACTTTTTTTTCTGAAATACCACTTTCTATTCATGACTTTAAAATAAATGTGAAAAATCATTATATTATGTCCCAAAGATGCTTCATGAAACACTTTTTTCTAAACAATTTATTGATTCTGCTTGGCTAACCTCTTTTTTCTTAATGCTACCTCATACTATATGTCATATAAATTTAGAATGAATTTGCATATAATAGAATAAACCTGTGCTATTTTTTTGTGTGTGTCCCCAGAGCCACAGACCTGCACACTGAAAGATTTTCTCTGTGCCAATGGGGACTGTGTTTCTTCAAGGTTCTGGTGTGATGGAGATTTTGACTGTGCAGATGGCTCTGACGAGGTAAGCCATTTTTCCAAGCCAAACAAAAAAGAAAGTTCTTTAGAGTCACATTTATAATTATTATTATTCAATCCAGTGAGGTGTGACATGGACAGTTCTGAAATGCACTTTACTCCTGACACAATGAGATAAGTAGTATTATATCTAAGTGCTGTGTGGCACACACCAGCACAGGGAATAGCTCTTGGGCTACTATTGACAGTTAATTTTATAATCTGTTTTACCTCAAGTGGTGAATGGCTGGGTTGGGAATAAGATGTTTGGAAACCTTATTCCCTATAGCTGGTGCCTTTGCCATTTGTGAATTTGTTCATAAATTTGCTGCAATATTTATAGCCAGGACTAATATTTTTATGCATTTTAAACAGTTTTTTCTCCCCAGTCTCTTTCCTCAATAGATACTCTTATAGACTTTGATGTGGGTCATCAATTTTCATGAAACCACAGGTTCAGCTTTGCTTAGATGATGAATCACAACCCATTTATAATAAGGTCTATGTGAAAAACTCTGGAATATTTCTGGATGATTCTGGAAACTTAGACTGTGTTAACACTTATAATGTTTCACACAATTTATTATTTATGCCTCTATGTATTTGTGTCTCAGCTGTTAATTACTCCATAAATCTTTTTTAAAAAGTATATGATACACAGTTAATATCTTTTTAACATCAAATCTAAAGTGAATTGTAATCCTTTACTTTCAAATAGAGAAAGGTCCAGTAATAATCACTATTCATGATTTTCTCTGTTAATGATTTTCCATATTAATATCAGGAACACAGCACTGGTGAAATCAGTGCTACTCAGAGATAAATGAAAAATGAAGTGTCTGGTCCTCAGTGGCCACCATGGTTCATTCTAGGGTACAATGAATTTTGAGAGCTCTGCTGCTCTGGAAGTTCTCATGTATGAACTTTTCCCTCATGAAGGTCATCCCATTGACTCTAGGTTTGCCTAGAGAGAATCTACTCTGCTATTCTAGAGGTTTCTGTGTTTCAGGTCAAACTTCCTTACTCATTCATTGATTTTCTGCATCTTTGGCAGACATTTTAAGTCTCTACTATTTAAAGAACCCACACAGACTGGTTCTTTCCCAGTCTTCAGGTATCCTTATTAAGATTGGACACTCCTCCATTCTAACACCGTGTTGGAAAACTCCCCAGTCACATTCAGGAGTCTAGATTTTGGAAACAAATGTTTTTAACTTCTCACGTAAAGGCCAGAAAACCTAATTCTTGGGAGTTGCTAAGGTCTCTCAGGAGAAATTGAAAAATACCACTTATATTCATGGGGCTGTTCACAAATAAGTAAAAAAAAAAAAAAAGAAAATCATAGGGGAGCTAAACTCTTACATTGCCCGGCTACATATTTACTTAGTATCCATTTATTCAAGAATTATCTTAAATGTTACCCAAATGAAACACTTTTCACATAAACTCATACATACCATGGAAGTTTGTTTCACCTACCCTGTGTAATCCCTGAAACCTCAAGAGGTAAAGATATACTTTTTAAGGCTTATGATTTCATCTTCCATGTTATTCACTAGATATCCAAGGTACGTAAACAGACTCAAACACTTCTTTTTCAAAATCTTAATTCAAATGAAAGTAGATTAGATAGTCTTATTAACACATTTATCTCATGCCCTAAGTTAATGGAAGTTATGCAGTTCCTTGATGGCTGACTAGAAATCCATTCCTCAGACATTTTCATGATATGCCCCTAGAGAATCTAAATTACGTTCTTTTTATTTATTTATTTATTTATTTATTTATTAATTTAACTTTATTTTTTCAGTTTTCCAAGATTCATTGTTTATGCACTGAACCCAGTCTTAAAGGTGGTCTTCCTCTACGTTCACAGCCATTTAGTGTGAAGTGTGTAATGGTACAGGCAGTTGATTCCTCTTTTCTTTTTAAGGTTTAGAATGCCAGGTTACATTGACAAACAAAGAAGCAAACAAAACTGAACTGAACAGGGGCTCTGGGTGGTTCAGTGGGTTAAGCCTCTGCCTTCGGCTCAGGTCCTGATCCCAGGGTCCTGGGATTGAGCCCAGTGTCGGGCTCTCTGCTCTGCAGGGAGTCGGCTTCCCTCTCTCTCTCTCCCTGCCTCTCTGCCTACTTGTGATCTCTGTCTGTCAAATAAATAAATAAAATCTTAAAAAAAAAAAAAAAGTGAACTGAACAAATGGCTAGAAAGCCAAATTACACACAGGATACTCTCATCTTAGAAACAAAAGATAAAATTGTGAGGTTTTATAAGGATGTTAACTGATAATGTAATTAGCTTGTTCATATCCAGCTAAACAATAATAATAACTTGGATCAATGTCATTGTGTATCACATTAATAGCAGAAAAGAATTATTTAAAGTGACTTTAAAATACAGTATTTAGCCTCTGCATTAAGTATATTGCACTGTGTGGACAAAAAATGCAAATGAATCTTAAACTGTGTTCATATATTTGGTAATAATATTGTTTTCGCTAATTTGAAGCTTGCATATATTGAGAATAGGCTAGATCAAATGCTTAGTTGTTTTCATATTATTCGCACTCAATTTTTAAGTAAAAGAAAGGAGATACCAATGTAGGAACAAAAAAAGTAAATAAAAATTCTGTAATATTAAATTCACAAGTATCAGTAAGAGATTTTGATTTATCTTACTCTTTCTAAAAATATATAATTCCTAGCTAAACTGATGACATCTCAGTATTATAGATTGACCCTAACATTCACATAGGGGCCTCTAAATACCATTTTCCAATTAAAGGAGACAAAACTCCTTTGAGAAATGTCCAGTTCTAGATATGAAAAAGGAAATTGACAAAATGAGCCACTAACATCTTGTTAAGCCAGAACAAGACCATTACTATAACGTCCAGAATACATAGGAGCTAATTGAAGGGATTTTCTGCTAATCAAAGGGAAAACTTGAATACCGGGGGAAAAAAGTGACTGTAATGGATAGAAATACAATACATGTATAAAAATACATGTGTTTATAATATTACTTTTAAAAAACAAAAATCTCATTAGTCACTTTAGATGTCACAAAAGTATCTTTTTTTAGGATTCAATCAGCCAAATTCAGAACTGGAGGCATTCAACAGAACAAATAACCTAGTGTCTTCAAGTAGTAAATGGCATTCAAACAAACAAACAAACTAGCGAACAAACAAAAAACCTAGGAGAATGGGAAATAGTCATTCATTTAAAGAAACTCAGGCCAAATTCAAAGTGTAAACTTCTTTTAGATCTTTATTCTACCAAATACTATCTTAATGTAGTTTAAAAAATGAGAATATTTTGGATATTGATCGGGAACGACTTTATACTAAGGAATTTTTGCAAATTTTGTGATATTATTAATGTTCTAATACTATCATTATTGTGTTAAGTAATCCAGACTATAAATAAATGTGGTGGAGGAGAATATATGAAACCTGAATAGTGAAGTGGCGATCATTGTTAAACAAATAGGATGGGCCCATGAGGTTCATTATTCTATTTCTTTCTGTATGCTTTTAAGAATCTAAAATGATAATTAAATAACTTGCAAATATAGACACACAGACACTCATCAACAATACTGTAATTTATTTTAGATTGAAATCTTCTGATAGAAAATGTATCTAGAAGTGCAATCTTCTATATTGTTGACAATATAGATATACCAGTGCCATTTGTTATAGAACTATTTTACTCAAATTCCTTTAGTGCTGAGATAGTCATTAATTCTACAAATACTTCCTAAGCAGTTATTTAAATCATGGCACAGTATTAGATATTTGGTTCACAAACACACATGATCCCTATCCATACAGACATGATCCCTTTTCTACTGGAACTGAATTACATGTAATTTTAATTTATATTCCTTGTTTTCTACAGTTGTGGTGGGTATTATGGAGGGCACGTATTGCATGGAGCACTGGGTGTGGTGCATAAACAATGAATTTTGGAACACCGAAAAGAAATAAAATAAAATAAAATAAAATAAAATAAAATAAAATAAAATAAAAAAAAAAGGGACCCAAAAATATATCTACTACTGTCTTGTTTGAATTCCAAATAAAATCTGTATGCAGCTAGTAGAAGTGACAATTGTGACAGTTCATTTCACAGTTCTTTAACAACAAATGTTGGAAGAGCGGTAAGGATTATAACCAGCAACTAATCTGTGAAGGGACAGGTAGTGAGGAAAAGGCATGGGAAGGAGAAAGGAAGGCCATGGGAAGTTCTGCCAACACAAAACAGATTTGCCTTTGGGTTCTTTGCTTAACATTCATCCCGTCATTCCATTCGCAATGAACTGAATGTACTTGCTTAGAAATAATTTTTTAACACTTAATTTCCCCCCACAATCTTAATTGTCACCTATAATAATCTTAAAATTAAATTATCCCATAACTGTCTATTGGAAAATGATCTCTGATATAATAGAACTATGGGATCTATGTTCTTTTCTCCTTTTTCTGTTTTATTATGACTCGCAAAGACAAATGAAAATAGAAAATTGTTATTCTTTTGTTATATATAACCATAGACTTAAATGACCATCTGAGCTTCCTGTATGTGGTAGTCATGGTTTCTACATTTCTAGGTTTCTGTTCATAAGGTTTCTAGCTGTCTTTTGGGCTTGTATGTGTTTGTCGAAAAGCTTATGTTATATGCTTTTAATCTCAGGAACAAACTGAGGGCTTCTGTCAGGGGAGGGCAGGGAGGGATAGGGTGTCTGGAGTATGGACATTGGGTTGGGTATGTGCTATGGTGAGTGCTGTGAGTTGTGTAAGACTGATCATTCACAGACCTGTACCCCTGAAACAAATTACACATTATATGTTAATTTAAAAAGCAAACAAACAAACCTAGCCTTAAAAACTCTAACAGCAACCCTCTTGGGTCCCCTCCCTCTTTGGGAGCTTTGTACTATCACCCAATAAACTTTGCTTTGCTGCCCTTCAAAAAAATAAAAATAAAAATAAAAAATAAAAGCTTATGTTAACTGCATTGTGTGATTTTGACAGAGAAATTGTGAGACAAGTTGTTCCAAAGATCAGTTCCAGTGTTCCAACGGTCAGTGTATATCAGCAAAATGGAAATGTGATGGCCATGAAGACTGTAAATATGGAGAAGATGAGAAACACTGTGAGCCAGGTAAAATGACTGAGGTGATAGTTAGTTTAACTGATATATTAAGTAGGTATAATTTCAATTTAGGCAATCATGTACGGAAAACAATGGCAAATGCACACACACACACATTTACTATTTCAGAAATAAAATTTTGAAATATTTGTAGATAAAAAAAGAAATATTTGTAGATGGATTCAATGGTGTGCCCTTGCTATGTTTTGAAACTGTTTTTGAATGTAAGATCATTACTATGTTGGGGATCTAAGCATTAAACTCCTAAAAATTCGATTTTCCGGTTTCTCTCTCTTTCCACACCATTTGGAATTATTTTTCCAAGATGGCAAAATGAAATATGTTGAAACTGTAAGTGCAATAAAAATCAAGTTTTCAGTTATGGAAATGAAGGTTATGAAACAGAATTAAGTAGTTTCAACATGATACCAACTGAGAAAATGTGTAAGTGTATTATTTCTATTTCCATCTTGGTCCAAAATCAAAATAAAATTAGGAAGCAAGACCAGAGTATAGGAAAAGAATACCTGATTTATGATACATTCTTATTCTTTAAGTATGGGATTTATAAATATGCTCATTAAAACTTAATTTTTTATACCTTAGGTATTTTAATAACATTATCTTACAGAAAAAATAATTCCTGGAAGAAAATTATGTTATAATCTGTGTGTAACCACAAAAGCATTACTTTGAGAACCCAGGTGAGAGTAGCAGATACAGGACACACACATTGTTATATGTCTGTACAATGCACATGGTCATACTGGTAATAGATTGCATCTTTTTTCTTACTGAATTTAGTTCTCAGTCTCCATATGAATACAGACCCTGAGGCAAACACTGTCAATTAAAAGGAATTAAAACTCTAGGAAAAAGCTTATTATAATCCTGGAAATAAGCATTTCAGACCACAGACTCCTTATATAAGTACATTTGGCTACCTAGTGGACCAGTGTAAGGCCAAGAACCCTGGAGGTTTGAATGCTGGCCTAGCAGATTCGAACCCATAGACAAAGGCAACAATCATAATTACTGTGTCAATTAATTGGATTTAATATTGGAGTAATTTAAATATTCACTTGTTATTTTTATTTTCTATGTCATAAAGTTGCTATAGACTCAGTTAATTTTGCATTATTCATGTTTAAGACCCCAAAACAAAAGTACTTCTCAGAAGTTATGCAAATATGACATTTATGTCAACATAGCCAGCTAGATATCATGGGGTCTATAGGACTATGCCAAGATTTCTACTTTTAGATTTATATGATGCATATATAAATTAACATTTCCAAGGGTCACTAAATCCCTTTACAATTTTAAAAACAATTTAAGGCCTTTGTTTTTAAATAATTTAATTTAAAATTATGGGAAATTCATCTAACTCTTCAAAACTAAAGAGGTGGAGACTATATAGATTTTTTTCCTTCTTTCTTTAGTCTGGTGAGTTGAATACTTCCTGAACAGGTTATTACATCATTTTTTTAGGTATATTTAATGAAATGCGATAATACTGTGAAACATATTTTAAATAAATGTTTGATATCAGATATGGACTATAGTTTAAATAATATAAACTACCTTCATTGCTGTCTATGCATTTTTTACATGCTTATTTATGTTTTTATCTATGAAACCAATCATTCAATTTACCAAATCTAAATCTTAACTTTATAATTATATTCAGCTTCTCCTACTTGCTCATCAAGTGAATATATATGTGCAAGCAGAGGATGTATTTCAGCATCTTTGAAATGTAATGGAGAATATGACTGTGCTGATGGTTCTGATGAGGTAAAATCTATCATTTGATTAAAATCTCTGAATTACATGAATTAGGTTCGGGAAAGCAAACATAATAAAAATAGAGTAAAGAGACAGATTCTTGATTCTTAGCAATGTCTAAAATGTTAGGACAAGTACACTCAATACAGAAATTGCAACAGATACCTGAGTCTGCATGCTGTTCATATACTAAGCCCCATTGTCATTTGCAGAGGTTATATTCATTAAGTCAAAATAAAAGAAAGCCCACGGTGTAATATATCTCCAGTATTGTCAGCTGCATGTTTATTTTGCCTGTGACTATGTCATTATCATTAATGAAAACTACAGTGCTTATTTGTATTTGAACAGATGGACTGTGTGACTGAATGTAAGGAAGATCAGTTTCGATGCAGAAATAAAGCCCACTGTATTCCAATTAGATGGCTCTGTGATGGCATTCATGACTGTGTGGATGGCAGTGATGAAGAGAACTGTGACAGAGGTAAGGTGTCTGTGTGTGTGTGTGTGTGTGTGTGTGTGTGTGCACTTGCCTGGAAATAAGAGAATGACAGCTAAAATGTTGTGCAAAATCAATAGGGCACTAGGGCCAGAGGATGGAATCACCAAATGATTCTCTTTACCCATTCCTGTTTCATTATGTAACATCCTGGTCTGAGTAAGCAAAATCTGGATAATTTTCAGGCAGAGTAAATGTCAAGCTTCATATGACAAAGGCAACCAAAGTGCCAGTGTTTAATGTGTCCTACCCCAAGCCTGTCCTTGGATTAGATGCTGGGTCAGGAATAGGCACAGGAGAAGGATGCAGGGAGCATAACCACTAGAGCCGTTACTACAAAAGTATTTTTGAGATACATTTCTCTTCCACATTGCTTGCCTTACTATGAAAGAATAATAACATAAGGCATACTATATTACACATACTAATTTGCTAGATCATACATAAGTTGTAGCTTGTGCCCCAAATTTCCTTTTAGCCATATGGCTGAGAAAATGATCTACATTTTTTGTCAGTCTGGAAGTCAGCTTTAAATTTTGTAGTGCATTATTTTCTAGTTATGTGAAAATATTTGCTGAAAAATAACAACTTTTTAATTGTAATTCACTACATTACAAGCAACTTTGTTACTACTTTAAGGTTAATGAGATGAAAGCAAAGAAATTGTGGGTGAAGCTTAAAATGATCACAAATTCTATAACTCTTATTATTTTCATAATGTTAAATATGTTGTTTAAATGCAAAATTATTTTTAAGCTGCTTTAAAAAGTTAATGGACTTTACATTTCAGAGTCTTTGGAATATCATCAACAGAGATGATGCTAATTATTGATGTATGTTGCAGGGCATTTGAACATGTACTCAGGGTTTATACAGTTTCAATATACCTTTGCAACCACATGGATGGAGTTAGGGAGTATAATGCTGAGTGAAATAAGTCAGTCAGAGAAAGGCAAATACCACATGATTTCACTCATATGTGGAATTTAAGAAACAAAATAAATTCAACAAAGGGAAAACAAAAGAGGCAAATCAAGAAATGGACTCAACTATAGAAAACAAACTGATGGTTACAGAGGGGGGTAGGTAGGGGATGGGTGAAATAGGCAATGCGGATTAAGGAGTACACTTGTGATGAGCACTGGGGGTTGTATGGAAATAATGAATCACTATATTGTATACCTCAAATTAATATTACACTGTTAACTAACTGGAATTTGAATAAAAATTTTAGAGGCACTTCAGTGGCTTAGTCATTTGAGAATCTGCCCTTGGCTTGGGTCATGAACCCAGGGTCCTAAGAACAAGCCCTTCTTACGACTCTCTGCTCAGTAAGGAGCCTGCTTCTTCCTCTCCTCCCTGCTTATGTTTTCTCTCTATCTCCCTCTCAAATAAATAAACAAATAAAATAATTTAAAAGTCTTTTTAAAAAGAAAAAAAAATATTTGCTTTTATAAAAATCTAGTCACTCAAAGAAAAATATCCTCCATTTTCTTTAATATTAGATCAAACCTTTATTATTTCCTAAAATCTCCATACCCAACCTGATAAAGTATTGCAATATTCACCAGAAGAAATCCTAGTTCTCATTTGGAATCTGCAGTGCATTATATAGAGCCATAAAAGGTTGTACTTCCCTAATAGCTGTTTCTACTTTTGGTTAAGTTCTCATATTCACATTCTATAATTGGTCACTTTAGAGACAGCAAACTTTGTAGATACTCTGGCACCAAAAGCTCTTCAATACAATCATATTCTAAGACTTCAGGACAATTAAGTAACTCATCTTTTTCCATTTTCTAGCTAATAAGCTCCAGCCCCTCAATTTCAGTCACTGTCACCAGTCTGTCTCTTTCTCTCATTGCTTCTTGCCTGGGTTCATGTAAAGCCATGTAATTGGACTCTAATACATTCCACTCACTGCTGCCAGGTTGATCTTATTGAAGTGTAACTCTGATTATGTCGATGTTAGCTCAAAACTCTTTCTTTCTGGTTATGTATAAATATGGCAGTCAGGGTTACAAGAAAATGATCCTGTTCTATCTCCCTACCCTTATCCTCAATTACTTCTCTTTATATCATATATCCTAGACCAAACTGAAGAATAAATCTAGTAAAATTTTCCATGTTTTCCAACGTCTGTCCTGATTCCTCTGCTATTTCCACCATCTCAATATCTTTGCCAATGAAAATTATATCTATCTTTTCAAGTCCATTCAGTTGCTACTGTCTTCTACCAAATCTCAGTCTCTTCTGGAGCTTCCCTAGCAACACTTTGATTGCATTCCTGTTATAGTATTTTTCCTTTTAGTATAATTGCTTCTGTATTAGTTGACTAAATTTCCCCTGTTGGAATGTGAGTTTCTTAATGTAAAAAATTAGGTATGCAAACAGAATGAGGAAGTGCATTCCAGGCAGTGTTATCATTATGCATAAAAGTCTCAGATGTGAGAGAAACTTTAAGTGTTTAGGAACTATAAGTAACTGGAAATTAATGCTATAGAATTTGGTTTTAATATTAAGCATAATGAGAAGTTTTCCAAGGCTTTTAAAGAGTCTTCAAATATTTTTTTCAAAAAGAAAGGGTAAAATAATTTGTACTAAGTAAAGCACAGAGAATTTATTGAAATGAAATTCAAGAGATCTAGTTTCTTGTTTTACTTCTAGAAACCTTTATGTATTAATTTTTCATACTATCAGATCCAACCACAGTGAAATATCTCCAAGAGCCATAGGAATATCTAGAAAGTGAGTGACTGTATGTGTGTTTGTATAAGGGCAGTCCTGTCAGGATTTATCTATTTTTTAAATATTAAATTTCATAAGAAATGTTTGTTTGAACAAAGAATTACAGGTTAAAAATCAAACATTATAGTAAAAAAAAAAAGAACATTAGCATTGAATGATAGCATTTGAAATCTGAGTTATTTTTTAGATTTAAACCGACTCTACTAAGAGTTTAAGCTTACTGATTAAAAAAAGAGTTGAAGACCTTTAATTCAATCATTTACAAATGTGTCAAAGCTCCCCTTCCATCAATACTCATGTTTCTAACTTTCTTGGGTTTCTTTGCTGCCAGGTAAATTCCAATGAATTATCTTGGTGTTTAAAGTATTTGATCCTGTAAGGATGTACCTTAAGGCTTGCTCGAATTCAGATTTCTAGCATTTCACTTACCTCCAACAAATGGTTTAGGTACTGGATAAATGTACTTTAAGGCTTTGAGGAAAAGGAATGCCAGAATAAACAAATCTTCATTCATCCCGGATCTGGACACATGAACAAAGGGTTGGGTTTGGAAGGCAATAGGGATGCAGGAACATTTTCTAAGAAAATTAGCTTTACTAGTTTACTTTAAAAAGTCAAACCCCCAAATACTGTGGAATTAAAAGCACCATTCATACTTCCAAAGCTAAAACATGTTGCCTCAAGGAAACTTGGTATTTGTTTTGGTCTGAGCTCCCAAACTTTATTCTCTTTAGCAATTTTGGTGGACAAGATTGAGAATTATTCTTTTTAGTAATCACCAGCTCAAAAATATGTTAACTATTTATGACAATTATAAAACATTATCATATATTAAACTTTCCCTCTACCTAAATTAAAATGGGAACTCTAGATGCTTAATTTTGATGATAATGCCCTGTCCAGATTTCTATGAACCTGCCAAAAGTTCAGTTATATTCAGACATAGGTTTTTGTTTATATATGTATACACACACTTTTCTATTTTTCTAATAATCTTCTGTCGAGCTTATTAAGAACATGACTAATGACTAGGAAACTGGAATTTTGTTGGTTATGTGTGCCTCATGTCATTTCAAAATAAGCATTTTATGTTAGACTCAAGATGTCACGGTAGCCCCATGATACATTTTTTTTTTTAATACAAATCCTTCATGGAACAATAGGAACCCGTTAGTAAGTTATCACAAAATGTTTTTCTTATTCTACAATTGTGATTTCATTTATATTTCTCTTCTTCTTAAAAAAATAATAATATGCCCATTTATGGGGAAATTATGTTACCTAATGTGATACCTTTGGGAACTCATTTTTTATTTTCCTTTCAGCAAGACTGATGTGCTACAAATAGACTTTTCTAAAATAGAGGATGTCAAGAGTTCACAAATTTTGTTTGAATATAATCCATTGTAAAATGGAACATGCAATGAGATTTAGTCATGAGAGCATCTTTTTTCTGAAAGAATATAACTTTCATATTCCATGGATTTTGATATTGAATGAATTAAGCAAATACCTCCTATCAATATTCATATCTTAAGTTTCTTTAATACTAAAGGCTGTATATGTTATCTTTTTATTGTTTTCAGACAGAGTTGTTAAGTGGTAATATATTTTCTTGCATGGGTTTTGATCATTGAAATTATTCTTAGAATTAGGGCATTTTAGAGCTGACCATTCCAGAAGTTGAAAGAAAGGGGCACCCCAATGCCAGATATTATATTGTCAGTCTTATATGGTGATACTCACCATGGTGGACTTACCACGGACTTGACTTTTCCCATATTTTAGAGTTTGCTAGTCTTGAGAGATGCCAATGTAGGATGTGCCAGTTATGTTAAGCGTTTTTGCAGAAACTCTCAGAACTGTTCAGATTGCTATCACAATATCTTGGCCTCAGCTTTATCTAAAAAAAAAAAAAAAGATTCTAAGCCATCGACCTCTATGTCCCTAATCATCTCTCTACCATTAACCCTATCGAGTTTTTTAAAAAGTTGAATTTCTTCCTCACCTTTTACTTCACAGAAATAGTTTAAAATCGTGAGCTTTATTCAACATCTGGTCACCAAATTAACAAATCTACCTAATGCTATGCCTAGCCTAACTTTTCCCCCATTCCTCCCTCTTGAAATGGGAGACTTGTTTCACCTCCAATCTAAGCATAATCCTTTTATATTAGTTTAAATCTCAAATCCTTCACAATTTCTGGATTCTCAAAGAATTCATCGTATCAATTACCCTTTCTCTCTTCTGTATCTTCAAGCTTACTCTGTCTACTGAATTATTCTCAGAAGGACTTAAGTATATCAGATATCTGTTTTACTCCATACAAAGAACCAGCCTCTCTTATTCACATAACTTCCTCCTTTCTTCCTTGCCTTTAAGACCAAACTCCTGGAAAGGAATGGATGATTACAGTAACTACTACTTTTTCATCTAATAATAACGAACTAAAAACACATCAATAAATCCACCACCAGTTCACTGAACCTCCTCTTTTAGCATTATATAAATATGCTCACTACTACTTCCTTGTTGGAACACTTCTCAGGTATTTCTCCAATGGGCTACTTTTTCTGTCTCTTTTGCAGACTCCTCTTTATCTATCCAGTCTTTAAATGTTGATTTCCTCTGTTTCGTTCTAAGTTTCAAATAACAACTACATTCGGATCATTCCCAGTTACATATTTACAGCTCAAAACTTGTCTTATTTTTTTTAGGATTTTATTTATTTATTTGACAGACAGAGATCAGAAGTAGACAGAGAGGCAGGCAGAGAGAGAGAGGGAAGCAGGCTCCCTGCTGAGCAGAGAGCCTGATGTGGGACTCCATCCCAGGACTCTGGGATCATGACCTGAGCCGAAGGCAGCGGCTTAACCCACTGAGCCACCAGGCGCCCCTTGTCTTATGTTTTAAACACATTTATCCACTATCCTGTTAAATATCACTACATGATTGTCTTACTAGTCCTTAAATTAATTGTGTAATTATTTCTATTAAGCTTGCTCCTCCTTCTGTATTTCTTTATTTTTGGACAATACCTACATTTACTAAATGATCCAAATAAACCAAAAATAGAGAACTATGCTTGACTGCTCATTCTCCTTGACACCTTCATCTTTTTAGCCATCAGATCCTGAGGATTCTACCTCCTGAAGCACTTTCAAACATAGCTACTCTAAATCAAGTACCAACAGTTCTCTTCTGCATTGCTACAACCTCTCTTCAAGTTGGTCTTTTTCCTCCAGCCTTGGCTTTACTCTTGCTACCTTTATTTCCAAGTTCTCCACATTCTAGCTAGTGTTATCATGCTAAAATCCAAATCTCTTTCTGTCATTTGCTAAATTAAGTCTTTGCTGCTATCAGGGAATTATTAAAGATTCGTATACAAGTCAAAACCCAACAAGATGAGCTGTTTGACCCTCATAAGTTTAGGCTTATTATTCCCCCTAAAGTGATCCACAAAATGAACAATGCTTCCTTCCAGGATTTTCTAGTTTCACAAGGATGAGCAATATTACTCTCCAACCCCATGTTTTAATAAAATGTCCACTTCTAAATATGTTAATGCCTTCAATCATCAAATCTATCTAATATGGAAACCATATTTATTATCTTATGAGGTTTAAATAGGTAGTAAAATTCTCTGAGAGCAATCTTATTTATCTTAATTCTGAATTCCCATCAGGTTGTTTTGGGTTGTTTCCCCAGGTACTGCTTGTAAATATGACCTTATAAATTACTTTAGCCAAGCCTCTCTTATAACATAGGAAAACACTGAGTCCCAGAGAAGTTAATAGACAGGCAACACAAGGGAAGTTCCTAATTCCCCAGCCATTGCAGTTTCCACTATATGTTATTACATATCTAAACATATAACCAAAGCTGATTAGTATTTTGGTTCCTTTGCACAGGATAAATATACTTAATTTTAAGTGAGCATATCTTTGTATTCTTGATGTTTTACATTTAATTGTGAAAAGAGAAAAAAGCAAACATTTATGAAATACACAAAAAATCAGGTACACTACTGTATACTTTTTATAAGTATGACTGAAATATTTCACCACATCACCAACTTCTAATTCTGTATAAAATTAACTGATTATCTGTGATCGCAAAAGCTTTTTATTGGTTATTCTGTCTTCAGCAACTAAGTTTGTCAGTTTCCAGATATAACCATATTGAACTAATAATTTTGCAAGTGTCTTTTCTTTCCAGAACAACACAATATATATAATGAAAATTAATACCATTTAAAATCTAAGTTTCTTTACAGGAACATAAAAAATTTTGTGAGGTGGAAGATAATTTATATTCGAAAAAACTTTCTTCTACTATCTTACCAGTATTTTCCAAAGGAAATATGATATACCTGGGTAATATCAGATTGTTTTGAAAAATAAACCATGAGTAACTTAAAAAAAAAAGTCTGGATACTGCTTGTCCCTCATATTGAACAGGAAAAAAATATAAGGAAGTGAGAAACTAGGTACTGTGCGAAGATAATTAGAGGAATATGTGTCCTGTTGACTGGCATTAATTAATTATGCTACATCTCTGTGTCTCTTTTTCTGTTTTGTTTGAAAATAAAGGAGGAAATATATGTAGATCAGATGAGTTTCTCTGCAATAATTCCCTTTGCAAACTACATTTCTGGGTGTGTGATGGAGAAGACGACTGCGGAGACAACTCTGATGAAGCCCCCGATATGTGTGGTATGCATTTCACCTGGGTCTAGATTATACTGTCATCTCCAGATCTAACATGCTGGCGTGAATCGATAGAGTGGTGAGGCAAACCACAAAGTCTACTATCCTGGGGTTAGGTAGATACCGATACAGCTTTTATTCAGGTAGTAAGAGATTACCCTGCCCAAAGTTGATGATTTTACAGAGATGGCCCCTAAATCTGAATTTGTACATGTCAACACTATTCAAAAGATAGTGTATGGCCTATCTGGGAGGACTTATACTGATTTAGCTTTTGAATTGTGTGAGGTTCATATAAGGACTTGGCTTTGTACCAAATTGGTTACTGAGGCTAAAACATTTTTTGTCGGGGACAGATAAGTACATGGACAAAATGTGAATAATAAAATCATGTAGCCCCACAAGTTACCCACCACTGAGACCAATGTCAGGGAGATATATATGGAGATAATATGTAAGTATATTAATAATATTTTAATATGTAAGTATATGGATGTATTTTATTACATAAATATATTAATATACTTAAATATAGCATATATTATTTCTTCATATATATCCTGTGTTATAAATATATTAATATATTTTAATACATATATAGACTTAGGCAGAGAACTGCAATTAGGAGTTATATAACCTTTCAATCTGAAAATCTTAACAAAAGTTATTGCTTTTTCAAATTCAAGTTACTCTTGACTCTTGATGATTGTCAGGAGTGTACTTACACAACCAGCAACTATAAATGTCTGTTTATATCACCTAGTAAAGGATTTCTTATAGGTAACAAGCATTTTCAATTCCTTCTTCTCATTCTTTTTATCTAATCTCAGTAAAAGTGTATTTTACCTCTAATTTAAAGAAAAATACTCCTACTTTGGATATAATTAAGTAGCACTTCAGGTGAATTTAGAAGACATAGCATGAGTGTATATACTTAAATTCTTTGTTCTATTTGGTACACCAAGTTAAAACAATATTTTTTGATAGACAGTGACATTGACTATTGACATTACAATTGAATAAAATATCCAAAGCATGGAGGTAGCTTTATTTTTAAAGGGATTTAAAACTTAAAAATGACAGTCTTTGGAGAGTGTTCTCTGTAGACACAACTAATGAGAGATATAACTAAGTTTCAGTTTTAGTTCAACATCATCTTACACAATGGACTCTAGAAAATCACCAGAGATTATATTGTTTCTGCATTATAATCCATGGAAAAATATAAATTTACCTGCCAATATCAGGCCAGAATCAATTATTTTTATAAAGTATGTATATGTATACATATATGTGCATATATATATTTTTTTTCCTTCTATTCCACTTTAGCACACAACTAGTGAGTGGAATAGGAAATGGTTGCTAATTAACCATGTGAGGCTCCAGTGTCATACCCCCAGGACCACTTCTAGGACCAGGAAGTGATTCTCAGTGACATGCCACACAGCTGCTAGAAAACCTAAAATACAACCAGCTTGATTCCGTGCATGTTTTTACATTCCTCTAGGTCATCAGTATAAACATTGAGTCAAGCTGTTATGTACCAGGGACTGTGCTAAGTAATTGGGATGGAAAAAAAAAAAAAAAAAGAAAGAAAGAAAAAAGAAAAAAAGAAAAAGAAGAACAGCACATGGTTCTCTTTGACAAGATCTTACTCTGATTGTACTAATCAGATTTTCATACATTATATTTTAAGCAATGGTGGAATTAAGTAAATGTACAGATAAGGAGGAGAGGAATAAGATGAACTCTGCCTAAGGAGGAATTCAGAAAGCTACAGTTTGAACAATCCAAATTAAAAGACAGCATAGGCATTATGCACAGCATGGGAAATAGTGTCATTCATTCATTTAATAAATATTTGTTAGCATAGATACTGTTATTATTTGGGGGAATATAATGATGAGAGATACAGACATGGACCCAAATGTCACAGAACTGAGAATCTAGTGGACTAGGTATTCAAATGATTTAAAAATATATGGTTGAAAATTATGATATGTGCATTGAGGAAAAAGAGTAAGTTTTAAAAGTATAGAACAGAGAGATTTTATTCAATCTTGGGTTATGGTAAATAATATTTGAGTTTCAGTCTGAGAGATTTATCACTGCTAAGCAGGTGAAAGGGATGGGCTGGAGGGAAGGTGGATGACATGATGTTGTAGGCAAAGGAAAATGTAGACAACCCTGAGGCAGAGTGAACCATAACTTATTGGAGTAACTGAAAGATCCCTGTGCTTGGAGAGTACAGGTCAAGGTAGATACTGGTTTAGGATGAAACTGAAGAGACGGAAGAGTCTGGAATCTTGTAAGTCTTCATAGGGAATTTTGGATTTAGCCTAAAAGTAATTAAGAATACTAAATGGTTTTGAGGCACCTGGGTGGCATCAACTCTTGATTTTGGCTCATGTAGTGATTTCAGGATTCTGAGATCAAGCCCTGGGTTGGTCTCTGAGATGGGCATGGAGCCTACTTAAGATTCTCTCTCTCCTTCTCTCTTTGCTCCTCCCCCTGACCTCTCTCTCTGTCTTTCTCTCTCCCTCTCTATAAATAAATAAATAAATAAACATTTTAAGAATTGTTTTAAGAAAGAATACTAAAAAGTTCTAAGTACAACAGGCATATAGTCATATATATATTTTACATATATTGGATAGAAAGGGGCAAGGCTAGGTAAGATAATTGCTATACTCTAAGCAAACCATGCTACTAGCTCGGGTTAAGATAATGATAGCACGTGATGGCAAATATACTTGGAGGTAATTTGAAAAGCAAAATAAAATAGGATTAAATAATAGATTAGATAGATAAGTCAGGGAAGAGGAAGTTACTAAGTATAATTTGTAGGGGGTTTGTGCTTGTTCAGTTGAATACATGGGGAATATAGGAAGAGGAACAGTATTGCAAGTAAAGATTAAATGCCTGGTTTGAGATACATTTGAGGAGACATTCAAGTATAGATTTCAGGTAGGCTCTAGATATTTGATTCTAAAGCTTAAAAAGCTGGACTAAAGTTATAAATTTGAGAGTCAGAATAAAATGGGATAATGAATACTATGGACTTTGTAAGATTTAGGCTGGGTGGGAGTAAAGCATAAGAGAAGAAGGAATTTAATATAGAATACTGAGTGCCACCAAACTTCTACATAAATATAAGCAGCTGGAAGAGACTCAGGTGAGTTACCACAGAATGATTTGAAGGAAAAAAAAAAAAGGTATAGCAAAAGAAATACCAAGGTAATGAAATGTATCAAGAAAGATGGAATGGTTCCTGAAAGGGCAGGAAAAAATTGGCTTCAGAGCAGATGAAAACTTAGTTTTAGATAAGAATAGTCACCCCTTCTCTGTTATTAAAAATACTGACATGAATTGATAGATTATCTATAGATGGAGGTGGATGTCCAATTATATAAGAAGTGATAACAAATTCACCATCATTTTATTTCATTTTTATATATGTAGTAGGAAGTATATTCATATATAGAATATGGAAGGTTGTTATTTTAGAAAATTTGAAAGGAATACAGATTTAAATTGTTATTGCAAAGGGTAAGAGACTAACATGCTATCTCTATCTGTATTTATATCCATATCTATCTATCTATATATACATGTATATCTGTATTTATATCTATGTAGATACAGATATATATGATTTCCAAGTAATATTTAGGGCCCATCTGGTATTAATAAATATTCATATTTGTGATGTCACTTGGTCTTGTGGCATGATCATCTGCAATGTTCCTGGTCTTCCCAGAATGCAGACATTGGAATAGCGGATGATTTTATTCATCTAAGCTTAGGGTTTTGTTAGATAACTAAATGAAAAAGAGAAAAGGGCCAGATAATCCAGATTATTTGTACTAAAGTGAGTTTCTAAATGAATTCTTAGAACATATAATAAGTTACCAATAAATATTTGTCAACTGAGTAAACTGAAAGATGGAGCGTGGGATCTTATGTCAATGCTGAGGTAACTAAAGACAAAAACACTGGAGAATAGGAAAAGGTAGATCTATCAATGGACTAAAGTTTCACCTAAGACAGAAGAAAGGTTTAATGAGACTGGTTGAATTAAAAATTTTGGAAAGTAAGAAATGCTGGTCAGAGTTTGTAGCATTCAGATTAGTGACTTTGTAAATGAAGGCATTGGAGGAAACAGTATATCCAGCTGCACTCATGTAGATCAATTAATATTCTTACCTGCAAGCAACATGAAATGTCATTGGCTAAATTAAGAAGAGAAATATATTGGAATCTACCAATCTTCAGAACCTGAATTAGAGTAAAATGTTACTGGGTATGAAAACCTCAAGGAGCTAAGAGGTACAGATATTGGTTGGTTTGTTCATGTAGATATTAAAGTCATCTAGGATGTTTAAATGAGTTTGGACGGAGAGCAATAATGATGTAGGAATATGCTACAGTCATTAGTAAACTGGGGAGAGGAATGATGTTTATAAGGCTAATAAGAAAATAGCAATAAGGAAGATATTTAATCAAATGACTGGCTATCAAAATAATAGTTTTTTTTCAGTTTATTTTTAAAAATTGAATGTGAAGATATAGTAACAAAGTTCTGAAAGCTAAAGTAGGAGATTAAGGGGTATTTAAATATAACATGAGGCTTGAGAAATTTAAGAGATATTCCTAAAAGATCTGAAGAAGAGGACCTATGCTTGGAGTGGGAACCAGATTTCAATTAAACCATGGAGGTCAAGCAAGAAGGAGTATGGTATATTTAAGAAGCTAATAAAGTAGTATTGCTAGAATATTAAGAGTGACAAGGGATTTGTCTGTAAAAGTAGCATGGACAAAGTAGTGATCAGTCCATTATGGCATGTGAAGTATCTTAAATTTTATTCTGAAAATGCTGGGTAACTATGGAAGAGATGATCAGATTAATGTCTAAGGTGGGTTGTTCTGGTGCCTTGTGGAAGATTTTAGGTTGGGCAATGAAATAGAGATATTTAGGATTCTACCGCAGTTTTCTTTGTAAGAGATAGTGCAGAGCTGAACTGTTGTAACGGATATGTATGGAGAGAAGAAGGCAAATTTGTGGATAGTATCAACCAGATTTGTTGACTAGTAAGAGCTGAAGGTCAAAAGAGAAATGCATTTAGAATAACCCCAGACTTGCAGCTCTGGTGTGCTACTAACTGAACCATGGAAATAACACAAACTTATGTTTGGGGAAAAGGTAGTCACAGGGAGGTGATGAAGAATGGAGTTCTGAACTTACTGAATTTGAAATTCCTGAGGGGATATCCTATAATCAATTGTAAGATGCTAGAATTAGATAGTGAATTGAAAGTTTTAAGGGCATAGTGTCAAGAAAATCTATGAGAATAAATGAGAATATCAGCAAAGAATTCAAGAATGAAAAGATCAAGAAACCAATGAAAACACCTGGAGTATTCCACATGTAAAGATAAAGTGTCATGAGAGAGGTTTCCTCCTTTAGGGGTAGAAGTCTTCAGATTAGATAATGATAGAAGGGACAAGGATAAAATTCTCTGGCTTTCACTGTTGTCATTTTAAGTCATACCCCCCCCAAAGCTACATATACCCACAAAAATTAAACATAAATAACAAAGATCACCTATGTGACTCAAATATATAATTATACATTTGTTTACAGAAAACAGTTATAGTATTGTTGGGACTTTTTTTTTTTTTTTCACCGGATGACCTATTTTCAAATTTGGACCTATAACATATGCTTCCTCAAGCTTTATTCTGTGTGAAATTGCTCTTTTAAATAGCTAAGTGTCCTGCCATGTTGTATAAACTGCAGGCATAAATTAATTTGGTACACCAACTGAAGTCAGCTAAGATAAGGCATCTGGAAATGAGACCATGAAGTTTGGCTCTTTTTCTTACTTCATTTCATTTCAGCTGTGCACTCTTTTCTGTAGTTAATGTAAATAACCAAGATCATAGCTTCTATTTCCACACAGTTTCTAGTACCTACATGAAGGCAATTTCCACAACAAAAGATATTCAGAAAAGCCAGATTATGGATTTGAAAAGAAGGAAACAAAATAAAACAAAAACAAAAGCGAAAAGCAAAATAAAACGAAACAAAACAAAGAAAGGAAGACAAAAAAAAAAAAAAAAAAAAGGGAAGGGGATCGTTCCTCATAAGTTAGTGTACCCGAAGGAGCGGCTTTGATTTTTTTCTTTCCTTTTTTTTTTTTTTTTTCAGCCAAATTTCTTTGCCCACCCACAAGACCTTACAGATGCAGAAATAACAGAATATGCCTGCAGCCTGAGCAAATGTGCAATGGGATTGATGACTGTGGGGACAACTCTGATGAAGATCACTGTGGTGGTAAATCCGTTTAATGTGAAATAATTGATTTAGTGACAGCTATAAGATAATACAATGGCTTGGGGGCTCAAAAAATTACAAAGAAATATTTTCCATGTAGCATGTCTGAGGGTATTTTTTTCAGACACTTGATCTTCTGACGAAGTATGAAAAATAATCTGCTAACATTCATTTGAATAGTAGAGCTGTGCAGCTTTATCCAAACTCTCTACTAGTCTGTAAATCTCCACTGATGATACACAGTTTATTTCTGAAAATACTGCATGAGAGAAAACACAGTGGTTTAAAATTGTTCTCTGTTAAACAGCTCCTTGAGGGGAGAGTGTTAGTAAGGAGTTTATGTCTGTATACACAATTCCTTCTTCACAATTATGAAATTAAAAAAAAAAAAACTTTTAAAACCAAGGCTTTACTAATGTGTGTGTGGCAAAATCATCTGATGACAAACCCTGACCTGAACTGGTCTGAAGCAGTTTTTATTACTTTAAGAACAAGGTCTCACTTAGGATGAATATTCAGACATTTTCCGGTGGAAATGTAGTGTTACTTATTACAAGGTAAATACACTGTTATTCCTCTAAAAGTCCAGAATTTCCCAACTTTTTTCATTTGGCCCAAGAGCTTCAAATAAAGTATTGCGGAGCCATGTTTTTCATAGTGTTTAAATAAAATCTTGAATGTGTTAATGAACTCAATAAATTTGTTTTGATTCTGTGAAGTACTAATCATTTTTTAATGACTCTATAGGTAAGCTTACATATAAAGCAAGACCGTGTAAAAAAGATGAGTTTACTTGCAGCAATAAAAAATGTATCCCCATGGACTTCCAGTGTGATCAACTTGATGACTGTGGAGATGGTTCAGATGAGCAAGGCTGCAGAATAAGTAAGTTTAGTTTCTGTTAAAGTGTAGCAACATGCAAGTTCAATTCTCCTTCAACATGACTAAAATTTTCTCTACTGGTGTGAGAAAATATCATTCTTCACAAATATACCTAAGTAGAGAAAATTTTGGTAATTTTTGGTAAGCCCTTACCAATGCAACCTTAGAATGCCACTTAAATTAGTATCAGAAGGTATGAGGTGGGAAAGGTCGTTTTCACAGTGAGTACCCTTGTTAGACCTGAATCTGAAATCTCAATATCCAATTGCAGACTTTGTTATCAGCAAAGATATCTATGTCCCTTAATATTTTATTTCATAAAATATAAATTTATTTTTCTTACAAACAATGGTATTTAGTTGAAAAATAATAAAGGTCTTAGTAATTTATTCAGTGTTTTAAGATTTTAATACATTGCTGAGTTATTCTTAAAGAAGACATCATTGTTTAATTTAGTTGGAGTGTGATGCTATTTGAGTTATTAGGGCTTGGTTATTTTCATGTTTAATGTTTGATATCTCATTTTTCATATTAAGAAAAATAACCAAACATATGACTCTAATTCAGATTGCTTATAAGAGTCATAAAATCCTTCCTATTATGGGGTCTTTCACTTTTTATGCATCTAAGTTGTTCCTCTCTGGGTTGATGAAGCATTACCTCCCACAATATGGCCACATATACCTCAAGGCTGAGGTGAAATTCCACTGGTGTACTTTAATTAATTGTAAAATATTCAAGAGTCGGTGGGGATTAATAACCATTATAATTCTGATAAAGTTTTCATATTTCAAAATAATTTGATATATGTAAGTAAAAAACAGATAATTCAACATCTATTTTACAATAATATCCCTCTCATTTATTTGCATTCTAAAATGTTTTTTGGAATGAGAAATAAAGCTATGAAATTGTAATTACTATGCTAGGAATGGCAAATAACACATAGTCTGTTGTAACTTGTGTAACAGACCTTGACCACTGGAGCATACTTCTCTTCCTATATATTTTCAGGCTAAAATAGTTTAAGAACTGATGATTTAGCCTACTTGTTTGAGTAACATGGTAGTACCCCTGATTGAATTCCTGAATACTAAATTTAGGTTAGCAATTAATGCCCACATCTCTGGGAGCTTCTAGGAAACCTTTTGTTTCCTAGAGAAGGATATAGTACTCATACATCGTACCATTGTAATGATAACCTGTCATTAGAAACATTGACTCTCGACTTCCTTCCACAAGTAGTGTACTTCAACAGCTGTAAATATCAGCTATTGGCAGTTTGGTCTGAAACTATATTCAGTGTAAATGGGCTCAGATTTTTATCTGCTTCTATACTTTTATAAGAAATCATGACTTAGAAGGTCATAATCTTATAAATTCAAAAATACTTATCTGTGGAATAATAAATATAATTTCAAGTTAAGAAAAAAGGTAAAGTCCCACTTCAGGAATTAGAATTATATTAGTTTTGATGGTATTTTTAAATCCCAGCTCCCGCTGAATATACCTGTGAAGATAATGTGAATCCATGTGGAGATGATGCATATTGTAATCAAATAAAGGCATCTGTTTTTTGTCGCTGTAAGCCTGGATTTCAGAGAAACATGAAAAACAGACAGTGTGAAGGTATAGTACATTTCCTCAACAGCTTGCTCTTAAATCTTTAGGTTATAAAAGACTCACAAGGCTGGTAAATTGTGAGATGACATTGATTGATCTTCATCAGATTGGTGTGTATCTACGGGAAACCGTTTTACCTACAAGAGTGAAAGTCCCTGGGGTCAAAAGCCTGTTTGTATGGCTAAGCTAACCATCTCTGAGACTACAAAGCCTTTTCTATAGCAGATTCAGACCTGCAGGAATTTCAATTGTACTGTTACAACTCTGTTTTGAAATGCAAATAAAAAAAATTGCTGGTTCAGGAACTATTGGAGAATTAGAGACATTTCATGAAAGAACATGTTTATGATGACCCATCTCTCCCGAGGTGTGGCATTTGTGGTACTGCAATAGGCAATTCACTTTGAGAGAACTGTGGGCTTTTGTCATAACACCATGTCTCAAACAGTGCTTTATATTATCAAGAATGCCTTCTAAAATTCAAAGACAGGATCTAAAGAAATCTCTATCAACTTACTTGAGATCATTTAAAAATTGAGCATGATAGGATAGCCAGGATCTCATAGTAAATTATAGGTAAATATAATATACATCGAAGCTTTAATGAGAGAGCCATGAAATACAGACTTATATGTACTTACTGCCAGTTTCTCCATTAAAATTCATGTTATTGTGATTAGAGCCAAGCCTAAATTGTTTAAGGCTGGCTTATCTACTGTAAATTCAAGTTGTAAAATGCTTTCACCCACCAGCTGTCTTCTCTACTGTCCATGTTATTCTTGGATAAAGAAAAGTGATATTTGCTTTGTGTCAATCAAAATGAGATTACTGAAATGAATTAATTATATCCACCCAAAAGGGAAAGAAGTATGGCCATGTCATATTTACGTACATTTTGAATTATATACTTGTTTGAATTACCTATGGCATTTTATTTCTCCATTAATATGGAGCACTGAAAACTAACAGTCTTCTCTATATTTTTAAATATATTTTTTAAAGATTTATTTATTTATTTTAGAGAGAGTGAGCAGGGGGAGGGGCACAGGGAGAAGGATAGAGAGAATCTTAAGCAGACTCCCTGCTGAGCATGGAGCCCAACCTCAGGACCCTGAGATCATGACCTGAGCCAAAATCAAGAATCAGACGCTCAACCTACTGAGCCACCCAAGCACCCTTAGGTTTTTTCTATTTTAATTTAAGAAGTAAATTATTTCTCAAGGCTATATTATTTCTTTCTTCCTCAGAAACTTTCTATCAATTATATATAAACACACACATGCATACACACAACCTCTTCAAAATTTTAATTTCAATATCATTAATTTTCTAACATTTATTTATGAATAATGGGCTGAATTTCCTTATAAACTTAATATTTAAAACTCAAAATTCTCAAAATTTTCTGTATTTTTAATTGTTCTATGTCAAATAAAAGCTGCAACTTCTGTCTTCATTTTAAGTTGCTACAAATCCAGTATTCTTTTTGTGCAAATAAGTAACTTCTGCACTCCAATAAAATTTGTATCCTTATTAAAGGAAGCTTTGATAGCAAGGAAAAGCAATTTGATTTGGTACTGAGGAAGGGAAAGACATGACTTTGATTCATAATTCAAAAAATTGAAATGCGTTTGTGCTTTCCCTATATATAACTCAAAAAGAGACTAAGAAATTACTATGTGATGTTAGAGCCAATATGCTTTAATTAGAATATGTAAAGAGAAGACAAATTATAGAAAACAGCAGAGAAGTATGATGGATTAACAGTTGCTGTGTGTCAGGCACTGTTCTATGTCTTGGACATGTGTGAGATTCTTCTACCCCTTACGAAATCTCACAGTATCAACATTAGTGTGTGTGTGTGTGTGTGTGTGTGTGTGTGTGTGTGTGTGTACTTTTAAGTAATCTCTCTTCCCAACGTGGTACTTAAATACCCGACCCTGAGATCAAGACTCACATACTCTACAAACTGAGTGAGCTGGACCCCTGGCATTAGTATAGAGATGAAGAGAAAATGGTGATTCTGGCCAATATAGGGCCATGTGAGGGGCCCAAAATTTTTATCAAATCATGTAGATTTTTGCTTATTTTGACTCCATATCAAAGGGAAATGAAAGATCAAATAACATGCTGTTCAAAGTTACAGATGTCAAACAGTCAAATGTATTGTAATACTCTTTTGATGACCAGGTGCCAATAAAATGTATTTTGCTTTGTCCCTGGTATGGTATTCACTAACAATACAGCTTTCTTTATCTCTTTGTCCTATATTTCAATGAAACACAGAAATAAATTGTCGTGAATGCCTAAGGTCACCTTGGGCAAAGTATCATAGTAGACACAAAGGAATCAGAAAGCCTGTGTTTGAGCCTCGCCCCTGTCATTGCAAGTGTCCCTGGGAAAGTCCTGATCTCTACCACTAAGGCTTCAAAACACAGTTGAGAGCTAAATGAAAGATAATTATTATTGCTGTGCTTATTCTTAAATTTTCTAACTCAAAAGAAGGAATTATCTCACAGATTTATTACATAATTAGGGTGACATAAAAAAAAGCAGAAGAATTAAGCTGACTGAAAATAGAGAGAGAAAGTAGTAATTCACTAGAGTCACCTGACATCATTGCTGGCTCTGCATAAGCCATTAAAATTAGAGGCATGTGCTAAACAACAGAATATTGCCTGTGATTTGTTTATTTATTACTTATAATGCACATGTATCCATTTATTTGTAGACATTCAGGGTTTTGTTGCTTTTGTTTGTTTATTTCACATAGGCCTTCTTGTAACATTGTTTCTTTGTATATAGGAAGCCAGAAGTGTGTTACAGTTGTATCTGTATCTTCATTTTTTTGGCCAGGAATTGTGTAACACACAGACAAAAAAATAATAATAATAATTAATGCCCTCCAGGGGCTGACAGTCAAGTAGGGGGTACGAATATATGAATACATATATAATATATAGTACATAGAGTGTTCTAAGAGAGAAACACCCAGATACTAAATAGCGGAGAAACTGTGGGATGGATGTACATTGGTGGAGAACAAGAAAGGTTTTATGCATGTGGATCTTAAGAGATGAATAAAAATTCTTTAGGTCAAGGTGGGCAAGGGGCTTATAGGACCGTATATGATATGTACAAATGTATGGAGGTAGGTAATCAGAAACAGTCTCAAAAGGAAACCTCAAGAAGCATTCGAATGAATGAAAATACTAGGGAAGTTTGAAAGGGCTCTTTCAATGTGTTAAGTGGATTAAAAAGCAATGTAAAACAATTGATGAATTATTATAGTGAAACTATTGTAAAAATTGTTACGGCCAGAAAATATGACATAGCAAATCATATACTTGAGAGTTTTAGAAGGACAATAAAAGAAATAGAAAAAAGTTGAAGGAAGAAAAGTAAATTTGTCTTTTTTTAAATGTGGAAAGAACAGAAACGGAAATTGGAGGTATGATGATGCTATTTGGAGCTCTTCTCTTCTAGATCTTAATGAATGTTTGTTGTTTGGCACATGTTCCCACCAATGTATCAATATGGAAGGGTCATATAAATGTGTGTGTGACCAGAATTTTCAGGAAAAGAATAACACCTGCATAGCAAAAGGTAAGGTTATAACAGTTATTTCAAATTCCATTATAACTGCTATAAATATCTTATGGGGAAAACAATGTTTCATATTATATTTTAGCAATAGCTCCATGCCTGAAAATATAACAAAATCTCTTTTTAATATTGGCTAATTTGCGAAATTGGTTTGTTGTCATTCTTAATATAATCTGGGATGATTTATAGACATGATTATCAAATATGTGGTTATTGTTAAAACCACTTTCATGTTTGAAAAATCTGTCAGAAGAAGGGAAAAGTTTACAAGCCAACATGATAGAATATGAAGCATCTCTCTTTATGGCCTGCTCTCAGTGTATATGAAAAATATTATTATATAATGGATAAAAATAACAGTTTAAAGGGTTAAAGGTTAGCACTAAAAGGAGAATGGAATTTTGAGTAAGAATTTAAAAGGTTTTGAAATAAAATCATGCTTTAATTCAGACCTCCTTTACTTAGAAATATCATTTTTAAAACTTAAACAGGTATTTGGGACTTTTTTGGTTATGAATTTTCATGCTCTGGTTTTTACTAAATAATATTATAACAAATATTATTAAGTTACAGGACATGATTGGACAATGTTAATAAAACAGTTATTACAGGTGGAAAACAACATGATATAGTGGATTAAGGATGGGCTAGAGAGGTAAATGTACTTGAATTTGAATCCTAGCATTATGCCTTTATGATCTGTAGCCTTGGGGAAGTTATGAAACTCTTTGAGCCTCAGTTCCTCATCTGTAAAATGGAAATATGAATCTCTACTTCCTATAAGTGCAGGAGATAAATTATGAAAGTTGTAGAATAGTGCCTGCCATAGAGTAGATAAACATAACCAAGTGAGAACCATTAAACCCATAGGGCTGAACTAGAATTCATAGTCTATTTTTTCTAATTTGCAGATAGTGTATATATAATTCAATCTTCATGGTCTCATTAATAATTTATTTAACATATTCACAATTCACTTTAGGGTTTTACTTGTCTCAATATACAAATGACATTAGTATTTTATTGTAGGTGTCAAAACTTCAGATTACAGGGATCGACTAGCAAGATCCTAAATAATATTGACATGATATTTAAATGTAGTAAATCCTGATATATTTTTATAATAAAATTAGAAGAATATTTGAGATATATGAATATTAGAAGAAGACTCTCCCCCTCTTATTTTTCATTTCTTAACCTAAGAAAATGATGAATTGGATGCATAAACTAAATGCTCAGGAATGTTTGAGGCTTAATGAGTACGCAACATAACATCTAAATATTGAGGATCAAAGCATTAGAACATAATGTATTGCAATTTATCAAATAGAAATCCCTCTTTATGAAAAGAATATCTAGCACAAATACCTAATTCCTAGCCATAAGGTAAGCTGTGTCTTGGGAAAACCTACATCAATAACTCTCATTAAGTTTAGGTAAGTGTGTTTTAGAAATAAGTCACGGAGACCATAGTATGGTACAAAGTTGGTTGATTTTTATTGAACAAGAAACTGTTAAGAATAATAATTCAAGATAATTTAAAAGTACAATTATTGCTTTTACATTAGTTGAAATTTACTTTATTTTTGTATTTTATTATAATAATCTCCAGGCTCTGAAGATCAAGTTCTCTACATTGCTAATGACACTGATATCCTGGGTTTTATATATCCATTCAACTACAGTGGTGATCATCAACAAATTTCTCATATTGAACATAATTCAAGGATAACAGGGATGGATGTATATTATCAAAGAGATATGATTATTTGGAGTACTCAGTTTAATCCAGGCGGAATTTTCTACAAAAGGATCCATGGCAGAGAAAAAAGGCAAGCAAACAGTGGCTTGATTGTAAGTAAATAACATTGACTATTTGAAGGCTCATACTTTTTCACCTCCCTATTTTTTTTAATCTATCAATCACAATATCTGATTATAGGAGGTAATTAATACGTACAGTTATTTCTCCCAATATTCTCCCTATACAATAATCAAGAATTTCCCTACTTTATTCTCACAGCTGCATATAATTTAATTGCATGATATTATGTTTTTCTTTAAGTACCTTTGTTTTAGCTATGTAAGAATGGTAATGAATAATACCTAATATTTCTAGTACATTTTATATTTTATATTATTTAACATTATATAATGTGAGTTTTTTTCATTATGAAATGAGGTTGGGAATCATTATTTTGTTTTCATGTTAGAAAATAAACTTAAAATATGCAGGGAATATTATTTCATTTTGAACAATATCAGAAATACACCACTCTTCTAGGGCAAGAGATCAACTCAATTGTGTAACCATTTCTTCTGACTCCTGATAACTATATTTCAGGGAACATCCAAAACAGAGTGATATTATTTGCTGGTGTATGATGGACATGTTGATTACCATGGTTATTCCTTTTGAGAAAAATAAACTAGAGCATTTGTTTAGATTTGTGGTTGTAGACTACTTTTTTTTTTTTTTTTTTGCTTTAGGGCATGTCAATTATTGTGTATTTTGTATTTTGAGGTAACAGGGGAGAAAAATGACAGATAAATACTTATTTTTATGAGGCCTGGCCCATTCCCATATAACCAAAAAGTCAAGTGCTGTCACAGTAGGATATAATTGAATCTTTGTATTTGAAAAGAATCAGAGGAACCTATCTGGACGTCCTTACTATCCTTTGCAGTAGTATCGCCCATAAAGATTTGAACTTCATGAATACCATTTGATAGAAATCTGGAACACATTTTTATCAGGTAGATAGCTGTAATCTGGTTTTAATGAAGTTATATTACCTTTCTAATTCAGGTTAGATCAAATTCACTGTGAGCCAAAAAAAAAATATATATATATATATATCAGAGCTATTTCTTCAACTCGTTCCCTGCCAAACACAGTGAGCATTACACAATACCTTTAAGTTACATAAAGAACAGTTCTAGGAGAGAGCCATAAAATTTAGTAGATCCCTCTGCCTTCCTTCACTTACTCACTTGCTATCAGACTAAAAAGCTGGTTCAGTCTTGGCTAGCTTTAGCTTTCATTATCTGTGGAACACAAGTCTGCTTTGCAAAAATTTTGTTCCTAAGGTAACTGTTATTAATGAAGTTATGAAGAGTATGTACTATGGAGTTACATTGCCTGGGTTTTTAATCTTGTGTATATATATACAGGAACTGTTAACTATGTTTACAGTTCCTGGCACATGATAAGTACCCTCTAGATGCTTGCTATTAATGGGGTGATGACCACAATGATGCTTCTGATGATGACAATGATAGTGTTGATGATTGACAAGATGTTCTTCTCTAAGATGCATATAATTACATGAAAATTATTTACAAATTAATTTTCTCTGAATTTTATTTTCTAAAAATACATCTTTCATCTGGTAGAAAATTTTCAGTGAAAATTACTGGATAATTATTTTAGTTTTATCTGGGGAGATTAATAATTAATATATAACCAGTATCTTCTAGTGAAAAAAGTTTATTTTAAACCCAAAGCCAAATTTGCTTACAGTTAGATAACTGTTTTTATTCTTGTACATAGAAATACATAAATGTGTATGTTTTATTTGTATTATGTATATTTACCTGTATATATCTCTCTTTTTTTTTAAGATTTTTGTTTGTTTGTTTTTTGAGAGAGAGCGAGCATGAGAGGGGGAAAGGGGAGAGAGAGAGAGAAGGAGAAGGAGACTTCCCACTGAGCAGGGAGCCAGGACTCTGTGATCGTGACTTGAGACCCCAAGGCAGAAGCTTAACTGACTGAGTCACCTAGGCTTCCACTTATATATTTTAATTTTTAATTTTAAAGCTGTGGTATAGAATCTTTTGTAAATGATGGCAAAGCTACTAGATTAGTCTTTTGCTAATAGGATATGAAGCTTCATTTTGTCTTTTTTTTTTAATTTAAATTCAATTAGCCAAGGTAATTGTAATTACATATGTTACATCTTCTAGACTTTGTTTTTCTGTCTCTTTTCAGACTTACTCATGAAAGACAGGATTCACTAGGAAGAAAGTGGGTAACACTAGGGTGCATCTTCGAAGATTCCATCATAACTAATCAAATGTCAAGATTATAAGATTGGAAACTCTGAGCCATGAGTTTTAGGACCATGTTCTTAGCCACTTAGCATTCCATAGAAGTTCCAATCAAGGCATTGCAAACAAAATTAAACAAAACTTAAGACTATACAGATGAGGGCAGTTATTTGCTTCCTAAATCTTTTTGTAATCCTGATTCCTCAATATTATAAATATTGGAATAAGTCCATTCTGACATTCTTAATAATTAATATGCATTCTTAGATGAGTAAATGACTCATTTATGGCCATGCAGCTAAAATGTAACCAAATTTAGACTTTAACTTGAAAGAATAGTTACACCTCTGAGTCTCAACTTACTTACCTCAAAAACAACTATCATATTGAAGTAGAAAATTTTTAAAGCCCCTTCCAGATAGTAAATATATATGATTTCCAAAAGATGTGTGACATAGTTTATGTCTATCTAGTTGTTTACCTGGACAATTTGTTTTTATTCCTCTGAAGTCCAGCTATGGATAAAGATTTGATTTTTTTTTTTTTTTTACCCCTCTGAATTACTCTGCAATGTATGGTATCTGTTTTTTTAACAGTCATCAGCTAGTCATCCAATGGTTTAATGAGCATACAATCTATTGCATCTTCTCAGTTTTGACACAATGCCAGGAATGGCCAGCAATGCCTGTACCAACAGATGAAAGATTACTCTAAACTTTGCTGTGAAAGGAGAGAAGAAAGCAAGGAGGTCTTCACTCAGAAAGACACTTTGCTCTTCACTTGCTTTTATTGGTCCTTCAGGATAATCACAAATCCTTATCATTGTTTCTCAAGCAGGGGATGTTGACCTGGGGTTTTACTGAAACTGGGAGGATCTATTTCCAGGAAAGATACAATACTTGGGGCTCCTGGATGGCTTAGTCTTTAAGCATCTGTCTTCAGCTCAGATCATGATCCCAGGGTTCTGGGATTGAGCCCCGCATCAGGCTCCCTATTGGGTGAGAAGCCTACTTCTCCTTCTTGCACTCCCCCTGCTGTGTTCCCTCTCTAGCTGTGTTTCTCTCTGTCAAATAAATAAATAAAATCTTAAAAAAAAAAAAAAAGATATGGTATGCTAATGGCGTGTTCTACTAAACAGAGTCTAAGGGACAATGCATACATCTTTTAGATCACAGGGCAGCCAGCAGTCTGAGCTAAGAAAGGTTAGGGAAAGGTAACTCCCCGTGACATTCCAATTACCAAGTGATCACGCAAGGCTTGGTGTTCCAAAGGCTTACACCCTTCTCCTAAACCCTCTGTCACCCCCAGCAGCCTCTGTGTTAACATTTTAGCAAGGCAGATATTATGGATGATTTCATGCTCTACATAACCCCAACAACACAAATAGTAAATGATACTGACTTGTGAATTCCCCACCCGGGGGAAAATGACTCTCAACGATTTTTCCCTGAGCTGAATATGGAACATCGGTTTCCATTTCTGAACCGAGAGGTGAAAGAAAGAAAAATACAAAAATCAAACTATGGGTACTTTAGTTAAATCCCCATTATCAGTGAACCAAATGGAAGAAGTTAGCCATGGGATAATAGGATGTCTTGAAAGCATGTTCAGAGAAACTGAAAATATTGGCATATTTCCATCTCAGTAAAGTGTAGAAAATATGTTGTATCAGAAATCAGAAGAATATTAGTCAGACAACTAAATGTTAACTGAAGTCCATTCCAAAGGAAGGTAATTTTCAATATGATTTTTTTTGGAAGTCGTGAAGGGAATACTCTTCTGTAATCTGTGAAAATGGCTTGAATACTAATTATGATTATAAATTTAAATTTCAAATACAGTCTAAGTTATTTATAGATAGAAATGCTTATGATTTTCTAGTCCCCTGGGCTATACAAAATGGATGGATTTTTTTTTTCCTTTAAGAAAATTAAATAATTTAAAACTTAAAAGGCTGACATGATTCAATCTATATGTAAAGCATAATGAGATTTCTGAATTTGAATTTTAGTAGTCAGAACAGAATATGATAGCATTATACAACAATTGTACATACTTTCTGGCAATTTATCATTTCTAGTATGAAATGTTGTACAGCAAAGTACATGATGACAAGCACTATAAAATAGGTCAATGCTTGGAGAAATGCAAATGATTTTAAAAATACAGATTCGATTTTTACCATTAAAGAGCTAAATATTCCAGAGCAAAACAAATGGTTTATCTGATCTACTTAATTTTGAGAAGTGAAAATGAGATACCATTTTTGGCATATTCTCGAGGGTTTCAGAATGAACATGCTTATAGTTTTATTCATTAATAATCATATCTTTTCTCCAGTAAGTTGATTAGGCAATTATTTTTCCCTGAAAGCTTTTAAGAAATATCCAGCTAAGTTTTATTTAATAGGTTTCCATCTTTAATTGGGGTCCTAGCTATAAACCACAAACCCCCATATATGGGTTTGTGTGTACATCACACACACACACACACACACACATACATGCACACACACACAAGTGCAGAGGTACGCAGGTGTGCTCACAAATAAGTTTATGTGTGTATATGTGTGTACACAAGTTTTGTCAAAAACAAAGTCTTGTTTTAGGACTTTGGAAACTAGTAGAAATTGATAGTTTCTTTTTCCATTTTTTATTTATTTTTATAAATTTATGGTAATCTTTATAACTTTACCTTGAAATTATCTATGCTTACTTGTCAAGAATACTTTTCAAACCATCTGAGTTTATTCAAACCATTTAACAATAAAAATCATTTATTCTGATTTCTTTGGAAAAAATATAAAACTATCAAATCATTAAGTTATTGCCATGTTGTGACTTGATTATTGCTGATTGCATAAGACAGGCATTCCACAATATATGTTGATTGTTGTTAAATGGTTCTGTAACAGTTGTGATCAATATTTAAAGTTTTATAGAGCATAGATCTTGTAGGACTACATAAAACATAAGATTCCACAATTAATAATCCTGATATTATTGAACATATTGTACAGCATTTTAAGGTGAACCAGTCAAGTTTTTCATTCATACCCAAAGCTTTATTTAAGAAATTATGTTTGTTAGGTTTAGTGTTGTGTTCCTAGGATACAAAATGATAACAGAGTCTTATTCTTAAGATGCTTATATTTTGGGGAAAAAAGACAATGTCAAGTAAACTCATAAATAAATAAATAAATACCAAAAATTCCAATTTTGAAAATTGTATTGAAGGAAATACAGAATGCACCAAGAAAGAAAAACTCAGATGTTGATAAGACTTCTTTGAATAGGATGATCCATAAAGGCCCATTGAAAGAGATTTGAGCAAAGACCTAAAAGATGAGGAGAAAGTAATGTTATCTTATTTATGTATAAGACAGCTACTTTACATTTATGTAGATTTGGTGGGAGAAAAGCTGGAACAGAAAGAGATCACATAGGAGGATTGTGCTCCAAGTTGGTGCAAAAATAGTGGAGGTTACAATATTATAGTCTCAGTGAAATGGGATGGAGAGAGTAGAAGTTTAACAAAGTTTGCAAATAGAATGGATGTAAAAAATGAGTAGAGGAAGGACCTAAGACCTAGATTTTACAACTTGATGAATAGGGAAAATAATAAGTTCCGGGTTCAGTTTCAGTCATGGTAAATCTGAGATCGAAGTGAGGGGTTGTAAAAAACCCAAGTGAGTTGTCAAATAGTCAGTGGTGTATTCAAGGCTTGATCTTAGTCTCTGGATTAGATATTTTAAGGAATAGAAGAATAGAGGAGATGTCTAGAACATGAAGCCTGACTAGATTACCAAGAAGAGAGTACAGGTGACATAAAGAAGCACTGGAACCAAACTCTGAAGCCAGATTAAAATGACAACAGTGAGTGGGAAGTGCATTAGGAGAATAGAAGAAATTGTGGTGTCACAGAAACTAAGATAGGAGACTATTTTGAGAAAGAGATTGAGCTTATATTTCTAGCACCGCCAAAAGATTGAGGAAATGAGGACAAGGAGGTGTTCAGTAAGTTTTGTGACATATTAATTAAGGCCCTTGATAAATGCTGAAAGTTGCAGAGGAAGCAGACATCAGAGAACACTCAGTGGTTCTATGTCAGTGGTCCTCAGCTGAGAATGACGCCCCACTGCAGGGGACATTTGGTAATGTCTGGAGATATTTTTTATTGCCACAACTGAGGTGTGCTGCTAATCTTTGGTGAGTATAGTAGAGGCCAGAGAGACTGCTTAGAACTCTATGGCACATAGGCTAGTTCCATATAACAAGGAATGATCCTGACTGAAATGTCAAAAGTTGAGAAACCGTTTTCTACATAGTAACATCAGTCTTTCCAAACAAACTTTAAGTAGATCTTTTGTGTCTGTTACATCATTTTATGTAATAATAACCCTGAAATAGAAAATGATTCTAAGATGAGTCACCGATATAGTTATTCTTTTATTGGTCTCTTACTTTCTCTCACACCTGAGTCTTTTGTACTTCATCATTTCTCCTTCTCTCTGAATATTAGAATGCATGTAGGCCATGACCATGATCCTCTTTTTTCTACCTTTTCTCACTTCCTTATAAAGTTTACATAGTTTAATGGTTTAACATGTACCTGCATGCTAACAAATACCAAATTGCTATCAGACTCTGTTCAACTGCTTACTTTGCTTTTTCTTTTGGAGTTTTTAAAGATTTATTTATTTATTTTAGAGACAGAGAATGCACTTGAGTAGGGGGAGGGACAGAGGGAAAGAATCTTTAAGCAGACTCCCCAGGGAAAGGGAGTTAGGGTAGTTTTAAAAATGTTCCCAAAGTAGCATGCCTAAAAATAAACTTCTCTTGATTGACAAAATCTACTTTCTCAGTCTCATTTAATGACAAATTAAATTTGCTCAAAGTAAAAATCTTGGAGTTACAAGGAGCCCACGTGACTCAGTGGGTTAAATGGTTGAGTCTTGGTTTTGGTGCAGGTCATGATCTCAGGGTGTAAGATTGAGCCCCACATGGGGCTTCTGCACTCAGCAGAGAATCTGCTTCAGGATTTTCTCTCCCTCTGTCCCTTTACCTCCAAAATAAATAAATAAATCTTTTAAAGAATCTTCGCATTACTATTGGTCCTTCTTTCATAATTCCCAAATCAGGCTATCCTGTTGAATGTACCTTCAACATATTCTAGAGGCTAACTACCTTACATCAGCTTGACTTTAAGTACCTACTTTTGAACCACTATCATTTTTCTTCTGATTTAATGCAGTATCCTCCTAACTGGTCTTCTTACTTTCTTAATCACTGCACAATTGCCAGAATACATCTTCTAAGACATAAATTAGATCACATGACATCTCTGATCAAAGATATTTAGTGGTTCCCCATTAGAAAAGACAAATTTCTCATGTCTTGCAAGGGTTTAAAAGATCTGGTCTTCTCTCTGACTGCCTCTCCTTTAATTTCTCCCTTACTCTTCTCCAGGGATGCTTTGGTATTTGTGAAACCCATCAGTACCTATTAATGTAAGGTCTTTCCTGAAATGTTCTCTTGGCTGAAATGTTCTTAGGTTGGATATCCTGTATCGCTCAATTCCTAAATTTCTTTAAGAATTTGCTCAAATGCCATCTACTGAATGCATAATGTATTGATAATTGCAATCTACTGTTCCACTCTCACCCTGGATCCTCAACACAATACTTTTTTTTTCACTCTCACAGTGCATATCTTTGTTAAATTGCTATATGATTTACTTGTCTATTATGTTTATTATCTACTCTGTAACTTTCTTTGCTGTAAGTAAATTTTGATGGCAGTTATTTTTGTTGTTTTGGCCATTACTATATGTAATCCTAACATCTAGAATAGGATCTGTCATAAAGTAGGTACATAATATTTTTAAAGAGTTAAAAACAATGAATTAATTGAAAATCTTTGGTATACATTACAATAGTGTATTGATCTTGAAAGTTATACTTTACAATTTATTCTTCTCATCCTTGGTATTCAATTCATCATAAGATTAAATATTTTTATCTCCAGATATATTCCATTTTATCCACTTTTGTCTCATTAAAACTTAGATTACAATTCCACATTTTCATTTCTGAAATCCATTGAGCAAGTCTCCTTTGATTATCCTGTATCTACTTCTCATCCCCAGTCCTAAGCCATTCTCCACACTATAGCCAAAATAATTTTAAAATATTAATATAATCATCATATCTCTCTCACTTAAATCTTCCAATGGATTTTCATTGAATACTCATTGGTTTATAAGCCTCTCTATGATATTCCATCTCATCTTACACCACACCCTTCCCATTGCCTTACACACCTATGAACATATACATATATACCCACAAACACTCATTTTTTTCCTAGCCATTAAATACACCATATTTAATTTCCAGTAATGCAACCTGATTTCAGAATCTTCAAGCGTGCTCTTTCCTTTCCCTCTCTTAATTATCCTGGTAAGCAGAAGCTCCTTTATTCAGAAGACATTGTTTTCATTATCATTGCAGTCATTAACATTGGTCTTGCTTAGACATTATAGATCTTAGCCTACATAAACTTTTCTTTTTGTGAGTCTTTCAAAATTGAACCAACTGTTACTTTTTGAAGGGACAGGCCACAGAAAGATTGACTGTCATCTAAAGAATGTCAGTTGAATGGCTAGGAAATTCCTTCAAGGTGGCTTCATGATTACTCCAGGTTCTGTTTGGATCTCGGAACTGGAATGGTAGGGAGTAGTAAGACTATAGGAAACTAATTTTAATGAAGCTAGCCAGAAAATGATGTATGAAACTCAGAATTATGTATTATTTACACACACACACACACACACACACACACACACACTTACAATCCGAATATATTTGATGTAGGAACTACATTGAATTACAAGAGCCCAGTGTATTTATTCAAGTATATAACATAGAGTGTTATGTAAGTTTTAGGTGTACAATATAATGAATGATTCAACAATTCTATACACTAGTCAGAGCTCATCACGTGATAAGTAAACTCTTAATCCTCTTCACCTATTTCACCAATCCCCCCTACCCATTTTAGCAACCACTACTTTGTTTTCTATGTTTAAGACTTACGTTTTTTTCATCTCTTCTCTTTGCTCAGTTGTTTTGTTTCTTAAGTTTTACATATGAGTGGAAATCCTATGGTATTTTTTTTCTGACTCATTTCACTTAACATTATATCCTCTAGATCAATGCACGTTGTTGCAAAATCTTTTTTATATCTGAGTTATATTCCATTGTATATATACACCACATCTTTTTCCATCCATCTATGGATGGACACTCAGGTTGCTTCCATATCTTGGTTATTGTAATAATGCTGCAATAAACATAGGGGCGCATTTTTGAATTAGTGTTTTACTTTTATTTCAGTAAATGCACACTAGTGGAATTACTGGATCATATGGTGATTCTATTTTTAATTTTGGGGGGAACCTCTATACTGTTTTCCACAGTGGCTGTACTAATTTGAATTCCCACCAACAATGCAAGAGGGTTCCTTTTTCTCCACATCCTTACCAACATTTGTTGTTTCTGGTGTTTTTGATCTTAGCCATTCTCACAAGCATGAGGTGATATTGTGATTTTGATTTGCGTTTTCCTAATGATTCGTGCATCTTTTCATGTGTCTATTGGTCATCTGTATGTCTTCTTTGAAAACGTGTCTTTCTATGTCTTCTGCCCAAATTTTAATTGAATTATTTGGCATTTTGGTGTTGAGCTGTGTAAGTTCTTTATACAAAAGCTCTTTATAGGAGCCAAATTTGTACATAAAGAGCTTTTGTATAAAGAACTTATACAGCATATGCATATATCTATATCCCACATACACTGAATATTTCTGTTCATCCACAAGATGCTTACTTAATGATTTTGAAGACAGTATAAACATTTGCTTCTGTGATTCTTTTTCTATGTGTTTATTGCTATCGTAACTCCCTTTTTTATTGATACATGATTTATCCAATAAGTTCAACTTCTTTGTCTCTTTAAGGGATGGGCTGCAAACCAGCTATATGGGTAAAATAAATGAGTGATTTGACATAACATTAGGGACCCAGGTAAGAGGTCATATGCCTCTTGTTCCATTAAATCAGGAGGCAACAGCTGATTGACTTTGTTATTCTGGAATGTTGCCCTGCTTTTTATATACTATCTTATATATCCTTAGTTTTTAAGAAAAAAAAAAAAAAAAACTTGTCTTTTTTTTTCTTTATATTGTTGGTTTTTGATATAATGTTCAATGAATACTTAGTAGATGCTAAAAAAAAAACCTTGATTTTAAGGTTATATCTTAAGTTTAAACTTAAAATATACCTAAAAGTTTTATTTACTTGAACTTAAATTTAGTCCTCAATCTACCATTTTGCAATCTCTGCTTTCAGATAGCTCTGCTTCCCATCTCAAGTGTTACGCTTTTTTTAAAATTGTAAATGCCAGAAGACACCTTTATTCCTTAATTCTAGGTCACTCACATAGGGGATGGTATCAAAATTGCTCCCATAAGTACCAACAAATTTTTCACATACTAATGCATGAAAATTCACTGTTAACATTAGATACATCCTTAAAGCTATGTAAAATGCAGGTTAATAGAATGGTTAATATTTTAAACTGTTATATCATTTAATGTTTAGAATCTAAAAAATTTTACAGATAATCTGATCTAAAGCCTTTATTTATATATCAAATAATTTATGGAGAAACTAGAATTAGGTTTTATACCAAGTTTCTGCTTCCAAATTTAATGTGCTTTTTAATCTTCCATATTTTTTTTACCTGATAGTGTGAAGAAGGTTTTCTTAGCCAGTTTTGCTTTTTTCTTGGAGGGGGGAGTGGTAAAAGATGAATAAGTTTAAATAACACTAAGTATGCTTAAAAAAAAAAAAAGATAAAGTCACATTCAATTTTGAGTCTATAATCCAAAGACAAACGTGGTCTTTTTTGGAAATTGTCCAAGAATTATATAGTTTCTTTGCCTCCCAAGAAGAGTTTTTTTTTTTTTTTTTTAAAGATTTCATTTATTTATTTGACAGACAGAGATCACAAGTAGGCAGAGAGGCAGGCAGAGAGAGGGGGCACCCCGCTGAGCAGAGAGCCTGATATAGGGCCTGATCCTAGGATCCTGGGATCATGACCTGAGCCAAAGGCTGAGGCTTTAACCCACCAAGCCACCCAAGTGCCCCTCCTCCAAGAAGAGTTTGTGCCAGGTGGACATGGTCTTAAGTTAGATAAATAGAGGTTTAAAATTACCCAGATTGAGATAATCTGTGCTTCAGAATAAATTGTAGGTAGAAACCAGGGATTTCCTTCCTGAAGTGTTTTAGGAACTCTTATACATTCTAGCTCCAAATATAACTTTTTCTTGGCTCTTTTTGGACTTCCCCATTGCTGTATGAGCTTCTAGATTGAAATAATATATATCTACATATCTTATAATATTATTAAGCCATATAATTTAGTAATGTTCAGAATTTGCATAGTCATTATTTTACTTCTATTTCCTGGTTTATGAGAATTTAATCTGATTCATATATTATGGGCCAAGAGTGTAAATAGCTTTTTCATTTAGTGAAATGAAACACACACACACACATGCACACACATCTTTAGAGTGGCTTTACATCTTTTTTTAATATTATTACATTACAAGATAATTAACTTTAGTAATATAAACCAAATTTCCTTTTCTTAGATGAAAAAATAACATAGATAAAATACATGACTACTTCAATCTACCCTCATGTTAACTGTATTTTCCTAAAGTATATTGTTAACTATAGGAAATTTCTTTAAAAAGATGGCAGTATTTCCATGGTTCAA
The DNA here is from genome assembly GCF_010015895.1 of Lontra canadensis. Taxonomy (NCBI): domain Eukaryota; kingdom Metazoa; phylum Chordata; class Mammalia; order Carnivora; family Mustelidae; genus Lontra; species Lontra canadensis. The sequence continues at coordinate 19,645,250 of NW_022631005.1, forward strand.
ATGCTTGAAGTCCCACTTCATAGGTTTTCCTCTTTCCTTAATTTAAATCAAATGTCTCCAGTGACATATATCTTTTGTTTCCTGAAGCTGGAATTGTGACTGATACCTTACAATCCACAGTTGTAAAGGATTAGTAGTTTAAAGTAGTAACCTCTAATTTTGTTACAATCAAGCTGCCAATTTTTCTGTAAGATTTAAGTGTTTCATTCATTGGACTAATATATCTCCACAAGGAAGAATGCCTCAGGCCTCAAAACTTTGGCTGTGTATTTAGAGAGCTTATTAGGAAAGAAATCATCTGTCTGGAGAAAGCAGTCAAAATGTATCTTCCACTTTGTGCAACAATATGAGCAACATCTTTTGTTGTCAGGGTAACCACTTGCCTCTACAGTCTCTTCAACATGACATATTTCATTAGTGCCTCTAGCTCATAGGCCTGTCTAGTAAGCTAGCCAAAAGGGCAATGAGAGTTTTATATTTTCTTTTTCTTTTGAATCTGATGTTTGTTTTGTTTTGTTTTTCACCTCTTTGGAAGCAAATGCTTAGCTTTCCCATTTCTATTGTCCCATGTCAGACTCCATTCCATGCCCCAGAACCTCAGTTTACTTTTACTTTGCACTTTTGTACTCACCTGTTTGATTTTGAACCTCTCCATAAATTCTCTTTTTATTGTATCAAGATCCAACAGGAATTTCTACCTACCACTCTCCAGCCAACATCCGTTTAATACTAGAGTCCCTTTTATATGGCTAATACTATTCACAATCCTGGTCAAGCTATGGGCAGTAGAGGGGCTATGGAGCCCATTATAAAGGGTGATTTTTTTAAAGATTTTATTTATTTATTTGACACAGAGATAAAGAGATTACAAGTAGGCAGAGAGGCAGGCAGAGAGAGGGAGGAAGCAGGCTCCCTGCTGAGCAGAAAGCCCTATGCAGAGCTCAATCCCAGGACCCTGAGACCATGACCTGAGCCAAAGACAGAGGCTTAACACACTGAGCCACCCAGGTTCCCCGATAAATGGTGATTTGATATGATATAAAGGGTGATATGATTTCAGTCATAATTTCCTTGACAATAGGAGCATCCTGTTGCTTTCTTGTTATTGTTCTTCTTCTGTTCAGTTCTTTTCAGTGTTGAGAATCATTGAGCATTCGGTATGGTGTGAAATTGATGAAGATGAACATTGGGTAACATCTTCACCCTGATGCCACTATTCTCTGAGAATCATCTTGTCACTGGTGATTTATGTCCATAGGTTGAATTTATCGGGTGTGGCATCCTTTACCCCATATTCTAACTACTTTAGTTGATACTGGAGTGACATTAGGGATTTCTTGATCAGGGAATCAGAGAGTAAATGTATAGATTTAAATGAATCCATTGGTATATCTGTGCTTCGCATTGGAAAGTAACAATTTTCCCTTCCCCTAAGCCATATTTTTTACCCTAGTAATGTGACATAAATCTGCTTTATCCTTCTAGAATTTGCCATTAGTAGAATCTTCGCAAACCTGCGTACTTGACAAAGTATAACTTAATCAATCTTCTGAATGTTCTATGAAAATAAAGAATTTGGGTTTTTAATTGTCCACAGTCCATGTGTAGAAGTATAGAATGGAAAGATAATCAGACATTTTTTTTTTTTAGAATGAGTAAAACAAAATGAAAATCCTAAATTCAAAAAGTGGAACTTTGCATGGAATTTGTTCTATTTTAGAAAGGATATTATTAGGATAAGAAATCATGTGTATATATTTACATCTGATAAAGGGAAACTAGATATTTTTCCATGCTCATGCCAGATAACCAATATCATATTTTTTTGCATGCTGAGGGTTTGCTTTACTAGTGTTAGAAGATTATAAATAACTCCAGCGAACTCTAAACAGCTTATAATGTTTATTTTCTCCATAGTCTGTCATATTTATAAATTTATGACTTACACTGACATGTCCATGCCATTTGTTCATATATTTACTTTTAAACACTGCCAAATCTGGGGGAAAATTACAGTTAATTTAAATACTGGAACATTTGAAAATAATTTTGTGGTTTACCTAGGACAAATATTTATGTTCTGCCCACCTGTGACTATTATTTATACTGTTTCTAAAGCATATTGTATTGCAGAGTGCTTTTTGTTAAACATCACTGAGCTATCACTGGGTAGATGGATAGTATCTATTGGTAGAGTTGAGAAATAGGTAACTATTCATAATTTCAGTTTTTAAATCAATATGTGAAAGGACTGATAATAAAAGTTGTTAGGAATTTCTATGGGTTCTGCGTTTAGTTCAGGCCGCATTTTCCTTCCTTGAGATCCCAGTAATCACACAGCAGGCAGTGGCTTGTAATTCTTGTTTATTGACATTTCATGTTCTTCTTTGAGTTTAGTTTCTCTTCTTTTAATCCAAGTCCACTCACTCCTTCAGTAAAATTTGTTCACTAGTAATTCACTCAAGAAACTATCATGTGTTAAAAACCCATATTTCCACTGGTTGCCAGGTCCTAATGATGCTCTTACACATTGACCACATGTCTAGTCATAATCACCTTCAAATAATTGTTTCCATTTGTGATATAATACCCCTGGGTATCCTTTCTCACTTTTGGTTATGCACAATAAACTTGACCATGTCAAATTAATTATGACACTAGTTCCTACTCCGAATTGTCCAAGTTAATTGAAGGGCACAGAGTGTATGTTATTTTCCTCACTGTCTATTTGCAAAGAACTCCTTTACTTTTCTGTCTTACAATAACTCAATAATACAATATAAAGCAGAAAATCCAAGCTTGTGCATTTAATATAAATGAGACATATTATAACTTTCCTTAAAATATGTTTACAGTGCCTTTCTAAATGTGTCCATATATACTAATATTTTTTTTTCAATTTTTAAATCAAATTATATATGGTGAGAATGCAGAAAAACTGGAACTTCCTTAAATTGCTTAGAAGAGGTATATTGGTAAAAAACTTTATGAAAAAAAAAATGCTAGCAGTATCTATCCAAGCTAAGTATATGTATACCTTAAGACTCACCAATTCTATTCCTTGTTAAATACTCAACAGAAATGAATTTTTGTGTCCACCAAAATGCATGTACAAGAATATTCATGGCTTCAGTTCAGTGGCCTAAGGCTATAATAATCCAAATAGATATCATCAGTAAAATGGTGAAAAAACTGTTAGCATATTCATAAAATGAATGACTACCCATCATAAAAAAGTATTAGTAACTGACATATACAACAGTATGAATGAATGTCATAGATACAATGTTGAATAAAAGAAATCAGAAGTAGAACAGTATGATACTATTTATATGGATTTCTTAAACTATTCTATTTTGTTAGACATCACAATTATGGTTAGTCTCAGAAGAATCCTGACTGGGAGAAGTCACAGGTGGACTGTCTACACCTATAAAAAAAGGTGTTTATACAAAGGCAGTGATAGGTTAAACTTCCATGAATATTGCAATTAAGATTTGTGGAAATTATACCTATAAAAATTAAGAATAAAATGGAACATTTTAGATATTTTAAAACCCTGTGTAAAACACCTGACCATATTGATATCATTCCCATACAATATTAATGTATATAGACCTCCCCTCCACTACTTTGCTTTTGAAAATACTGTGGTGTTGTTTTGTTTTCTTTCAGTGTCCTGAATTTAAAAGGCCCAGGGACATTGCAGTTGACTGGGTTGCTGGAAATATTTATTGGACTGATCATTCTAGAATGCACTGGTTCAGTTACTACACCACTCACTGGACCAGTCTGAGGTACTCTATCAATGTGGGGCAGCTGAATGGCCCCAACTGCACCAGACTCTTAACAAACATGGCTGGAGAACCCTATGCTATCGCCGTAAATCCTAAAAGAGGGTAGGTTAACAAGTTGACTATTTATATTTCTTGATACGCATATCCATTTTTAGGGATTGTTTTCCCACCTCTTCTCTGTAGTTTTCCTTCTGTAATAAATGTTCAACATATAATAGATTCACAAGGCTTCTAAAATTTCCTCTACTTCTGTACAAGAGCATGAGCTTTTCACACCAAATCATGGCACAAAATACATGTTTTCCTGAAAGCCTGCTGCATGATATATTCTATGTATGAATGTGTGTGTGTGTTATGTGGACATTTCAATAAACACATAACCAATATGGTTAACCTAAGATTGAATTTTCAAGACATTAACTATAATATTGAACATATGAAGTATGGAGTATTAGTATTTTGGCCATTTGTGATAATAAAAGATGAAGATGTACATATGAACAAATTTAAACAATTTTAACACAAATATTTCCTTTCCTTTGCTTGAATTGTTCCTTTTTTTACTCTTTTACTTTTTTCATTTATAGGCAATGACCTAAAAGGAAAATAGAGAAATGTTAAATAAAACTCCTAATCATCTGCTCTTATTGGACATTCCCTGTCTGTAGGTTTAGAGTTGGGTCCAGGAGTCTGCATTTTCAGGGACTCGGGGGTGGTTCTGATGCACATGGTCTGAAGGGAAACTGTTTTGAGGAGCAGAGCTGAGTTAGCTGCAAGCTAATCCATTTGACTTGTCTCGTCAGGATGATGTACTGGACTGTCATTGGGGACCACTCCCACATAGAAGAAGCAGCCATGGACGGTACTCTGAGAAGGATTTTAGTACAAAAGAATCTGCAAAGACCCACAGGTATGATGTATTTCTGACATAGTCTAGAATGTGGAGCAATATGTTCAGTATATTAGTGTTACAGTTCTTTCCAGGTTTGTTGGCATTATAATCATTTTTACAAGCAGATAAAATAATTTATAGTATCACTTTATGAAAGTCATTAACATTTCATGTTGTATTTTTCCAACTTGAAAGTCAAGGCCTTATCATATTGCCAGTGATATTATGGGGATATTATTTGAAAATTGTCTAAGTTAAAGGCCATTTGTAGGATTTCACATACATGGAATTTTGACAGTTTATAATGTATTAGGGTATTTTTTACTGATATATGTTAATGATGCTGGGACAGACGATACTATTTCTAGAGAATCAGAAACTAAATGGGCAAAAAAAAAAAAAAAGAAAAACTAAATGGGCAAAGAGGTGGGAAAACAAATAATTTCTGTAAAAGTCAGACATCATGATTCCTTGCCCTTTCATTCACAGCTCTTTTTAATCAGGCTTTAATATCCCTCCCAGCTATGTCATCTAAGCTACCACTCCAAACTCCCTATACTCCCACAACTGCTCAGGAGCCTGCGTGTTTTGTTCTACTTGCCTGTTTTTCTCCCATTGCATTTGCCTCCCAGGATCCCCATCTAGAATGCCCTTCTGACTTCTGTGCACCCAGATGATTCTTACTTACCTTATAAGGTCTAAGTTTAACACTTCTTCAATGGAACATTTCCAGAACTGAAGGAGCCTCAAGGCTCCTTCCTGTTCATGCCACACACAATGTCCCTCGGCTCTGTACCCTGAAGGAGAGAATACATGTCTAGAGTACATATTACTTAATAATTATGCTTTATAGTATCTTATGTAGTTGTAATTTTATTTATATTTGGCACCTATATTCTTATTAACTGTTAATGTGCCATAGGATTTTTCCTTCAACTACATTGTTTTTACTCTTTATGGGAAGGAGCAGTCTTTGGGGAATTAGTTCATTTACACAAGTGTGTCTCCAGTCACTGATTTAACAAGAACCAATTGAGCACCTACCTAGTGTGATAAATTGTTCAAGATGCTGAAGACAAGTCCTAACTCTTGTGAAAAGATTACCAACTGTCATGAAACTTACCTTCCTCCAGAAAATAGAATATTTAATATAAATCATGCCAGATACTAATGAGTGCTATGTGGAAAAGAATGGGGACTATGGGGGGGGGAGTAGAATTATGAATAGGATTATCAAAAAAGTCATCTCTAGAAAGGTGATATTTGAGAAGAGAACATCATAGAGTTAGGAAGCTATGTGAATATGTAAGCAAGTAAATTTCCAAACAGAAAGAACAGCATGTTATGAGTTAGGAGTGAGCTTGGCATATGTCAAAAACAGCAGGGATGTTAGTATGCCTGGGAACATATGAGCAACTCAGGAAAATGTTGGAAATGAGGTTGCGCAGGTGCCCAGCTATAGATCATCTAGGACCTCAAACAGACAGTTAAGGAATGAATTTTATTCTAGCTTTAATGGGAGACATGGGAAGCAACTGAAGAGGCAAGTGGCATAAGATGCTCAAATACTATTTTCATTTTTAAAAGAGCTTTAGCTGTCTTTTTAACTTTTCTATTTTTAACTAATTCTGGACCTACAGAAAAGTTGCAAAATTAATTTTATGAAAAAGGTCTGTGATGTTAATAAATAACATAACCACAGTATATCTAACATAATTTTCATCTTAAAGAAGGATTCTGGCAGCAATTTTTAGAATTGCCGTCGGAGGGGTCTTAGGGAGGCCCGAGACAGGAATTCTTGTAAAGGTTATTTATGAGGGGAGTGTTGTTCAGGAGAAACCTGTAAAAGAAGGAGAGAGAAGGGGAAAGACACCAAAAAGACTGTGTTTCAGGGAAACTCTCATCTTTGTCTTGAGCCACAGGGAATGTGCTTTGGAACATAAATCCCACAGCAGGAAGGGGTCCTGTTTTATATGCTCCATCAGTCATTGGTTGACCTTTGGGCTCTAACTTCCCAGCGAGGCTGCTGCAGTCAGTTGAGCGCAATTCTCCGGGGAAGAAGGGCAAGTATGATTCCTTAGCTCTAAACCAGCAGGTAGTAGACAAGTATTTGGTATTATCTCCAAGACTGGAAAACTACCTGAAAGATGTCACTGGAACAAGTACTTGAAGGATAGGTAGGCATTTGAGAGGTGGGCAGATAACCCATCATGGTTTAGATGTTATAAAGGTGTTCTTTGAAGTCAAATATACCTGGTTTTGAATCCTGAGGGATTACTTACTAGCTGTGAGATCTCAGAAAGGAACTTATTATCTTCAAACTTTGATTTTTATTACTAGCAACCAAAGGATATTGTTGTATACATTGAGTGACATAGCTCTAAGCCAGGAGCTGCAGTGTGAAGCCACATGGCACGTTCTGTGATATTAGGAGTCATGGCACACCTAGGAGGGAACAGGATATGTAATGTAAAATGAACTGAGACTAGAGAACTTTAAATACCATGGTGTTTTGACATGATTTTTGAGTCAATAACGAACCACTACAATTTTGATTCAAGAAGTGATGTGAATAAGGTAGGTCTCCAGACTTATTGCTTTGGTAGTATTGTGCCAATGAAATAAATAAATACAGAGCTAAGAGACCAGCTAACAATCCATTGAGTGATCTTGATGAGAGCCGAGAATAGCATAAGTAGAATAGCAACAGGGGAAAAGGGGAGAATGTATGGGAGACAAAGCTGAGTTTGCACAGTAGAATTTATCAAATGCATATGAGAATAGTGGAAGAGATTAAAAAAAATGTGTCAAAGAGGGACAAAAAGTCATTAAATTAAAACTATTCATATAATTATCTTCTTATTTCCTTCATTTATCCATCCATCCCTCCTTTCATTAAAAAATATTGGATGCTCACTATATGCCAGACACTAGTGGTCATCAGAAATATGGATCCGTGCACTCACTGAGCTTAAATTCTAGTGTGGGGACCATAAAAAGAAAAACCAAAAAAGTGTATGTGCATGTGTGTGTGTGTGCATGCAGAAATGCTCGTGTGTGTAAATGGCTCTGATAGAGAGGAGTGGGTCAGCATGCACCAGGTGCCACATTAGTTACAGTGGGGAGGAGAGGCTCTTTGAGTTACTGATGGTTAAGGTTAATTGCTAAACTGTATGAAGGCATAGACATGGGGAATGATGTTGCAATGCAAAGTAAAGAATGGGACTGAAGGCCCTGAGGTAGTAAAGGCAGAGTATAGTAAACAAACTGGAAAATACCATGAAACAAGGCTTAGAGGGGTGGGTAGGGGTCAGACCACGCAGGATGTCAAAGACCATAACAAGTACGATTGCTTTATGTTAAATAGATAATAGGATCTGAGCAGACATCCACAGGGACATGTCAAGAAAGGAGTTGGTTTGGGGCTCTCTATCCCATGTGACTGGGTATGTGTGGCTTTTCTTCTCAGCAACTCTGCTTTGAAAACTTCTGCCTCACTTACAGGCAGTAGACTCTTGGAAGCCATCTATTCACTCATCCAACTAATACTTTTTTGTGTGCCTACTATGTGTCAGGGGTAATGTTAGGCATTTGGAATAGAGGAGTGAACACACAGATCCCTCTTCTTCTAGTGGTTATATAGTAAAAATATAATGTTTTAAAAAGTAAATTACAGGGTAAGTTACAAAGTGTTTTGTGCTATGGAAAAGAGTGTAAATAGAGCAGGAAAAAGGTTCAGAAATGGGGGCACCTGAGTGTCTCAATGGTTAAACACCTGCCTTCAGTTCAGGTCATGATCCTAGGACCCTGGGATCCAGCCCCTCATGGGGCTCCTTGCTCAGCAGGAAGCCTGCTTCTGCCTTCCCTCTGCCCCTCCCCCACCCCACCTTGCCCTTGCTCTCCTGCTCTCCTGCTCCTGTGCTCTCTCTCTCAGACAAATAAAATCTTTTTTTTTTTTTTTTTTAGATTTTATTTATTTATTTGACACATAGAGATCACAAGTAGGCAGAGAGGCAGGCAGAGAGAGAGAGGAGGAGGCAGGTTCCCTGTTGAGCAGAGAGCCCAATATGGGGCTCGATCCCAGGACACTGGGACCATGACCTGAGCCGAAGGCAGAGGCTTTAACCCACCGAGCCACCCAGGCGCCCCATCAGAAAAAAAAAAATTTTAAAAAAAAAAAAAAAAAAGAAAGTCAGAAATGATGGAGAGGAGTTTTCTATGTGACATTATTAGGTCTGTAGAGTAGAACCTTGAGAAGGTACGCTTGAGCCCACTGTGCGGTGCTCTCAGTCACAGGCAAGTGTTGCAGGTGTGAATGTGACCCCAGCTGAGTCAGTCAGTTGGAGAGATGGCACAGATAATTGAAAATTTTAGTTCTGGAGCTTAAAGCTTAGGGTTTAAGCTTAAGGTTTGGGAAATTAGCAAAGAAAGCTGATATTTAAAGCTGCTGGAGTTGTTAAGATGGACAAGGGAGGGGAAAACAAAGAGGCTTCTTAGGGTAGAATTTTGTGAGATGCTTATATTTAGAAAAGACCCAGTCATCTCGTGCCTGGGTGGCTCGGTGGGTTAAGCCTCTGCCTTCGGCTCAGGTTATAAGCTCAGGGTCCTGGGATCCAGCCCCACATGGGGCTCTCTGCTCAGCAGGGAGCCTGTTTCCCCCTCTCTCTCTGCCTGCTTCTCTGCCTGCTCGTGATCTCTCTCTGTCAAATAAATAAATAAAATCTTAAAAAAAAAAAAAAGAAGAAGAAGAAGAAGAGACCCAATCAGCATTGAAGACTGCAAGGGTGTTTGAGCAGTTAGAACAAAATAATAGAATTCAGTGTCACAACAGCTGAAAAAATAATTTCAAAAGAAAGATGTAGACTTTATTGGGAATACCATAGTGACTTACACAGAGAAACTATAAATTAACAGGAAGAGCATAAGCCCTTTATTTATATAGGCTTGAGTTAAAACTGAGCAGCCTGTGTAAACTTCAGAGCATCAAGTTTCTTATTTATAAAATGTCTGTGATACTTACCTTATAGAGAATTCATAACAATGTATTTATTTTTTTTAAAGATATTATTTATTTATTTGAGAGAGAGGGATGGAGCACAAGCATGGGGGAACAAAGGGGGAGATAAAAACAAACTCCCCACTAAATGGGGAGCCCAACACCCGAGTCCCTGGGGTCATAACCTGAGCTAAAGGCAGATGCTTAACTGACTGAGCCACCCAGGCACCCCTGTAACAAGTAATTTAAATCAGATGTTAAAACCAATATAATTAATTAACATAATTCCTTTAATATCTAACAGGCTAAGAATAATTGTTCAAAACAATGTGCCACATATTGTGCTAAAGCCTCATATTATTCTATATAATGTCCGCCATAACTCCCTAGCACTGATAATTATTCTTATTCATATTTTAAAACACCATTTAGTGCATTTTGTTAATTTGATTCATTTTCTCACTGTATATCAGTTAGAATTCTGTAAGATTTTTAAAAATCTACAAGCCATATATAAAAATCTATTACTTCACGCCTCCTTGCTTAATAAGTAACTTTCTTCCTATCGGAAATGCTGGTTTTGTATTCCTAAGCAAGATTTTATTCTATCAGGCGAAGCATCTCCCAATGTTGTCTTTACAGTGATTAATAACTCCTGAGTATTGTTATGCTAAATGTTATTGATATGAAAATGAGTCAAGAACAAATCTCATGCGAGCTTTAGGAAATAATAGATAATTTAGACTTCATAAATAGCATAGTACTAAAGAGTGATAACGAAGAGTTGGCAATGAATTAGTCATTGTTCTGCCTCTCTATATATGCACACCTTATATGTGGAGAGCCCGTGTACTTATGCATATGTACCCCTGAGATATCCTTCTACAGAAGTATGTTTGTTACTTCTGTCTTCCCGGAAACATCTTAAGACTTGCTTGTACCATTTTTTCTCTGTCTTTTTCCTTAGTGTATGTTGATAAATATTTGCCCTGACTCCAACGTTAGTATATTGAAATCAGTAACTATAATGACACTTCTGTTTCTCTCCAGGTGTGATATGCTGTTCTTTACATTTTGGGTTCATTGGAAATTGTGTCTTTCATTTCTGAATTCATGAATGAATATGTGCATGGAATTGCAACACATTTGATGTGTACTGTACTTTCATAGGGTGTAGATCATATCCGCAGGAATGAACAGCAAGAGGAACAGATGTGTCTGTCTGTCCCTTGAGATAACCCTTGTATTTCAGGGTTAGAATTTTACTGTCCAGTTGAATAGTTAGTCCACCACTTAGCTAACATTATGTTTGCTCACTACGAGCACTGCCATTACAGACTTTCCAAAACCATGATGGGAATACCTCAGTTCTCTGGGCTTTCATAGCACTCATTATCTCCATAGTTGATACTTCATCATCTACTGCTTCAAATGATATAGTAGAGGATGAACTCTTTCTTGTATATTTTGTGTATCCAATAAAACCATAAGCAACTTAAATCAAAACCATTACTGGTGTTTATATGTACACGGAAGAGTATTACAGTGCCCAACTTGATGTGTGCTTTAGAATAATTATGTACGGAATGAGTGAAGAGATGAACGCCTATAGTTTTTAACACTCTAACCCATAGTATGGTTTTATAGCCTCTTTTGACAAATGGCACACTTGTTTATTTTATTAGACACTACGTTAAAAACAAAAAGTGTAATTTATCTTCTGATTCAATCAATCATATGGTGGTTGAGTAACATGCTCCATGAGATTAGGAACATGATCTATTTTGTTCTTTGCTACATACCTAGTACCTGACAGTGCATAGTACAAGAGAAGTGTCTTATGAATATATATTGGGTTAATGAATAATGTGTCAGGTAAGGATACTTTCCAGTTCTCCCTCCAGTAAGAGAGCATGTAAGATTATGAGTTTGATTTAGATAACATTTTATTTGATACCTAGAAGCTTATTTATGTTGCCAAATCCTGGCAATTTCTGATATTTTGAAGAAGTACACATTGACCATGCACTGGTTATAATTACTGATTGCAAATTCTTTTTTCCTTGGACAACAAAGGTCTCTAGTTAAATGAAATGGATAAAACAAGAGGATCATAGGAGAAGGGAGGGAAAAATAAAATAAGATGAAATCAGAGAGGGAGATAAACTGTAAGAGACTCTCAACTATCGGAAACAAATTGAGGGCTGCTGGAGGGGAGATAGGTTGGGGATGGGGTAACTGGGTGTTGGGGATTAGGGAAGGCATGTGATATAAGGAGGCCTGGGTGCTATATGCACTGAAATCTATCTCTGAAACTAATAATACACTACATGTTAATTAATTGAATTAAAATAAAATAAAATATAAAAAAAACTTTAAAGCTATTTTTGGAACTCCTTAATCCATTTATTTTACTAACACTCAAATAAGGATGTGTGTGTGTATGTGTGTGTGTGTGTGTATGTGTGTGTGTATAACTTTAGTTTGGAATATAAGACTGTAAGTAGGCAAACTACTTCAAAGAATACTTTAAAAAAAAGATATTATTTATTTATTTGAGAGAGTGAATGAGGGAAAGCACAGAGGGAGAATGAGAGAGAGAAGCAGACCCCTCGATGAGCAGGGAGCCTTAAGTGGGACTCTATCCCAGGACCCTGGAATCATGACCTGAGCTGAAGACAGATGCTTAACTAACTGAGCCACTCAGGCACCCTTCAAAAAATACTTTTAACGGGGCGCCTGGGTGGCTCAGTGGGTTAAAGCCTCTGCCTTTGGCTCAGGTCATGATCCCATGGTCCTGGGATTGAGCCCCACATTGGGCTCTCTGCTCAGTGGGGAGCCTGCTTCCTCCTCTCTCTCTCTGCCTGCCTCTCTGCCTGCCTCTCTGCCTACTTGTGATCTCTGTCTGTCAAAGAAATAAATAAAATCTTTAAAAAAAATACCTTTAACATTTTTTTAAATAAATTTGACATAGAGGTAAATATTTTCAGCTTTTAGATCCTTTTTATCACCTTTTAAATCAAGAATATGGTATTGCACACTTGCTGGTTAATACTACCTTAAAAATATTGGCTTTCTTTTAGCATAGAATATATATAGTCTTTTTCTCTATTTCTGGAAATACAGTGATTTTAATTTATTACTCTCCAGCTGTTCTCTCTTAAATATCACATTGGTATTATGGCCATTTCTCGTAAGATTTTGCTTTAACATTTTCTTTCTTCCTTCTTTTTTTTTTTTTTTTATCCCTTTAAGACCATAGTGGAAATTGGGGAATTAGTGGGAGGATCTTGGAAATTTTCAGAGTTCACCTAAAGTGAGATTCAAAAATCCCTAAAATGTAATCATAGCCTTTGATATCATGGGAAATGTTAAGAAAATGACTATATAGCTAGGTTTATTATTATACATTCCTAAAACTTAGTGAGCCTGTCTTTATCTTTCAAAAGACTTCCAAATTGTGATTCCATAATGCTAGATTAGCCCAAATGGCACTTTATTTTAAATTTTCTGTATTTACACAGACTTGGTTCCAAATATCCATCATTCCCAGTTCAACTAAAAAAATGACTTTCTTGGGAATTGATTTTTTTTTCATTTTATTATCAGTACTTTATTAAAGACAAAAAGGAGATGTGATATTTTAAAGATAGAAATGAACTTGTTCTTTCATATAAAATTCACTCTCATCTCTATAACAAGAGAAGCTAGTTGATTCCTTTATTAACTTTTTAATTTAAAAGACTATCTCTTTTATTAAAGGGCTTAAGGAAAAATCAAAATCGTCGATTTGTGGATTTTGGGCATATATACTCCACTCATCTGAAAGCTTTGTTATATAATTTTTATCTAGCTGTAATACCATCCAATAGTAAAGTATGTGACCGGAGCTGATAAAGATGGTATGTCTTAGACAAGCCTAGACTAATAAGGCAATATAGGACACTTTTGAGAAATTTTTTACTGCTGCTGAACCTAAAGCAATAATATTGGTAATTAGATTGCATGGCACACGTTTCTTTTCTTTTTTTCTACAGTTAACAAATTTAATATCCAAATGTAAAGACCAATTTTGGGGACAGCTTATTTTAATCTACTATTTTATTGTATTGCATCTGTGAAAGAGAAAGGAAAGTGATTTCAACCTTGCTTAGACAACTGTTTTGAAATATAATGGGGGCAGCAGGAAACTGGTTCATTTTATGGTTCATGTTACCTGTAATTATACATGAAGAAGCAAAATCATAGCTCCCAACATGTTCACATAGCAAATCAATCATTGAGCAGAAACTGATAAAACATAAGCCACTTGTTTTAATTGTTAAGTCATTTCTCAGAGACTGATTGGACATAGTACATCTTTATATTACACTTAAGGAACAATATTCATATTTAGTTTGATTGCATTTGGGCTAGATCTACATGCTTAACTAAAAAAAAAAATGATTCTTATATGGTTTTCACTGTGAGTTGAGTGTTTTTGTATGTTTCGTTTTTGGTTTTGGTTTTGGTTTTTCATTCGGATTGTCAAATCCTGGACCTACCTACACAGGAATCCAGTTAGCACAAATTCAAAAACACTTCCCATTCAGTTGCCTTGCCATGGAGGTGTATCTTAGTTCTTACTGACTGTTCCGACTGGGAAAGCTATTTAACTTTCAGCTGCCAAGGGTATTTTAATTTCTTTATATTGTTTTTATTATGTAATACATCATATATAAAGGACTAGCTGTGTCACAAAAATTGGACATCTACAGCAGTGAAGTCTTACTGTAGAATTCATGTGTTGTGATCTTAGTTTTCTATATTGAAAGAAGTTTACTTAAGATATATTTTATGTTGGTGATATTTTTAATGAGAAGATACTGACTAGACTCCAATCACATTATGAAATTAAAAAAATAAAAAATTGAATAAGTAGAAAAACATGATTTTTCCAAATATTTTAGCCCATTGTTATTCACTGACAGATAAGTGATGATAAAAAATAAAGACAAGCAGTCCCAGAGAAATTTAATGATTAGAGTGAAAAATTTAAACATAACTAGAACCTTAATTAAGGAATTTGCCATTCATTCTTCCCTATGATAAACATCCATCTTTAGTCAATTTAAATTTGAACATACATGCAGGTGGTTCACATCATTGGCCAATTCCAAATGGGTGAAAATGTCTTATGAGTAAGCCTTTTGTATTCTGAGAAATGTACCTTCATGAAGATACTAAAAATATAACTAATTACACTGAATTATTATAAATAAAGTTTGGATAAATTATTTAAGTAATGAATTAATTCTGCATGTACTATAAAGATAAAAACTAAAATATTACGGAAAAGTATTTTAGAAAAGAGCTATAGTTAAGAGACCAGTAGTTTTGGAAAGGAAGAATATATAGGGTACTTTTTCCTTTGTGAAGTAAAGTTTTTAACTACAGCTTAATACATTCTGTGTAAGCTGTACATATGTATTGCACATAAGGAGTAATGATTTCATTTTTTTCCTAATTTTTACAGTACGATGATGTAGACTGGGTATCTGAAGAACAACATCAAACATAATTATACATTAAGAAGCAAAAACATAATTTTAAATAATTTCAACTTTATTTTTGTTATTTGTCCTCATATGTTGATTTTTCAGGTCTGGCTGTGGATCATTTTAGTGAGCGAATATACTGGGCTGACCTTGAGCTTTCTATTATTGGCAGTGTTCTGTATGATGGCTCTGATTCAGTAATCTCTGTCAGTAGCAAACAAGGTTTGTGAAGCACTTTTGTTTCATCTTTTAATTATTATCGGGAGTGTTAAATAATGGTACATAAGTATAAATACAAAAGCTTTGCATTCTAAACTTCCTCAAATTCTTTTTCCTTACAACTTGTTGCTCTTACTAGAGATCATAATTTTTATTCCTACTAGAATAACGAGAGGCCAGGCCAGAATTTCCTTAGCATAGGACAATCACGGCCCATTGCTGCCCATTTTCAGAAAATATTCATTCTGTTTCTTCTGTAGATACTACATTCTGAGGTAAACACTTTAAGTAGTCAAGATTAGAGCCTTTGAGCACAAGTTTTTACTTCAAATTGCAGTGATAGCAGGCAGAAATGAATTATTGCGTATAATAAAACATCATTGTAACAATTGTACATCCCAATGAAAAGCAGTGTGTAAAATTAACTTACCTCTACCTTCAGTGAGTACAGAATCTACTTGTGCTTTTCCTCTGTAGTACCCTTTTGTATCCCTGCCTCTATGCCTACCTCCTGTTTTTTATTCTCATTCTCGACTGTCTGTGCTGCACACTTGCCTTGCCTGGCAACCTCAGTTCTTTCTGCTGAAACTAATTTCTTTCCCTTCTGTTTTTCTTGCCCCTCCCTACAACAACATCTTCATTTATTTACCACAAATTGTTTATAATATGTACTTGAAGTTTTTATATTTACATATTATATGTACTGAATATAGCTTTGCTTTTCATTTTTTTTTTAACAGAAGCAGAGGAGTTGAAAAAAAATAAATAAAGTGAACTTTCATTGTGCCTTTGCCCAAAGTGTGTTTTTTGTATGATGACTCTAGATGGCAAAAAAAAAAAAAAAGGAAAGAAAGAAAAAAAATTACACATTGCTATAACTGATCACTGTAAAGTTAACCTGTTTCAGCTTAAGTGCACTGAAGAATCATATATTTTTTAAAAAGCACTTTATGTTTTACGACCTCTAGATAACAACTAAACTATAAATGTCATTTTGCATGTTATACATTTCAGTATCAAAGGTTAGATTAATTATTCCTATCATAAAAATCTCTTAAGTCATTTCTTAAAACGTACAAAATGATAGCCTCTCTTATTGTTAGCCAAACTAGTCATATGCATCATTACCATTTGCTAGTTTGTTTTCTTTAACCCATTTCTAAAACAGACAATGGTAATGTCTTTTTTTCTCTACTTTTGGTCAGTCAGGCCATCTAATTTGTTCATTAATTTGATCTAGAACACAAATTCAGAATTTTGTGAACTGTCTTTCTGTATGCAATGGATAAGGCTGGCCTATAGCTTTTCTTTTGTCTGCAAACTATACAGCATATCACTCTGCATACAGTAAACCCCCAGCAAATGCTTTGTGATGGTGCAGATGGTTAAAGTGATGATGGAAATGTTTTTCATGTTGTGAGTGATATGTTTAGGATTTCACATATTCCTACTGCAAAGAAATTAATTCTAACAACTTTACAGCTAATATTAAAATATTACAATTCTGAAAGTTTTTTTTTAAACAACAGTAGTAAAATTTTCTACAGGATCTTGAATAAACTTGGTTTTAAGTCCGAGCACTTATTTACAATGCAACTTTTATAACTCCACCTTTTAAAAATTCTAGGTTTGTTACATCCACACAGGATTGATGTCTTTGAAGATTATATATATGGAGCAGGACCTAAAAACGGTGTATTTCGAGTACAAAAATTTGGCCATGGTTCAGTAGAATACCTACCTTTAGATATTGATAAAACAAAAGGTGTTTTGATATCTCATCGCTATAAACAACTAGACTGTAAGTATATTTTTTATTGTTTTTGACAAAAGACAGTATCTTAAAATATTTAACTATTTCAGTATCTTAATCCTTTGAGTTAAGTAACTTTAATGTTGATATTATAAGATTTTTTAATCACCAAAGTCAAGATGTAAATCATACAAAATTTTATTTTGCATTTGATTGTGTTTCCTTCGCTATAAAAAAAAAATGTACCATTCTGTTTTTCAATAAAACCTCTGACTTTATACATTAACCATGCAGGTATTGAAATTCATCATTAGCCATTTTGACTCTTGTTACTGTTAATAAGGAACAATCATAGCATCAACATTCCATCTTTAAAAGCAACTGAGGAGGGGGTGCCTGGGTGGGTCAGTCGTTAAGCATCTGCCTTTGGCTTGGGTCATGATCCAAGCATCCTGGGATCCAGCCCCAAATCGAGCCCCACATGGAGTCCTACATTGGGCTCCCAGCTCAGGGGGAAGCCTTCTTCTCCCTCTACTGCTTCCCCTGTTTGTATTCCCTCTCTGTCTCTCTCTGTCAAATAATAAATAGACAAAATGTTAAAAAAATAATTAAATAAATAAATGAATAAATAAACACAACTGAGGAGTGCTGTTTTCAAGGGTTATATTTTCTCTGATTGTTTATGATTTTTATTGTACTTTCATTCTAGAAAGGAATAAATCATTGACGCAATTATCTTGAAAAACCGGTTTCAAACACAATTATCAAAAATATTGAAGAATAAAATAAAAAATAATGTGACTGAAATTCTAATGATCTGTCTTTATGTATGAGTTTAAACTTCAAGAAACTTTAAGATTTATTGATAAATTTTTGCTGCAAATAAAAAGAAACTTAACCCCATTTGGTGAAATTGTATGGAAAGGTAACAATTGATATTTGTCCAAATCAGTTTTGGAAACAGATTAAAACAAAAGATAGTCCCCTAAGAACTTCCTGAAATCCTACCCAAACTTTTGTTGCTCTTTACCAATGATCTGACATTTTTAGTTCCAGGGTTAGTATGAGGACATGGTATCATCCTCTAGTTGTCTTTCATTCTTTTCCTTTTCCTCTTTCTTTCTTTTTTCTTTTTTTTTTTTTTTTTAAGATTTTATTTATTTATTTGACAAAGAGAGAAGGAGAGCACAATAAGGGAGAGTGGGAGAGGGAGAAGTAGGCTTCCTGCTTCTTCATCGAGCAGGGAGCCCGATGTGGGGCTCTATCCCAGGACCCCGAGATCATGATCTGAATTGAAGGTAGCTGCTTAACTAACTGAGCCACACAGGTGCCTCTGATTCTTTTTCAGAGTCAAATATTACTACCTTCATAAAAACTACATAAATAAATAAGACTTTGCCCTGGATAGAATAGGTATTTGAGTAATGGTTTTAACTGAGTCAAAGCCATTCTCACAGTCATCATTTCACTAGCTAGGTGTTATTTATGTTTCATTCTAATGACAGAGTCTCTAAGGAGAGCCATAGAGCAGTTATGACTGCAGAGGATGCTAATTGGATAGAAATTTAGACAAAAATAAATGTGGCAGACATTTACATGTACACAAACTGCAACCTGATGGAAAAGAAACCATGTTAAACCTGGTATTTTTAGAGAGAAAGAATCCTCTCTTGTTTGTGTTTTGAACGAATACAGATGAATTTTAATCCTTTGTAAATACAAGGGGGAAGTTGTTTCTGTCTGTTCAACAGTTCTGAAACTGCCTAAAATGAGGAGTAGGTCCCCCAAACTCTTCAGTTGGCTTTACTTTTTTTTTTTTTTTTTTAACATAAACCCAAACTCTACCTGGGTATCTCAGACAACTCTTTTAGCAAAAATAAGTCAGATGGAAGAATGACAAAATATATGTTTGAATAATTCCTTCTCTCTTGTGGGAAGTGTAAATCAGGGTAAATTACCTGTTAATGATGGGTAATGGATAAGAATTTCTCTTACCTATAAAGGAGAATGGTAATACTGAAATAACATATACCCAGTGGCGATTGTTATGATTTCAACATTGCTAATGTATCCTCTCACCTTGTTGAATTTTATGTTTCTGAAAACTGCTGTACTTACAGTCATGCGTTTCTTTGTTTTCTTTGTTTTAATCAGTGCCCAATCCATGCTTGGACTTAGTATGTGAATTCCTGTGTTTGCTGAATCCCTTTGGAGCTACCTGTGTGTGCCCAGAAGGCAAATATTTGGTTAATGGTACTTGCAATGATGACAGCCTACTAGGTAGGTAAATGTCATTATTCTGTAAAGAATTAATTTTTATGATAAATTTTCACACCTCTTGAAACTGAACAGAATTAGCTACTCAATCTTCAATATAGTAGCCTTGATATCATTGGTTTTTGAATGCCTGCATAAACTACTCTCCCTGGTGATGACTTCCTAACAATTCATTCTATAGTCACAGAGCTGCACTGAGAACTTACTATTCATTTAAGACTAGATTAAGAACTTTGAAGTCATACACCAAATCAAGATAATTTTATATAGCTCTTTATCAGTGAAAATAACGATATTTCTAAGGACACCATTTCCTTATAAATTTAAACCCAACCTTAAAATCCCTTATTCATTCATCAAGTTCATGATGAACAACTTTCTTGCACCAAATGCTAATTTAGAAACTGACGATAAGAAACTAAATTGTACTTTCTTCTGCATAAAATTTGATTCACAATACATACTACTACCAACATGAATAAATATTTTGAGGGCTTATGAGAAAAGCGTAGCAGTAATTTAGAAACGAAGGACTAATTTAGAAACAAAACTGACAAGATTTCTTTATTCTTAGAGCTTATATTTTAGAAGTACATTAACATTGAAACAAACATTAAAAAAAGTAAAACAGTATTTCAGATGTTTATTATAAGTATTAAGTAGCAAAAAGTCACAAAATAAAATAACAAAAATTAAAAAAAATAGTACAAGGAGAAAAGAGAAAAAGGAGACATTTCTCAATTAGCCAGGTAGACTGATGAGAAGTTCCCTCATAATCAAGACACTAACTATAATGGAAAGACAAATTACTATTAAGCGAAAAGAAAATCCACACTTACTAAATTTTATGACACAAAAACACAGTGCTCTAAAATCCCTTGAGGATCACATTTTTTCCAGTGTGATACACTTAGGATCTCTTCATAGCAAGACTTCCTACCTGCAGTATTTTTCTCTGTTAGAATGAACACCTCACATGAAGACCATGTCTTTGCCATCATTCAGCATCTCCACCCCCATATCATTTTCTCATTGTTCTCTACTGGGAGTTACAGGTAATCTGAAGACTTTTACCTTCCAAGGCTCTAGGTGTCTAAAACTACCATAGCTCCCTCATTTAATATATATTCTTTAAGCATTGGATATGCAAGGCAGAAAAGGCTGCAAAGATGATATGATGAATGACATAAAAACCAATAGATATTCATGTGCATAGTGATACATACGAGAAGAAACAGGGTTAACACTACTAGCAGAATTCAGGCGATCATCCAATTAGAGAATTGATTACAATTTTCTATAGAATATGACCCTAGGACAAGGTCTGCCAAGACAGAGGGGATTCAGATTAAGTGAGAATGAGGGATCAGAACATGAGACAGAGGAACTGAAAAGGCACGAAAGTAACGCATGTAAAGAAAATAGTGAGTCATTTATTTTAGTTAGTCTCTAACACGTCTGAAACAGTGTTGTGGGTGACAAGGTTAGAAATTTCTTAACAGAGAGCTAATTGTGAATCATGATTGGTATTTTGGATGAGTCCTTTAGTGCCAGTTCTTGAAAAGGGAGCTGTCACTGGTACTAGACAGTACCCTTTCTCTTTATTGATTATCTTTCTTGTGAGAGTGGCTGTGATTTCCGCTGTGATGATCAAATGGGAGAATTAAATGGACATTTTCAAATGTTATTAGGCACATTTTTCACTAGCTGCTCTGACATGCTCATGTAGGTGAGCTATGTGTGGCCGCATATTCTCCTTAGCCTCTCAGAAACAGGTTGTTTAAAATAGCAGTCTTTCCCTGTAGAAGATGTACCACATTTTTATTAGTTCCACACACACTCATAGCCCATGATCAGTGATCTCCACAGGTGCGCCCCCACCCTGCCCCTATGTACTGTGTCTACTTATACTATTGGTAGTGCGGGAGAGACCCCTGAGACAGAGATGAAGATTCTGCACAGAAGTTGTCTACTAATGCCACCAGTGTGACTTTTCCATTGACTCAGATGTCAGTGATGTTTTTATGGTCAAGTTGCCTACAGTTTTTGTTGTTTTTTCATTACAACTAGACATTAATATCCTTTTTTTCTTCTTTCTTAGTATAAATTATGTATCTAAAACCCAGATGTATTTATCCAATAATCCAGCAAATACACAGAAGTTGGCCTGGGGTGGATCTGAGGCAGAGCTTTGGTGTAGGCCAAGATCTATCAGTTAACTAATGTGTTTGGCCCTGTCATCCCTTAGTCTAGTTTCTTTTGCATAATATTAGATTAACAATAAATATTACTACTACTTGTAATAATAACAAATATTTTGAAGGCTTATGAACAAGGCATAATTTAAGTATATGTATATTATTATATTTAATTCCCTCAAATCCCCAAAGATAGTATGGTCATTGCCCCTGTTTTTACAGATAGAAAATAGAAGCATGGAGAGGCTCAGCTGATGGTCTAACATTGCTTAATAATGGTGGTCCCCCAAGGTGAACCTAGGCATTCTCCACTCTTCACCAGCACATAGTCCACTTCAGTGCCTCTATAGCTCCCGAATGACCCTTATGCAGAGTCACTGGAAAGACCAGAAATGACATATATAAACTGCCTAGCACAATGCTTTATAAAAAGTAGACACACAGCGCTCTAAGATAAATCTATCATTAAGTAAGTAAGAAAATGAAATAGGTTTTTGGTGTATTAATTCATCAAATTTTATAGTTTTATGTTTGGAATGAGAAAACATGTTTGTCTAAATGTACACTTATCCAAGATCTAAAACTTTTTTTGTTTTAAATTCAATTAGCTAACATATAGTACATCATTAGTTTTTGATATAATGTTCCATGATACATTAGTTGCATATAACTCCTAGTGCACATCACATCATGTGCCCTCCTTAAACTTTGTAGGAAATTTCAGTTTTACTATTTCAGATTTGATTGAAAGGCACGATTACAGAAACCTCCTAAAAGTTCTTTTTGTAATTTAAAATAAATCTTATATTTTAAATAATCAGAGTGTTAAAAAATATTCACATTGGCCTCTATGCATATGACCCTTGGTAGCAGACAGTTTAGACCACCTCGGTGAGGAATATAAGTAAATAGATTGCAGAATTATTGATTGGTGTAGATAAATGCCAATTAATTTTTTCCTGACATTAACATTTGATATAGCCAAGTTTTTCTGCCCTTTATAATTACTTGCCTTTCTCTAGCTGCTATTGTTAAATGATGAGACACTGAATATTTTTAATCTTCATGGAAGAAATTTGAAATTCAAATGTTACTCATTCTTGGAAAGGTATTCACCTGCTCTTTCCTATAGTTGATTATAATTGCTGGAGCTTGGCTTCTGGGGGTGATTTAGTTATTGACAAATGCAGCCTTCTTTTTCATTATAGAACTATTACAGTTAGGTTTTGAAACTCCACTTCTATTTCATCAAGCAGTGTTATATTTTAAAATTTCTAGAGCCTAATGAGGCACGTTATAGAAATGCACATGTCCTAACATGTAGAGATTTTGAATATCCATGTAGTTTACAGAGAATATTTACAGAAGAAAATTGACTCCCCCACAATAATCTTAACTATGATCATAATGCCTTAAATATTTATCTTCTCAGTTTACATTCACAACTCCAGTCAGGGATATTCTATGCTGAATGAATTAGAAATGTTTGGTTGAATTTTAAACCAAGGAAGTGTATATTTCCATTCTAGATCTTTCTTGAGGATTCAACCTCTGTATTCAACTCTTTGCTTTACAAAGAGGCAATTTCTGGTACTGCTCATAAGTAGTCTCTATTTATTATAGTAGATGTGATATTTGAGTCATTTTTGTTTTCTATTTGAAGGCACTAAGGCTCTTTAAAGTGCTCTTGTGATTCTTGCAGTGATATATTAACACTTCTGCTATGTGTGGGCCAATGGATCTTGAACAAAGAATACAGGCTGTTTTGATTTTACCTTACTTTGCTATAAAAGAGGCGTGTCTTTAGTAGAAGGCATTTTCTAGAACAGAATGCTTCTCACAGTACTCTCAATCATTTGTGTTCAATTGGGCATCATGTCCTCCCCTAAGTAAAGCAGTATTTCTAATGGAGTAAGACCGTGTTAACGGTAACCTGAAAAAATTATTCCAAACTAATTCTTATCATAAATAAGACTCATCATATTTTTAAAAATAATTTTGTAACCCCAAGGAATAACCATCTTTTTCTTATCCTCAGCCACAATATATTAAGTAGACAGATGGTACCTAGTCATTTTCCATATGGAAATTTTACATATGGAAAATTTCTGACACTATTTTATCAATATCTTGTACCAAACCTATGTGACTTTTAGTTTTGAGTTGTTTATACATAGTTAATAAGGATGTATATCAAAGAATGTATTTTCATTTAAATATTTTTCTATACTATAAATTATATGTGTTATATGTGTGTATATATATATATATAGATATATATCTAGTATATATCCATATTCATTGAATATTCCATATCTAATATGTATACTATATATATACTTTATATGTATATATCCTACACACTATAAATTTATCTTATGTATTTCAGTTTGGTTTAATATCAAACAGTCCTAAAAATAGGCCATATTTGCTTATATCATAAAGAAAATGTATTGATTGGAAAATATTTCATTTTTAGGAAGTTTCAGTTGGTTTTGTTATGTAATGTTTTAATAAATACAAGAAATGGTTAATAACTCTTTAAGCCTAAGGAAGAATAAAAATTAAGTCAGTATTTGTATTCACCATTTAACAGTGGTTAAAATCTACTTCTCTATTTTCAGATAGTACTTATAGTATTTTGCTTCTTCTACTTTTATATTAGAGGTATTTATTTGGGGAATTTTATAAAAAATTTGAATATTTAATTTTTATATATGTGAGTTCTTATTCTACCATCTAATGAAAAGCATGCTAATTTGTACATTCCTTCTTATAACCAGATGATTCATGCAAATTGACTTGTGAAAATGGAGGAAGATGCATTTTAAATGAGAAGGGTGACTTGAGGTGTCACTGTTGGCCTAGTTACTCAGGAGACAGATGTGAAGTCAATCACTGTAGCAACTACTGCCAAAATGGAGGAACCTGTATACCCTCAGCTCTGGGTAAATATTTGAATTTCATTGTGCATTCAAATAATTTGCCTTTTTCCTTACATGTGAAAATATAAAGAGGATACTTAATGTTAGAAATTTAATTCATGGTGTTTTTATAAAAATAGATTAACACAAATTACATTTAATTATTAATTCAACATAATAGTATTTATTCTAAATTTGGTATATTGAAGTTCAAGTCACAAAATGTAACAATAGTAATGCTCATTATCGTGAGATAAGTCTGCACCATGTAACAGGGGTCAGTGCTTACAGGTATTCTGATGCTGGCTTAGAATGATTAAGTAAAGGGGCACCTGGGTGACTCAGTGGGTTAAGCCTCTGCCTTCAGCTCAGGTCATGGTCTCAGGGGCCTGGGATAGAGGCCCATGTCGGGCTCACTGCTCAGCAGAGAGCCTGCTTCCCCCTCTCTTTTTGCCTGCCTCTCTGCCTACTTGTGATCTCTGTCTGTCAAGTAAATAAATAAAATCTTAAAAAAAAAGAATGATTAAGTAAAATCAGTTCTATAAGCTTTATATGTTTGATTCCAAAATCTTTTTTTATTTTTTAAATTTTATTTTGACATTTCAGGGTAAAGCGTTTTTAAAAATATTTATCTAAATTTCAGTTAGTTAACATTCAGGTGTACAATATAGTGATTCAGCACCTCCATATAATACCCAGTGCTTATCACAAGTGCTCTCCTTAATCCCCATCATTAACCAATTAACCATTAACCAATCCTTTCCTGCCTACCTCCCGGCTGGTGACTATCAGTTTGTTCTCTTATAGTTGAGAGTCTGTTTCTTGGCTTGCCTCTCTTTCTCTCCTTTTTCCCTTTTTCTCATTTGTTTTGTTTCTTAAATTCCACAAATAGAATCATATGGTGTATGTTTTGACTGACTTATTTTGCTTAGTGAAATACTCTCTGGCTCCATCCAAGCTGTAGCAAATGACAAGATTTTGTTCTTTTTTATAGCTTAGTTATATTCCATTGTATTTATATACCACTATTTCTTTGATCTGGGCTATTTCTGCAATTTGGTTCTTTTGGTTTTTTTTTTTTAAGATTTTATTTATTTGACAGAGAGAGATCACAAGTAGGCAGAAAGGCAGACAGAGAGAGAGGGGAGGAAGCAGGCTCTCTGCTGAGCAGTGAGCCCGACATGGGCCTCTATCCCAGGCCCCTGAGACCATGACCTGAGCTGAAGGCAGAGGCTTAACCACCGAGCCCCCCAGGCGCCCCCGTAATTTGGTTCTTAATAGATAATGCTGCAATAACATTGGGGTGCATCTATCCCCTTAAATTAGTATTTTGTATTCTTTGGGTAAATACCTCATAGTCAAACTGCTGGATCATAGGGTAGTTCTTTTTTTAACTTTCTGAGGAATCTCCATACCGTTTTCTAGAGTGGCTGCACCCGTTTGCACTCCCAACAGTGCAGGAGGGTTCCCTTTTCTCCTCATTCTCAACAACACCTGCTGTTTCTTATGTGGTTGATTTCAGCCATTCTGACAGGTGTGAGGTGATATTGTAGTTTTGATTTGCATTTTTCTGATGATCAGTGATGTTGAGCATATTCTTATGTGTCTGTTGGCCATCTGTATATCTTCTTTGGAAACGTGTCTATCCACGTCTTCACATTTTTAAATTGAATTATTATTTTTTGGATGTTGAGTTTTATAAGTTCTTTATATAGTTTGGATACTAACTCTTTCTCAGATATGTCATTTGCAAATATCTTCTCCCATTCCGTAGGTTTACTTTTAGTTTTGTTGATTGTTTCCTTCACTGTGCAGAAGCTTTTAATTTTGATAAACTCCCAACAGTTTATTTTTGCCTTTGTTTCCCCTGTCTCAGGAGACTTATCTAGAAAGAAGTTGCTTTGGTCAATGTCAAATAGGTCATTGTGTATGTTCCCCTCTAGGATTTTTATGGATTCCTGTCTCACATTTAGGTCTTTAATCCATTTTGAATTTATTTTTGTGTATGGTATAAGAAAGTGGTCCAGTTTCATTCCTTTGTATGTTCCTTTTTAACTGAACAGTTAGCCTAATGCTAAACCTCATTTTCTATTGAAAATTAAATTAAATTAGGTTAAATTTAAAATTTAAGTTAAATATAAATACACTCTATCAGTACGTCTGATAGCATCATAATTCATATCTAAAATCATAACTACTTTATTGGCATTGTAATCTAGTGTATAATATGCTTTGAAAATATCAGGTTAGTACATGTTAAGGTATACTTGAAATTCTTATTAATTTATGCAATAGCTCTGTTTGCAAAAAGTGTTTGCTACAGTATATAAGTGAACATTAAAATATATTTTTCTACTTAGTGCTATTATATTTAAAATGTGTTCCCATGGGAAAAATTAACCCTAGTGCATAATAAAAATATAATTTATAAATTCCAAAACTCAGTGCAAAGGACACTGAGCAACTATTAAAATGAAATTTATGCAGATTTAATTCTACTACAATAAATGCAAATTTAGTCAAATGGAAAATTAATACATATGATCTTCACATCCCCTACACTGTTAATTTCTGTCTTACTGGGAGTTTTCACTGCTTCTATTGCTTATGCTATTCTTTGAAGTGTTTAGCATAATGCTAACTGAAAGAACCACATGAGGAAGTATTTTCAATGGAGTTTAGAGGAACCAAACTGTTTCTGATTTGCATTCTAATAGTAAAAGCATTACTCTTTCTTTAAATTTGATAATTTTATGTCTATAGATATTTTTGACTTATGATTAATTGATAATTAAGGTGTTCTAGATACTTAATAGAATTCTGAAAACATATGCAGCAACTTGACTGAAATAAAAAGGCATTAGGTCTTACTACATATTTTCATTCTAAGAGAAGCTACTCCTTACAGTAGAGTATATTCTATTGCTGTGAGAGAAATTACAGTACTGGGACCATGCAAGTGAAAACTGAATGGATGTGTGGTAAAAGGATACAACCTGTAATTGTATTTTAGCAACACAGATACCATTTCCTTTAGGAGAGACGTTTTCCTTGCACAAATGAGTTGTTTAAAGATTTTATTATTTGATTGTTGATTTTCTCATTAAAATAATAAAATTTTGGGGATTACAACCAGATAATTTTCTTTTATTTGCCTTCAGAAATATTTAAATGGCAAAAGTTTGGTACTCCAAACCATGAATATCTATTCAACCTGCAATGGATCCACAAGGACAAATCTCTATGAAACATTGAATTTGCTGTCCTGTTAATGGATCCTGAACAATAAATAGGTGGATACAGCACAACTTCTAATGTTTTGTTCAAATCATTTGTCCAGATCTTGCTGTATCCTTAAAATCTAATATATCAATTTTATCTTTGCACCCAGATAATTAGATCTTGATTTACATAGATAACATGTTCAGAAAAGATATGTATATATTTCAAATCAGTAATAGAAATGAGTCCTTATATGAATCTAACTTGCTATGTGGCCATGTAGTTTATTGTCGTAGAGCATCTAATTATTAATAATAATACCCTATCCAATTAAATAATATACAAAGCATTTTTTACTTTTAAAAATATGGTTTTATATAAATATTGTTTGGTATTATAGGCTGTGGAACCTCATTATCTCCACACAAATGTTAATTTGTTAAACAAATCCCCATGGGCAATTCATGGGTTTATTCATTGTTGGTTTACTTATGGTTAAGCCTTTTGGCAAATTCCTATGTGGACACTGTATGACTAGGGTTTGGGGCAGCCTTAATTAAAATTTATAAGTTTATGACAGTTGTATAGAACTGTAATAACTGAACAAAGGAAATGTCACCAGTTAATTAAAAGCACACATCTGAGAGGCATAATTAAAAAATTGAGTGTTTCTTCATTCCTTAAGTTTTTTTTTTTAATAATAGAGAAAGCTAAAAATAAAATATATGAACTATATTCATATAGGAAAGTACTGCAAAATGAAAGTTTGACATTGATTCTATCGACAGGTGTACATATACTTCATTTCTATGACCTACTCATAGGAGGATATTAAGATAAAGTTTGCTTGGGCAAAATAATGGAAATGAGAGTAAAGCACTGAATTACTCTATCATTCTATTATAGAAAATAGAGAATAATTGAGTTTTTCTCATCATGATTATAATGAGGATATTTATGTGATTAACTATATATATTTATAATTAATCTTAACTTTTATAAATATTTATTCTCCAAAGTACGTTGATACTGTTTGGTCTTTTCCTTACACTTAGAGTTCTGTTATTTAGACTTTTAATGTTCATATCAAAATGAAACAAGGTTTTCTTTTTTTTTTAAGATTTTATTTATTTATTTGACAGAGAGAGACACAACAAGAGAGGGAACACAAGCATGGGGAGTGGGAGAGGGAGAAGCAGGCTTCCCGTAGAGCAGGGAACATGATGTGGGCTCTATCCCAGGACCCTGGAATCATGACCTGAGCCAAAGGCAGATGCTTAATGACTGAGCCACGAGCTACCCAGGTGCCCCAAAATAAGGTTTTCTACACAGCTGATTTAGAGTAATAGAGCAAGAGAGTTTATAAATTTGGGACAATATATCCAAATACTCCCATGCATAAAGTTTGGAGTTATGCAGAAGGGAAGGCCACTCTCAATTTAAGGAGTTTGAAAGTGCACAAAAGGAGGACTGCCTAGGAAAAGGAGTGATGGTGCAATTTTTTATAGTAGATAATACATTTATATTGGATGTCTTAAATGAATATAGAAAGTAGAGCACAGAAGCTCTCACTGTTACCCTCTCTGTTACCATATCTATGGACTTTGACAGTGAAAGGTTTTGTCCCCAGAACTAAAATAAGAGGAAAGTGGCCCCCAATGGGGGCAGCAGGAGTGAGGGGGGGATTCTTCTCACTTCTTCTCACTGCAACAGAAAGGGCCTTTATTTTGATTTTTTTCTAAATATTTAATTAATTTATTTATTTGAGAGAGAGTGAGAACATAAGAAGCGGTTCGGGGTGCGGCAAGGAGAGGGAGAAGCAGGCTTCTTGCTGAGCATTGAGCCCTACAAGGGACCGGATCCCAGGACCCTGGCATCATGATCTGAGCCAAAGGTAGATGCTTAGAGACTCAGCCACTCAGGCACCCTAGGAAGGGCCTTAAAATAATAAGTAGATGGTGAGTCTTTTCTTTCTTATTAATTCAGGCTCTTTCTGCCCAGGACACTGTCCCAAATATGAAGGTGACATATATGGCTGCCATTAAATAAGATCAAATATAGCTGCCCTAAAAATGTTTGCTCAAAGACAAGTTAAGCTGAGAACTTTTGGATACCCTCAAAACATTATGGGACTAATGACAAAATGTAAATACTAATGTCCCTCAAGTCACATCTGTACCTAGGACATGAAGTACACAATCACCTAATTAACAGCTTGATAAAGGGTGAACATGCATTTAAACTGCCCATCTTTGTTTTTCTTTCACTTTTTATTTAAATTAGAACTTTTTAAATTGAAGTTAATCTTGATGTCCTAGCTTCCTTAACATAAATATTATTTATATTTAGGGAGTGCTAAGAGTTGGGTATTTGGTCCTACTTGCTTTTTAAGGATCTAAGAGAATATTATATTGAAAATTATATTGAAAATACAAAATTGAAAACATAAAATAGGGTACATAATTTTAACAAATAAGTGACGTAGAAATGCATAGCCATCACAAATCAAGTAGGGGGAAAAAATAGCAAAATGAGCAAATGGCAAAAGATGAATCTCACACACACACATGCACACAAACATACAAAAAGAGGAGAAAAGAGGAAAAAGAGGAAGGAGAAGTTTGGAGAGGAAGAAGTACAGAAGTAGAGTCACACACAGATGAAACCAGCATCCTTAAATCATTATCAGAAGAAAATGTTCATGTGCAAATCTTGAAGCAAGCAATTTTGAAATACTCACCAAGAGTTTAAAAGGTTTTGTGTCCTTAAAATAATGAAATTTTTAGAAACATATTCTAAGGATTACATAATGATAAAAGCCAAAATATTTAGAAGTGAAGATGTTCAACATAGTGTTATTTAGAATATAAAATTGGAGATAGAAACCTGAATCAAAATAGTTAATATGTAGGATAAAGCAAATCTAAAGATCAATGTTATATGAC
Organism: Lontra canadensis; assembly: GCF_010015895.1. Taxonomy (NCBI): domain Eukaryota; kingdom Metazoa; phylum Chordata; class Mammalia; order Carnivora; family Mustelidae; genus Lontra; species Lontra canadensis. The sequence continues at coordinate 19,676,010 of NW_022631005.1, forward strand.
AAATAAAGCCAGATTTGTTGAATATATGATGATATAGTAAAATATTCACATTGTATCTATCTTATTTTTATTGAAGTATAGTTGATACACAATGTTGCATTAGGTCAGGTGTACAATTAAGTGAATTGACAACTCTTTAATTTATGCTATGCTCATCACAAGTGTAGCTACCATCTGTCACCATGCAATGCTAGTCCAGTATCATTGATGATATTTCCTACGCTGGTACCTTTCACCTCGTGGTTTATTCCTTCCACAACTGGTAACCCGTATCTCCCACTTCCCTTTATCTATTTTGTCCATCCCCACTGCCTCTCCTGTGGCAGCCACCAGTTTGCTCTGTGTATTTGTGGGTCCATTCTTTACTGTGTGTTTTGTTTTTCAAATTCCATATATAAACAGAGGCATATGGAATTTGGTTTTTGTTTTTTGTTTTTGTTTTTTTTGTAAGAGATTTTATTTTATTTACTTGACAGAGAGAGAGGCACGAGCCAGGGGGAGGGGCAAGCAGAGGGAGAAGCAGCTCCCCACTGAGCAGGGAGGCTGATATAGGGCTCCATCCCAGGATTCTGGGATCATGACCTGAGCTGAAGGCAAATGCTTAAATGACTGAACCACCCTGGCAAAATAAAGTGGCCTGATTTATTTCATTTAGCATAATACCCTCTAAGTCCATCTATAGTCTAGGTCCATCTGTATCATCAAAATCACAATATCTCCTTCTTTCTTATGACTGAGTAATATTCCATTGCACATATATATCACACCTTCTTTATTCATTTATCTATCAATGGACACTTAGATTGCTTCCATATCTTGGCTGTTGTAAATAATGCTGCATCACTAATCATCAGGGACGTGCAAATCAAAACCACCATGAGATACCACCTTACACCAATCAGAATGGTTAGTATCAAAAAGACAAGAAATAACAAATGTTAACAAGGATGTGGAGGAAAGGGAACCTTCATGCACTGTTGGTGGGAAGGCAAATCGGTACAATCACTGTGGAAAATGGAATTTTGAGGCTTCTTAAATATTAAAAATAGAAACATCACAAGATCCAAGTAATTCACATTGTACATTTAAAGTTTTAAAGGACAAGAAATAAAACTGTTTATACAATATGAGCCCAATATGGGAAAAAAATGCATACATAAAGTGTCTGTGTGAGGAAATAGATCTTTCTTTGTATGTCTGTATTTTCCAAGTTCCACAATTAACATGCATTGCTGTGAGAATTAAAAATTAAGTAATGATAATAATTATTAGAATTTAAAATAATAATAATTATTATTATTGCCAATATCATGGTAATTAGTCTAGATTTGACTGCTTAGTGAGTACCGGGTGATGTTCTCAGTCCTTTCACCTTCACAAAAAACCTTTGAGAGATTGAAAGTAAGATTCTAATTCTGCTGTGGACTTTTTTTTATCAGTTACTTGTTCATTTGGACCACATCGTGAAAGCAGCACTGAACTTAAGTCTTAGGGCTTTCTAAGCTAATCTCAGGTTTGAGGGGGCTTCCTTGTATTCACAGAAAGGACAAAAATATTTCAGTCTCATTTTCACAAAGCTGACTGAAAACGAACTTTTCAGAAGTATAAATAGATTGTGACCTATAATTTGAAACATGTCAGAATATATTAAGTAGCACCTGGGAGGGAGCTAGGTAAGGTCCACAGTTCCTCGTTTTCTTTTTCAGGCTTTACTGAATAGTTCTCTGTAATCTTTATGATACTTAAGACAACTCGACAGCTATAGTCAACTTACTAAAATTATGTGTAAATGGGCACTCCCTTTCTGTCCAGGAAGACATTACATAAAGTGGAAAAGTGGAATGTCAAATCTCTTCATCAAAAAGACTAGCAATTTTTTTAAGCATTCACAACTTTGATTACTTGAGTCTAAATCAGAAGTGAAGACAGATTTCACAAAGCAGAGTGGTCTTGGGGGTAAAGGGTCAGGCAGTGGGCTTTCTGATTGCCATCTAGTATCGAACAGAATGAGGCTATGGCGACTTGTCTCTCAGTTTATTTTTATCCTATATAAAAGAACAAGAATGTGGTTTTTGTTCAAATAGTAAAGATGTTGTGAGTAAAGAGTATGTAACTTTTAGACACTATTTTTATAGAACATTAAGTGTGAGCATTTGAAAATATGCTCTGCAGTTTAAATGTCAATTAAATTCTATTACTTAGTCTCAATGCATTTATCAGACTGTTTGAACTAAACAATGACTATAGAAAACTAGTTAGGTAGAAAACATTACAACCAGGGATAAAACTTTACAAGGAACAGACTCACTCAATGAGTACCAAATTAAACAGGGTAAGATGCATGGTTCACATTGATAAACAGTATGAATTCCAAATAAATTGCTTGAAAAGAGAACTGACTAATGATGCTCACTAGCAGGTATCTTCCCCTCAGAAATAATAAACACTGTCACTGTCTCATAGGATGTTCACGAGTAATTACTTGAGCTAGAGCATTCCTTCATGGCAATCAACCACACATTTTTCTAGCATTATGTTTATATAGAAAAAGGAGTAATGATTTATTTGTCCAATATTGAGCAGAGATGTAATTTTACCTACTTAAAGTCATACAGTATTGATTAAATCACACTGATGAGTAGCATCTTTATAATCAGCTTAAAGACTGTTTATTAAATAAATCTAGCTTTTAAAAACAGACACCGGTATTACATCAAATTACTGAAAAATGCCAACAGACACACTTTTATAATATTCAAATAGGAATGTATGCTTTTGAGCATGTTGATTGATTGATACTTATTCATATATTACTTGACCAAAAGCTATACTGCAGATTTTACTCTAAAACCATTAGCAAGTAAATAGTCATTTCTATATGGAATATATATTCAGTGATTATAATACTTTGGACATTTTGCAAGCCTTACTTTATTATAGTGCCTGCTACATTTTGAATGCTTAATAAGTGCCAAGAACTCTGGCAAATTCCTGAAACATAAGGCCTTATTTAATCCTTATCACTCCATGATGTCTACATTGTAGTAATTTTTAGACATGAGCTAGAATGGTTAAGTAAGATAACTAGAATCCAAAAATCTAGGTTATTGCAAAGTTAATGGTCTAAGAAATTGTCTGTTAGCACAAAAATCAGTAATATTATCTACCCACATCAGAGAAATAACTGGTTATAACTGTATAACAAAAGTAAAATATAGTCATATAGGACCATCTCCCTAGAGGTAAACTATAACCAAATCATAAATTTTAATGTTCCATTTAACAAGGATTAAGGACTAATGGTAAATCATTATAATATCCATGTAGTTACCTATCTATATAATAGAAAAGATTCCATCTTTATTATACATTTTAAAACATTATTTTGAGTTGATATATATGGATATATACTTATGTTATTTTCAAAAGAATACATATGGAAAAATGTGTATTGGGATTCCATATGTTGTTTCTTAATAAAGGCACATGTACTTAGTTAAGTTTAAATAATAACCTCAGTTGATAATTTATTTAATAAAAATACTAATAGTGATAATAATACCAATACAACTACTAATAATAACACTACCAATAAGTACTTGCTATGTGGCAGATATCGTACTGCATGTTTTACCAGCATATAATAGGCATTTACTAGCACCTTTTTATGTCTAGTGAGTTAAGGTAAGTTTTGCAAAGCCACACAATTAATAAATATCTAATAAGATTTGATCCCCAGGTCTAATACCAAAAAACAAACAAATAATTTATTATTATTTACCAAATTTATTAAACTAATTTAGTTCCTGTTAAATATTCTTATGAACTATTTCAGAATTAACCATTTTTACTGAGACTAGTTTTGGTATGTAAGGGCCATGTAAGATCAGCAAAATTTTAAGAACTCTGTGAGAATCCGAGACATTTCCTTTCTTCTTATGAGCAATACAATCTTTAGTTGTATCAATGAATATTCCTTAATGTATATTACTGATTATAGATGATTAACCCTTTAGTTATATTTTTGCCATATTTGACATATTTGGTTATCTAGTTAAATCTAAACAGTTTATTTATTATTTAACTTGATGCATAAAAATTTGCTGGCACATTTTTGAAGATATATGCAACCAGTGTCCATTTGACTATGAACAGAAGCAGATAAATTAATAATGAATTAATGGAGCAAATAAACTAAGCTTCACTTGTACACAGCTTAGTAAGGCACTTTGCTAACATACAGTGTCGAACTTGAATATGGAGCAGACCTAGTACTAGGAGAACCTAGTCTGCAGAAATTGTGTAAGCTACCAGTACAATGTTTATGAGAAGAATTTTCTCTCTTGTGGGTCATGGGAGAGTTGAACCTACCGTGCAGCCAGAGACACATATACCGAGACATACAACAAAGACTGAGACTGAAGGCCTGTCATTTAGGAAAGCGAATGAGCCCAGAGTCGGGAAACTGATGCTAAAGTATTTGAATAGAGAGACAATTATTGTAGCCATGAAAGTGTATCACCAAAAAGAAGTCTGGAATAATATATTTTAAGAGACAGAAAGAGAAAACATAAAGGCAACTGAAAAGGGAAAAAGGGAAATCAACAATGGTAGTGTCTTAGAAACCAAGAATTTTTTAAGAGTAGATGTGTAATAAAATGTGTAATAAAAAACAAATAAATTTCAAAAATAAAATGTGTAAATTATGCAGGTATTTAAGGAGGAGGATGATTGAAAAGAAATCAGTGGATTTAGGGATTAAGAGATCAGAGATAAGCTTTGCAAGAGTATATAAATACCCATTAACTTCTCCATCCCTCAACCTTTTTTACCACTAGGGAATCAGAATTGATTTATGTGAACAATACATACATATTGAGGGATCTGTCCTCTTTTCTGAAATAGCAAAGAGAAGTAACAGGTGAAGACACATCTTTTTGTATATTGAAAAAAATAAAAACTGTAAATCCACTGAAGGATTGGAATGTGACTTTATGATCAAAGATTTTTTCATGCATTTGATAGAACTGGAAGCTGTGAGTGTAGACTCTTAAAAAGCTCAAGTATATATCAAAATTTGAAGCTATACAAGTAAATGGACTTGATAAAAATGCTAGGTGTGATTTTTTGTGTTTGTGTTTGTTTCGTGGGGTTTGTATGTGTGTGTTCTTTCTTACTAAAGTGTAGAATTAAGCATGTTGAGAAAGTAAAGAGAGGAAAAAGACCCATCTTCCAAAGTTAAAGATGTTGAAGTCTGAGACTTGATGGAGTTTTTCTGCTTTATCCCATCACTGCCATACAAATTTATTTTTTTATTAACATATAATGTATTATTTGTTTGAGGGTACAGGTCTGTGATTCATCCGTCTTACACAATTCACAGCATTAGCCTCCCTGGTGGTCTAGTGGTTAGGATTTGGCGCTCTCACAATTCACAGCACTCACCATATCACATAACCTCCCCAATGTCCATCCTCCAGCCACCCCATCTCTTGTACCCCACTTCCCTCCAGGAACCCACAATTTGTTTTATCTTAAATAAATAATAGAGATAAAATGCGTAATTTAAGACAGTTTTCCAAAAGATTCTCTTAGAATGTTACAGGGTCTCTTTAGGACACAGTCACAAAATAAAGAATGGTGAATCTCAGTGGAAATAACAGTAATAATAATAAACAGAGCTAAAGTGTCACTGAGTGCTTTCTGTGTGTCTAGTACCTTTAGAAATGCTTTGCATGTATAATCTCATTTACTTTACTTGATTCTGCAGAACAACCCCATATTATTATCCCCATTTTTTTTTTTTTTTTAATAGGGGGAAAGAAACAGAGAAGTGATGCTCATGGTTCCACCACTGGTATTTGGCACAGATAGCATATGTCCAGGCAGCCTGACAACCCACACTTTAAAGGTCTAAATGCTACAGAAAGCAGACTGATTAGAAGCAACAAACTGATCTCCCCCTCCTTCCTCCAGTTAATTGATGCTCTTCCTGATTATACTACCCTTATAGGCTGTCAACTCCCAAGCTCCCTGGATGCTTCACTGCTATAAATCTATACCTTAGTCATTGTAACAGTATTGTTGCCTTTTCAAATGCCAAAATCAAATTGAGCTACCTAAAAAATCTTTATAAATAAATCCAATGCAACTTGTTAGGGTACACCCAGAGAGATTCCTGAAAATATTAGATGGAGCCCATTATAAAATTCTGTGACAGATGGTTCATTTCCCATCAGCAAACAAAAGATCTGCTGTATCAACACACAGCTTTGAGTTGGTAATGTTCCCCTGAATATGAAGATTTCTTCTTGTCAAAAAGAAATCTTCTCTTTAAAGGAAGAGAAAGAAGCCTTTTGAAAATAATTCAGCCAGAATCTAAATGGTGTGAGGCATATGCTGGGGGTGGAGGCTGGGGAAAAACTGGTCGCTCTGCTCTAGTTTCAAAACAGCTGTAGATGAGCTAAAAGCATGGTGTCATTCTCTCAGTGACTGGGGTAGAGCAGTTTTCAAGTGCCTTAGTGGGTTGCATATGTTTCTTTCAAACTTCTATCACTTTAATGTTTTTCACACCTAATTTTAAAAAACATGGAAAATAATGGGGGAAAAAACCCATAAATCTATGGTGCCTAAGTCCTACCACCATATGGCACTTTTTGAGATTATTCTAATTCCTTTTGATTTCTCCTGTACTTTCTGGTCTATTTTTTTTCACATTTAGCTCATGTTAATTTGTATTCCTGTTTATATGTTCTATTTCTTGGTAAGGTATTCACTGGTTCTTGTTGGTGAAGAGGAATTACTTCTTTTGCTCAGGTCTTTCATTTTCCTTAGTACTTGTGTTCTAACAATGCTCTATCCTCTTCATCTTCTACCACTATTTGTTCTCTTGTTTGTGTCTTTGTTTTTCAACCACTACCATTCCCATGAAGATATTTTGTCTATATGTAAGCAACAACTAGAAAATTCACTACCATTATAAGAAAAATAATTAGCTAAAAGTTTTAAAGCCATTTTCTGGGAATGTAAAACATGATATGACTCAGCTTTTAATGTGTGTAAAATTTACCTTGCTTCTCAACCTATTAATAAGCATTTGTCTGCCACCAAACTAGTAAGATTTATACATAAGCTATAAAGCAATGCTACTCACCATAAACAATGCATATAACTTTGTTCATTAAGAAGCAATAGCTTCAAGTGTGCTTAAGTATGTGGAGAGCTTTCAAAGCAAAATAAGTAAGTAGGTTGTGGAACCTCAACTTATTTATTCTCTTGGAAATATATGTGGATTTTATTTGGAGGCATTTTATTCACTTATGAGTGCTTTTCAAAAAATATAGAATGTAGAGTCTATGGCAGTAGAGAAAACATATCATTTTCACACTTCAAGTCTAAGCCTTATACTCATCCATTTTTATGACCATTCTAATTACGCTTCATGTCTACAAAGTTGAGAGAGGAGATGGTTGGATATTCTCTGATGCTAGTCAACTGAGTAACATTTCCAAGTCCTAGTTAATTCAGATCTATAACTAATTTTTTTTATTCTCTTTCATGTTATTTCTTTACAGTTTCACAACCTCTAAACTTCATTTTTCCCTATACAAATGGTGGCCATTATTTCATTTTGTTTTCCTTAATCTCTCTTACAAGAGCTAGCTCTGTACTCCATTTTTCACCCAGTCCTTGACATCTTAGGCAATTAGAGAGACTCATTCTTGATATAACAGTTAACTGTGTTATGTTCCAAACACCTTAAAGGATTTTTCACCTTTACTTGTGGTGTTATTGAGCAAATAAAGAAAAATATCCATAGATGATCCCTTAGATTTGCTTTAGTGTGCTATTAATATTAGACTTTAAATCATCTTAGTAAAATGACAGTCCTTTCCCATGCATAATAAAAATCTCAAAATGAAATAAAGTAGGACTTACTAAGTGCTTATATACTAAATGCAGTATGTATTTTTAAATCAACTAAAATAACTAATTGCATAAATATAGGTGGCATGCCCACTTTGAACTTATTAAAATATTTATTTGTAAGTCTGAGCTCATGCTTTAGCAGTGGTGGTACATGATGATTCAACACTGAGAAATATGATTGTCTGAGGGGATTATACTAAGGGAAATAAGTCAGGCAGAGAGAGACAATTATCATTTCATTCATATGTGGAACATAAGGAATAGCTTGGAGGACCATAGGGGAAGGGAGGAAAACTGAATGGGAAGAAATCAGTGAGGGAAACAACTCATGAGAGACTCTGGACTCCTAGAAATAGAAGGTTTCAGAGAAGAAGGGAGTGAGGGGATGGGGTACCCGGGTGAAGGGCATTAAGGAGGGCACATGGGTGTTACACGCAACTAATGAATCACTGAACACTAAAAAGAAAAGAAAAAAAGGAAAAAAAGAACAAAAGAGATATGATTGTCTCTATTTTATATTCTAATGGCTAAAACAATCTGCATTACTATATGAATGGAACAAAAATAATTGAAAAAGCAAAATGGACATGAACAGAGAAGTACAAAAAATAACACAAACACTTCAGAGCATAACACACTGGTTCAAGTATGTAATTATGCATAAAATGAGCTCCAGTTATTTTACCTGATGCGAACCTGAGTTATCTTCTAATCTAGGCTTCACTAGAACATGGGAAAACTAAGACACACAGAGGTCAAGTTATTGCCTAAAACCACAGGTTAACTAGTGGAAAAACATTGACCAGAATCTTGGCTTCCTGTTTCTTATCTAGTGAGGATTCCATGAAAATAAACCATTCCAGTCAAATAATTTCTTTTTTGTTACTTTTTCTTTTGCAATAGGGAGACCCACCTGCAGCTGTGCACTGGGGTTCACGGGACAAAACTGTGGTAAGACTGTCTGTGAGGACTTTTGTCAAAATGGAGGGACCTGCAGTGTGACTGCTGGGAACCAGCCCTACTGCCACTGCCAGCCCGAACACACTGGAGACAGATGTCAGTACTGTAAGTGAAAGCAAGTCTCGTAGGACGGTCTGACAGCATACTTTGATGTTTATGCTAAGTAATTTTCTAATCTCGATGTTCCTTCCATTATCTCATTTTCAGCAACCCCTTATTTTTCAGGGTCGCTCCCTCCATCACCCCAGCTCCAACAATTTTTTACATTGTTCCTCATTCTTCTCATTTTAAAAAGATTCCATGTTTCTTCCTTTCTCAGCTGAGATTCTATAATCCATTATTGTAATCACCCCCTCATATAGACCCTCAGTTCCTTTGCTCTCTCTTCCCTTCTATTACACTTTCCTTGAAAACTCTAACCATGGTTAAATCCAATTCTCCATCTTCTCTGAACTGAGAACTGGATGCAACTGAAGAAAAGCACATAATCATACAGACTGGGATCACTTGAGTGGTTACCACTAATTTCAAATGGGCACTTACTATAGCTTCAACTGTATTTTGCTAATCTACTGACTCTCCTAGGTGTTTCAGTCAGATCATCTCCTTTCTCCTCAAACCTCTAATACCTGCTCCCCAAGTTCATCCTGAGCTCAAGAACTTACTTTCTGTTTCATTGATTAAATAGAAGCTTTCTAAAGAGAACTGCCACAAGCTCCCACCATCATCATCATCTCTTGAACTACTTTATCTTTTAGATCCATAGACTGTCTTCTTAGGAGCAGGAACCCCATGCTACCTCCAATGTTCTACTGTCCACTCATACATTCCATCCCTTTTAGCTGCTCATGGATGTATCTCTTACAACTGTCCCCACCTTTCTCCTTTATCAGTATTTTCCTCTCCCCCTAGTTGTTTCTTGAACAACTTTGCCTTGTGCCCATATCTATCTACTCACAACTTTATTTTCCTGGTTTGTTTGTTTGTTTGTTTTTTACCCATAGCTTTATTCTAAGGAGTTGTTACATGCTACATTCCTCTCGTTTTTCTTTTGACCTCACCTCTGGCAGGTTTTTATCTTCACTATTTTGCTGAAATATCATTTGTCAGGTCAAGTTAATTTATTTTATTGTTGTCCATGTTCTCATATTCAATGACCAATTATCAATTCTTATTTTATCCCACAATCTGCAGTTAATCACTCCCCCTTTAAAACACTTTCACTTGTCTTTACCACTCTCTTCTTTTCATTCCCATTTTACTGGGTACTTCTTTTCACTGTCTTTTGCTGGTTCCACCTCAACTCCCTGACCTTTAAACATTGGAGTAGCTCATGACTGTCTCTCATCTCTTTTTTCTCAAAAACTCACTCCATGAGCCTGTGATTTCGATACGAATCAGAACATTAGGTTAAACATTTTTACATACAGTTTTGTAAGATACAGTTTCCCAAACATAACCCCCAAAGATTCTGATTCTGTTAGGCTTCAATACTATGTAAAGTTTCCACATGTTTCATATGTGTGACTGAGATTGAGACCTACTTGCTTAGATGATTTCAACTAATTGTGTGACTTGTAGTATCATCCAAATACAAACAATTCTGAATGTATATCTCTAGCTGATCCTCCCTCCTGAATTCCAGATTTTTATACCTAAGTATCTATTTGACAGTTTGAGTTGGCTCTAAATTTACCTGATTTTCTCACCCCAAATTGCTTCTACCACAGTTTACCCTGCGTCTATAAAAGAAAACACTCATCACTTGAGTCCAAGTATCTTGGATTCATCCTTTTTTTTTTTTTAATCTAACCCACTTTATTATTTTTTTTAAAGATTTTCCTATCTATTTTTTTGTTTTAATTCCAGTATAGTTACAAACAATGTTATATTAGTTTCGGGTACATAATCCAGTGATTCAACAATCCCAACAATCTGAGTGCTCATCACTAGTAGTGTACTCTTTAATCCCCATTTATCTATTTTGAATTCATTCTTGACTGTTTTCTTTCTTTTACACCCCAACCTCTTTCTCACTTGTTCCTTTAAAATATACCCAGGACCTGAACACTTCTCACCAGCTTCATCCCCACTATCTTCATTAAAGTTTCCAGCATTTCTTACCTGCATTTTTACCAACTGATCTCCATGCTTTCTCTCTGAACACTCTGTACCTATTTTCAAAAGAATAGCCACAGCTGTATGTTGTATCCATAATAAGAAGAATGGTTTTCTGTCTCAGTCACATTTACTGAGATCTTTCTATATCCAGGCACTCTTGTGTTTCGTTCTTTTTTTCCATTAACTCTACTAATCTGTTTAATCTCACTAATGAACCAGGCGAGCTCATGCTTTAGCAGTGGTGGTACATGATGATTCAACACTGAGAAATATGATTGTCTGAGGGGATTATACTAAGTGAAATAAGTCAGGCAGAGAGAGACAATTATCATATGGTTTCATTCATATGTGGAACATAAGGAATAGCTTGGAGGACCATAGGGGAAGGGAGGAAAACTGAATGGGAAGAAATCAGTGAGGGAAACAACTCATGAGAGACTCTGGACTCCTAGAAATAGAAGGTTTCAGAGAAGAAGGGAGTGAGGGGATGGGGTACCTGGTTTTATTCTCATTTTGCAGAGGAGGCTACTGAGGAGTTATTTCTTAAATGGTATGTGTCATAGGCCCGCAGAGTTTATCTAGCAAAAAACAATCCTGTCATATGCTGGTATCACACCTTGTTTACACACCTTTCTTACATCCTCATGGTTCTCCTTTCCTCTTCCCTCTTCTCAACAAAGCAGAATATTCCAGTACAACTCCCACCTACCAACTCATGGGTTTTTTCCCAATATTCTCACAACCCTGAAAGATTTCCAAGTAAATCAGGGACAGCACCAACTATTCCCCTGCATAACGCAGACCCTCATTACTATCCAGACTACTTTTTCAGCCTCTGTCTTATTCTAGTAAAACCACACTTACCCTGCTTCTCCACACGTCAGTTTCCTTGGCATTGCAACTTTCTCCCATTATTCTCTTCCTCTGGAATGCACTTTCTTTGGATTCTTCCTCACCTTCGTCTCTCCATGCCAAATCCTATCTATCTGCCCCTGTCCAGTTTTAAGGCCATTTCCTTTGTCAAGGTCTTCATATCTGCCCAAGAGAATGCATGGCTTTTTCTTTTGAATTTTCAAGTCACTGCTTCTTTACCTCTGTCTGTTTCTACTCACTTTAATCTGGTATTATTGTTAATTGTGTGTTTCCTTCCTATTTGTCTGGGACGACCTCTTTGAGATTATACCCAACAAAGGCATTTGTCAAATAAATAAATAATCATAGAAAATAAATGAAAACAGTTTGGAGACAAGTTAATAAAAGAACAATCAACTTAATGTACAAGAGCTACATTTAATCAGGCTACAACCATCTGGTATTTTTCTGTGCAGCTTATCTCTGTTCCCAATTGGTCCATCATCATAGAATGTTGATTTTTTTTTTAACTTGAAAAAAAATGTTTTTAAGCTCAAGCATGGCCATTTTTTTTCTTTTTGATCTAAGTTAAAAAAAATATTATGTGGCCATCATCATAGCGATTTGGTTTCTGAAAAATAATAAATTGAGTTAGCATATATTTTAATTGGCAACTTAATAGAATCACAGTCTGAGGTAGCCTAATGCATTATAAAAGGCTGCATTATCATTTTATTATCACTATTAGCAGTCATAGCACTTCCCACCTTTTACTGCAAAGCACTTATTAAAATTAACCAATTAATCCTTAGACAGAGGTTAAATAACTTGCTCAAGGTTCCGAAGTAGTAATATTACAGTCAGAATGGGACCCCAGGAGTTGTTGATCAAGATGTCAACAAACATTCCTGCAGTATGGTGATGCTTTTCGTTGGCAGCAAAATAAGTCTGTGGACAGTGTCATTAAAATGATAAATCCAACAACTGACAAAAGCATAATAAATTTAGGATCTATTATATGTGAGTCGGCAAGGTTCAGTGGACCTGTTGTTCTGTCAAAATTGTATCTTGCATATACAAAATCTTCTCTCCATAAATGAAGGAATGACAGAATGGTTCATTACAGTGCCTAATTAAAGGTCCATTAGTGGGAGGTAAAACATCAGTTCTTAGTTGTGCTGAGTAAAAACATTTCATGATTCTAATGGCAATATAAAATCCTGAGGTCTAAATGCAAATTAATTTTAGCAGAAGCACCCAGGGAGGAGAGACAGAGATAAATAATGCAAAAGTACAATGGAATATTCTTTTAGAAAGTTGTTTAAGAACAAATATAGCTCTATTTTGTACATATCTGGAGCAAGGATTTCTAGTATAAATAAAAAATAATAATAAGCAAGGCATTTCACATTTAAAGCTGAATGTTAAATATGAGGCCAATAATACCTGAGGTTATTAGTACTTAATAACATTAGGGCAAAAGAGCCAATGAGGACCAACTCAATCTGTGTCTAAGAGCCCAGTGTTAAAATCAAATGGCAATCTGTTTGTTCTCTCATTGATATTTTTAAAGTTCTCTAGTAATCTGCTTGGGAACCCATTATAATTTCAATTAGAACTTAGTTTATTAGAAATACACCTGTATGGTTTATTGCATCAAGTACCAACACAAAGTAATATCTCAAGATCATAAATTTAGAAGTACCTGACAGTCATCTAAATATTTCATCTATTGTAACTGGTATTAGAACCATAGTCTATCAAGAGTAATTATAAAAGTTATGAAATATAGATGTGTGTCTACAATATGTGATGACATGATGGGATTATTTTTACTTTGCAGAACAATTTTGTTTCATTAGTCAATTGGTTAGTAAACAAATTTGGTATTTATCATGGTCCTGTCATTATTAGGCATTGAGAAAACAGTGATGTCAGAGATATTTCCTGCCCTCAAAGGGTTTACAATCTAATGTGTAATTCTGAAAAAGATACAAGTTATATTAAAGGCAGTTTAATGAAGTACAGTGGCTTGCACAGAAACACAAAGAGAATTCAGTTTATAGGAAAGATTTCTTGAAGGAAGTGGCATGTAAGCTGAGACCAGAAGAAAGAAGCAGCTAACTAGATGAAGAGAAGTGGTGAGTGCAGCAGAATTTGAAAAAGGCCAGAAGGGAAAGTCTTTTGAAGTTTATCTTTTCTGTTTCTGTTTAATTTTCCTATGGGAAAGTTGGCAAGAGAAATAATGAATCACTAAAAATGTATAATGTCTTGGTCACAGAGAAATAAGCTGTTAAACGTAATTTTCTCTGAACATACAATGTTTTACCAAATTCTCATGCAACCCTGTGAAGTATTATTAGTCCAATTTTACTATTGCCAAAAATGAGATGAAGACATTCTCCCTTATCTGTTCCATTGGAGAACATAGGAGCCACAATTTATAGCCTTGTTGGTCTGTCTCCAAAAGTAGCTTCTCCTGGTGTATTTTCCTGTCATCTGATATCCTGCCCATTCTGCAGCATCTTTTGAGGCTCACTATGGGAACACTCAAAGCTCTGTCATGCACTGGTTCAACCTGATGGTTACCAGTTTCTACTCTATTGAAAAGAGGCGTTAATAAGAATTGTAATTAAGGCTATGGCAGCAGGCCCGTGCAAAAGAGACCAAAGAATTTTAATAATGACCAGGAAAATAGAATAAAATGTTTTCAGTTATCCCTGTTGGTGTGAAGGCCAATTAGAAGTGAGCCTAGAACCCCAAGAAAGGATCATGAGTTAAAAAGTGAAATTATCAGAACTAGCCATTTCCTCAGTGTGCAAGGATTGAAGATTCTTAGAGCACTTATACCTAGAGACAAAATAATTTGGAGCCCTGGCTACTGAGGGTCCTCCACTTATTTTCTTGATGAGAAAACAAGCACTGCTTTTATTCAAGCTTCTTGCCTGGATTACAGCACATTCACTGTGTATCTTTTTTTTCTAGCCATGGAAACCTGTTCATGTTCTCTAAAATGTGCCCCTTTAAATTGTTCATACGTCTTTGTCTTTACATGTGGGTTCTTCAACATCTGCTAACCCTCTCTAAGCCTCCCACTTTGTCTTCTTAAGCTGCCTCTGCCCTAGGATATCCAACACTTCTCCTTGGCATTTTTAAGCTGTGTTTATATCATCAGTCATGTTCTTAACTTTCTACTGCCCTAGAATATGAAACAGGCCATGGTGAGGCATACCTCATCAATCATGGAGGGGCTGAACTCAGTGCTTGGACTTAAGAGAAAGTATTAGGTATATGAATGAATGGAAACAAAGTAGAAAAGTCTTGTTTCCAGCCAGCCAGGCCAATTTTTTGTCTGTGCTCTGACAAGATACCACTTAAAACAGTTCCAGGTCACCTTTACTCAGCAGCTCATGAAGACCTACATTCCATGAGAAACTCTGTGCTTGCCTTTCCAGTTTGGAGGGAAAAAAAATGGTATAAAAATAGAATTAGGTTTGGGGCGCCTGGGTGGCTCAGTGGGTTAAGCCGCTGCCTTCGGCTCAGGTCATGATCCCAGGGTCCTGGGATCGAGCCCCGCATCGGGCTCTCTGCACAGCGGGGAGCCTGCTTCCCTTCCTCTCTCTGCCTGCCTCTCTGCCTACTTGTGATCTCTGCCTGTCAAATAAATAAATAAAATCTTTAAAAAAAAATAGAATTAGGTTTGAATTAATGTATGTAAAGAAAAATAAATGTATGTCTTTTCTCATGTGACTAGGATGGAGAATGGTAGGCTAAGGGTAAGGTAATGTATTAATTGTATTATCTTACTCTGGGTAGTTTAGAGAAAATTGTCAGAATTATAGAAATATTATTGAAGGCAATTTTGATCTAGCATAAATCTAGAATTGTTAAAAACAGATCTTTACAATAATGTTATGCTATCATTGGGAAATGTAAAAAATAGTAAGAGGGAAAATATTTAAAGGAAATGTGCTCATGTAAAAACAATTTATTGGACACTGAGGCAGTTTTTTCCAAGCAGAGAATATATCATACATGAGTCAGCATACATATTCTGATTATTAAAATTAATTTACTTAACTGATATATATGAAATCTTGTGGGTACTATTTATTGTTCTAGGCATCATGGATAGGTCAGTGTAAAGGCTCTTAGAAGATATTTGTCCCCATAAATTTTGGTGAATAAAAAACCAGCGGCATATCTTTGTAGATTAAAAGCCAGACAAAGCTGCAACTTAGACTTATATTGACAAAAAGGATCAAAGATCGGAAATTGACTTTATTCCATACTATTTAGGAGCATACCATTATTTTATATGCAATTGTTTCAAATCCCACCCAGCAATGTGTTTATAAAGTTAATTTTATGCAAGGCAAACTCTGGGGCACCTGGGTGGCTCCAGTGGTTAAGCCTCTGCATTCAGCTCAGGTCATGATTTCAGGGTCCTGGGATCAAGCTGTGCATCAGGTCCCCTGCTCAGCGGGGAGCCTGTTTCTCCCTCTCCTACCCCCACTGCTTGTGTTTCCTCTCTCTTGCTGTGTCTCTGTCAAATAAATAAATAAAATCTTTTAAAAAAATTTTAAAGATAAACTTTTATCTCTATGTCATGTAACTTACAATTGGAATATTAGTAATTATGTGTAATAATTTCAGTAACTACTATTTGAAAAAAATCTTTAAGAATGCTTAATTTAAAAAAAAAAATTAAAAAAAGAATGCAGTAACTTTTTTCATCATAAAAGTAACTTTTATGGCATCATAGCAGTAACTTTTTTCCATGCCAGCTTCATTTGATTTTGAGACAACTTTAGTCTCACAATACTCTTGAAACAGTGTTTCAATCAGTAATCATGCCAAGTTTAGATTATTTAATTTTCTACTTTTATGCCACATTAGGGATACCCATTAGTCTTCACCCTTCTTTTTCCAAAATAAGGAGGAATGAGTATACAAAATAATATGAAAAATAATGAAAGCCTTAAGATTGAAAATAACTTGTCACACAAGTAATGGTTACTAATTGTCTAAAGAGGGATTTGTATAGAAATAAACTGAAGATCCCCAGGTGGAAGCCCTGGGAAATAAGGGAAGACAGGATAGAGGGAAGGAAGGAAAGAAGGAAGAGGGAGGAAGAGAGGGAGAGAGGGTTCAGGGAAGGAGCGAGGGAGGGAGGTGGGAAGGAAGGAAAGGGGGGAGGCAGGCTTTGCATGAAGAGAAGGCATCCATGATTGTGATTCTGCTATACTTGGTGTTAAGTAAACTGAATGGATTCATAAATAATTATCTGCAAATAGAATTGTGTATTTGAAAATAATATATTACACAAATCATGCACTGATAGAGAAAAAAAAATTACTTGGGGCTTACCTCAAACCAAGCAAATTGTTTTTATTTAAATACATCTGCTAACATCACTTTTAAAACAATTAATTTAGGGGCACCTGGGTGGCTCAGTGGGTTAAAGCCTCTGCCTTCTGCTCAGGTCATGATCCCAGGGTCCTGGGATCGAGCCCCACATCAGGCTCTCTGCTGGGTGGTGAGCCTGCTTCCCCCTCTCTCTCTACCTGCCTCTCTGCCTACTTGTGATCTCTGTCTGCCAAATAAATAAATACAAATCTTAAAAACAAACAATTAATTTAAGTGTAAATTTAAAAGTAATATTAAAACACATTCTTGATATCCGATTTGGAATGTCAACTGATATGTCTTGAAAAAATGTCATGACTCAGGAATCTTAAAATCTTTTAAATAGAAGAAAACAAAATGAGATTCTTATCATACGGTTAAAATGATAATCTTCATATTTGTCATTATTAAAGATTTTGTCACTATAAACTGGTATTAGTCTCTTTCATGCAATAATTAGACATCCTTTGATAGTAAATATTATGCTAGGAAAAAATGTATTCATCCTGATTATTGATAAAAATGACAAGAGAATCAGGATGCCATCATTTGTTCTCAAGATTTAAAAAAAAAAAATCCCTAAATCTTAAACTCATAGTTTTGAGTCCCAGGGTGCAAAAGGCCAAAGACAGATGGGAAGATTTATAATTTACTCTGGGATTATGTAACCCATCAGGTGAAGAACAGATTTTTGCTCAAATCAGAACAATGCATTAATAATAGGTTTTATTGGGACACCTGTTAAAGCGTCTGCCTTCGGCTCATGTCATGATCCCCACATCAGGCTCTCTGCTCAGCGGGGAGCCTGCTTCCTCCTCTCTCTGCCTGTCTCTCTGCTCACTTGTGATTTCTGTCTGTCAAATAAATAAATAAAATCTTCAAAAAAATAATAATAGTATTTATTTGTTCAGTTTTATTCTCATGAATGCAAAAATATAAGTTTAATTTCAATAAATGCATATACTTTAAAATCCATTGTTTTCTAACAGGCAACATAACACTAAAAAGAGCAAAAGTTAAATAGAAAGGAGATAGCCAATAATTTTTCAATATATGTGTTTAATTATGTGAAAATTAACTATTAGGAAGGAAAAAAAAAAAAAACATTGATTGAGGGTTGCCACCAGAGAATCAGATACATCTTAAATATAAGACAGAGAAAAAGAAATAGAAATAGAAAATATTTGATTCAAAATAGTACTAGAAGATGAATCCAAAGGTCGGATATCTGCATTTGAACTTTTAGATTTGCATTACCTCTTGGAGATCCATGACTAAATGCATGGTAACAATATGATTTAATTTTCAATTTGCTGAAATAATTTCCACTTTATTTATTACTTTTGAGAAATGAGAAAACCTATATTATAATAACTGAGGGCAAGCTTTTCTTGAAAATCAATTGGTAGAAATTGATAAAAAAATAAATAAACCAATAAATGTAAATCAACATAGTGGCGAAAACAAACAGATTGGTGTATGACCAGTAATGAATGACACCTATTTAACTCTGTCAGTTATTGTCTGAGTCCAAGAACTCATGTCCCTTCCATGGTATCTTCCAGACCACAAACAGCTAGAATAAGCTAGAATTTTTCAACTTCATATTTCTTCTTATATTAAGAAGAAATACAGGCTTCTAATCCTTTTAAGAATCTCTTGCCCCCCCACAAAATATGTAAAATGTAATAAAGTTTCAGTGGTTTTCTGGATCTTCACAGAACATACTCTTTAAGTTCACTCTTCTGGAATCCGCCAAGCTGGAATCCAGATGTGAGGAAGAAATATGGAGTTTTAGAGGTGATGATATGGAATTAAAACATTTTTTAGATCATTTAAAACTATGTAAAGTAGAAAATTGTCGACTAATAAATAGTATTCTACAACTTTGGCTTTCAAATTGTTTTCATTATCACAGGTGACACATGATTTGTAAAATAAATAATGATAATACTTAAAACTTTATCTGCTTCTCAGAGTTTCAGGTGATAATTTATAAGAAAAGTTCTCTACAAATTTTTAAATCAAATGCTTTTTTCAAAAATTGTTCATTCTAATAGATATTTTGAGTGCCTATCATTTATAATATGTAATTAAAATATGTTACAATATATATTTAAATGTTATATATATTTAGGTAATATATAATTTGGAAAATAAAAATAATTTATTCCAATTTGTTCAGATAAGCAAGCCACTATATAAAAGAAGATTTATTATTTTTGTGGCATCTATGAATATGGTCTGAGCTGCTTTTTAAAAATAATTTCTGAAATGATCCATAAATTTAGAAAGGAATTGTATATTGAGTCACATGAAAGTAAGTAGATCAAACCACTGAAGAAAATAATTTCTTTCATAGGTATACTTCCACACATAGATTAGTCTATGACTACACAGTAGATACCTGTAAGAAGCAGAAAAGTTTAGTCGAATTCTTTGGAATGCCCCATTTCTAAGAATTTGCAGAAAAGTTTAGTTGAATTCTGTAGAATGCCCCATTTCTAAGAATTTGGCAGGTCACATCCTTCATTCACATGGCAGCCTGGAGTATCTAGTAGTTGGTTTATCGAGACAGTGGCTAAGTATATGTTTAATGCGAAGACCAAATTTCCAAGGGCCTGTTTACTGGGCCTTGATGATATCTATCTCTGCTTGCTATCTGAGTCTCCTCTCTTTCATCTCCCACCTTCCCTTCCCCAACTGAACACACAGACACATCCTGGCAAACTCCAGTTAGTTTTAGGAGTGGTTGGCTGATTCCATATTTACATATATTTGTAACTGCCTTTGGAGTTTTAAAACTAAAACATCAGCTCTTGTTCTCTGTCTTCTGAAGTGCCCTACTTTCCAATGGCCATTCATTAATTCAACAAATAATAATAGAACATCTAATGCATGCCAGCCACTGAAGCTTGGGATTTACTCATGAATAAACTGAAAACAACTTTCATGGTACACCTTAGTATTTATAAATAATACACAAACATGTTAGATTTCAGGTGGTGAGAAATGAGTTGATGGAAAAAATTAAGAACCTACCTACTGTCTGAGTGGAGAGAAGAGTCAGTGTGTTTCAGAAAGAAAATGCATTAGTTACTATTTGATAAGTTTCTTGCTACAGTATTGTTTAGTATATTGTATGCATAAAGGAGTAATGACTTTATCTCACCGCCTTAAGGATGTTTTCGAAGGACAATAATCTTTCTAAATAAAAAGGATCTTGGATTAAATTACTTTAGTGACTAATTACAGCAATCCAATGCAGACTTCCAATCATGTTAACAGTTAAAGGCTACTAACAAAATTAAAGTGATTCTCTATCATCTTGGAATTACTATAAGTCTTAGCAAAGTGGAAAGGTGGTTATTATATATCAATGATCTGTTTAATTCCCACAGATCTGACCTAAAGGAAACTTGCACATTTGACCAGTGAAAATTTTTTATAGTGTACTACATATTACTTCTGTCAGGTGACCTTTTCAAGGTGAATTTCTCAGTGTTTTAGTGAAGTCTGATTAAATAGTAATCACTTCAATATAAACCATTATTTTTCTTCTTGCTATCACACTAGTGTAGAAACATCTATCTATATATATCTATACTGATCAATATATTGATATAGATATATAGATATATATTATGCATTCAATAAGAAACATATTAAAGGAAAACTAGAAAAGAGGACACATTTAAGTATATCAGAAATCCTTATTTTGACATTTACATTTGAAGTGAGTAGCTTAGAAGAGTGAAGGAAATAAGGATGGAAGAATGAAAGGGAGAAGAAAGAATTATGCACAAAGGAACTGTATGTTTTTCTAGTATGGCCACATCTTCTCCCAGTATGATGATGTGGGACATCTCTGCCCTCTAGTTAGGCTACAACATGAGGACAATAACTTTGTTAATGATACTTCATTTGAGAGGATCTTTCCATGATTACCTTCTGTCCAGCATTCTTCACCTCCCATCTCTCCATGAGACTTGTTCCAGTTTACTAAAAATGAGTTACTACTTTGTGATCTCAGTCATCTTTAAAAAATATATATTTCTGGGGTTCCTGAGTGGCTCAGATAAGTGCCTGCCTTCCATTCAGGTCATGATTCCAGGGTTTTGGGATCAAGCCCCTCATAGGGCTCCCGGTTCAGCAAGAAGCCTGCTTTCCCCTCTCTTCACTGCTACCCTCCACCCCTGCTCATGCTCTCTCTCTCTATCTTTAATAAATAAATAAAATATTTTAAAATAAACAAATAAAATATTTCCATGTTCTGATTAGCTAAAAATTTTTATTAATCTTGTTTTTTTAATTTTTTTTTCAACTTTGTTAACCTTGAGCATTCTATCAAATTATGGGCATTCTGAGGGCATGAGCACTATTAACCCAATAGATATTATTAACACTGTAGATGTTGGCAAATTTTAGTAGGTTGAAATTGATTGAAACTCATTATATACTCCATGCCCTGACAGAGAAATTAGGGAGTAAATATGGCAGATAACTTGTTTATGGTCAGAAAAGTACTACCTGTTATGAGCCCACTTTATTCTTGTTTTTTAAGCCATCTTCTGCTTATCCCCTTATTTGGTTTTCAGTTAGCCTCATCTTATAAAACCACACTTAGCTGTCATCTGCAAGTCAGCTCGCTTTCAAGTCTCAAGTGACTCTCTACCACTTTATAAATAGTTACTTGCTAAAACCTTTTATAGCTATATTCCTTTAAAAATAGAAGAACACTCAACCCAGAAATAATTACTTGCTAAAACCTTTTATGGCTGGATTGCTTTAAAAATAGAGGAACACTCAACCTAGAACATGATTTATAAACAAAAGTTATATAGGCTTATTGGTATTTGAAAAAATATTGCCATGATAGTTTTATGAGTTAATTTTTGACTATTACTAAAATGATTGATGCTATCATTGTTAATACACATTTTGAAACAGCAATCTGTGAGAGATTTAATGCTGGTATTTTAAATTCTCACCCCACATGTCATACTTAAATCAACGTTTTGATAACTTGGCTTTCTCAACTTTACCTTTTCCTTTTACCTGGATACTCAGAGATAGCACTGTTTGCTCAAAATGGATTTCATTCTTCTAAATTTTTCATTGTTCTCTATGGAAATACTTGGGATATATTTCTATTTTTAGTAATAAATTAGAAAATGCTAATTTTCTTAGACACACTTTCCTGATGAAAATTTGTCAGTTCTATTCAGAGTTTTGCACACATTTTTTCCCTAGTGAATATTTAATTGGCATACCTGGATTCAGTGTTTGCCTACTTTATTAAACTCAGCTCTGAAATTGGAAGATCTATTTAGGACTATGCAATAAATTTAATTATTAAAATATCTTGGGTTGTGCAAAACATTTAAGGACTGTAAAAAATAATAATTTTCATATTTCTTAAATCTGTTTTCCCATTGCCTTATATAAGCTTTCAAAGACAACAATCATAAAATTCTCAGCATTTTATACAAGTTGCTTTCTCTCTTCTGCCTCCTAAACCATGCAAGACGAAAAACTAACTCAAGAGAAGGAAAGGCCACAATCATTCCTGTCATCATATTTAAGAATCTTACAGCTTTTCCAGAATCCTTCTAAATGTTTTCTTCCTAAATTAGATGCCAGTAAATGGAAACACTCCAGACATGCCTCACTTTTGTGATTTCTTGGCTGTTGTTTCAGTTTCTTATTTATGTGGAGGGACCCAGAGTTGATCCTGCTTGATAATGAAGAGATCGTCATGGATAGCTAGAAGTTTCCTTCAAATACAAGAACCCAGGGCTGTAAACCAATTATCAGTGGCTGGAGAGGCAAATATCCAACTTGGGTTGGGATGGGAGGCTGAGAATGACCTGTGAAATGTGAACCTGTAAGTGAGGTATCCCCACCTCACGTGGGAGTCCAGCTTGATTCCCGAGTTCTGATATTGCAGACTCTGGGGGCACCAAGTAAGCCTTTCTGGGCCTGTAGTTCTTGAGCTACAGGACCCTTTAACATTCTGGCTGGAGGGGAGACCCTCAGATATCCATGTAGTTAGATGGCAGCATGTTCAGTTTTAGATACACAGAAAGTAAAGGGAATGCCAAAGATATTTAAAATTACTTTCTAGAGGTTTGTTTCGTTTTGTTTTGTTTGGGGTTTTTTGTATTGTTTTTGTTTTTGTTTTTGTTTTTTAACAAATGTATGACTCGTTAAATAAGAAAAGAGTTTATTCTCTAGTGTTCGGCTTATTTGAGTTTGAATTTCTGTTCTCCCACTTACTGCTGTGGGAATCTTTGGAGGGTGCTTAACCTCCTTTGGTGCCTCAGTTTACTCATCCATAAGATGTGAAAATTCCATATAATGCATGAGACCATAACAACAAATGAGCCCTGCACGAAGAAGACAGATAAAATCGAGTATGTATCATCATCATCATCACGTCCATCATTTTACTTAAAATTTTACTTATCATTTACTTAAAACAGGCCTTGATGATATAAAGGGCATTGTTGAAGATAGGTAGGGGAGGAAGGACTGGTGAAGTAATCTTAGGCATGTTTAGGAATATTGCCTCTGTCCAAAGATGATTGGTAGGTGTATTGGATAAATTAGTCAAGGAACTCAGATAAGATCACACTGTTAGCCAGAATGAGCACTGAATTTAACCTCCAAATCCTTCATAGCCAATGATTTTATTTTTTTCTTTTATTATGTCACCTTAGCATCAAAAGTTTATAAAATACCATCATTGGCTGTCTTCCACATTTTATATCTACATGGAAGCTGCCATAAACCTCCCTGTAGGGATGATATTAGCAAAATTCATAGAACCTACTACTCCTGGGACACAATTAAATATCAGTGAAGATGGAGCAGGAATCGCACTGAGAATGGAGCTCAGTTATAGACGCCTGGGGATAAGCACTATGGATAATTCTACCTCATCTTCTTTGTGAAAGTAACATAGTCTTACTTCTGGTTGGTTATTGTTGTTGTGTGTAATCCTCCATTACCAAATGCTTACTTGAATCATGAATCTTAAAATGAATTCACATAACTTATTTTTTTAAACCAGGTCAAAATTTAGTGAAGTAGAACAATTGGTATTTATACATGTAATTGTGTAATTTGGTCTCCCCTGTATGACCATCATGACCATCTGTATTACCCATTAAAGACTCTCCAGTTTTGCAGTATTCTTACTGAGTATCTTCAGCTCCTGCTTAGGTGGTATTATTTTAGTTTGGTTTTATTCTCTTTAAATACATTTCACACTTCACTAACTATTACAATGTAAATAGCCCAGTTGCAAATATGAGTTAATAGCTAAATAGTCTTGGCAATTACTTTTCAATAGAAAGAAATATTTGGGAAAGAAGTTAAATGCAGCTAGAGATTTTATAGACATCTGGCTCACCATGAATATTCATAAACCTGTATATATACCCATACAACCCATATTTTTATGGAGTCTATTAAGATTCTCTAAAAAAGATTAAAGGGAAAAGTATTTCCTTATATCTCTGGTTGCTGGAAAAGGAAAGAGAGAAAGAAAGACAGAGTGCAATGATGGCATCCCTTGAAAATTATTTTATTTCTGTTGCAGAAAATAGCCATTCACTTATTCTCCAGTTACTATTCACCTAATTACCATATGAATACTCTGTAATTATATACCCATCGTTGTCCTTTAGATTACACGATTGTGTTTAGTGCTACTATGCAGTTCTTAGTGTAATTACCCTACAGAGGTTATAACAATTTTTATATTGTGAATATAAAGTGTTATTATATAATTTCATGGTAATCTCTACTTTCTTAGCACAGATTAATTACATTTTATTATTGCCCCTTCTTATCATATGTGGAACATCTCAATTTTCATGCCATTCAGGTCAATAAAATACTTTGAAAATTAGGGGATGGATGTTTCATAAGAAGGAAGATTTTGTTGGTAGTAATATTTGTAGGCTCTTGCCACAGTGGATATTTTTCAAATCAGTTCTGGTTCTTTTTCCTTCTTGTCTTAAACTTTCAGTTGAGTTGTCAGCTCTCTGAGAGCTGGTAGCCTTTCTCGTATTTCTGTCCTCTTCCTACAGCTCCCAGGATATAATTAGGCAGATGCATGTTCCTCAGCAAATAATCAATTATGGATCCACCACTTCCATTTTATTGTCACAGTTAAATTACTCATGTTGTTCAAAACAGGACCAACCATATTGTTTTACCAGCTTTCCTTTCCATAAATTCAAACTGTTCTTTCTGAATGCTTACTGGTTGATCTGGCTAGACTCCTTAATCTTCGACATTCAATTCCTTCCCCATGTCATGCCCTCCAACAAAAAGTGCCCTCTCACTTATGTTTTCTTTTAACTTACCTTCTTTTGGTGTACCACATTTCTTTCTTTTTTTTTTTTTTTTTTTTTTCCCAGTTCCAGTAACTATTAAGCCAAAGTTAAAATTTGGGGGAAAAAGGTAATTGGGGTATGTGTCTGTTTGTCTCTGTGTCTATATTTGTGTCTATGTCTGTGTGTCAGAAATTAGAAGACAATCCCTTTGCTATAAACCTTGCTGTTAACCAGCCACCAACAACCCTAACTGTTTTCTTTGGGAGGAATTATTAAGTGTTTTTTGTTTGTTTGTTTGTTTGTTTGTTTGTTTTTCAGTAACATGTCACTTAGTCAAAGCTAAAAATGACAAAAAACAAAAACAAAAACAAAAAGCAGAAGGCTATAAAACTTCTGCAATGTTAAGTTCATAGAAACAATTACAACTTATAGTGTTATAGGAGCCATTAAAAATATTGCTATATTATGGGATGCCTGGCTGACTCAGTTGGTAGAGCATGTGACTCTTGATCTCAGGGTTGTAAATTCAAGTCCCACATGGGGTGTAGAGATTACCTAAAAATAAGATCCTTAAAAAAATGTATTTATATATTTAAGAAAATGGGTATCTATCTTACAGAAAGATTACCTTCAAAATGGTTTTAAACCATTGTTGGTGCTTAAAGTGGTTAAGCTTTATAAGGTAACTATTTTTTAGTGCTATGGGATAAGAAAAGTGTTCTTTCAGTGAGTGTTAAATTCTTCTGTTCATTTCAGAGCTTATTAGGTCAGGGTAGAATCCTTAGAACCAAATGAAAGAATTACATACCAAAGGAGCCTTCTCATACTTCATACTTCATACTTCACTAAATTTCTGCTGGATTAGAAAGTGCCAATGAAGTATTCTTCTTCTTAGATAAAAATATGAAGAAAGAGAATTTAAATATGAGAGTGTAGTAATTATTTGGGAGTATATAGAGAGGTGACACTGGTGAAAATATTGCACGTATTTATACAAGTTTTGTATAGATGTTTATAATTCAAAGTGGGTTAAAGCTGAGAAGAAAATGAGAGAGAAGTTAGGTCACTCTCCACTGACTTATTATCCATTGTTGTCCTATACTGAGATGATTGCAGAGAACATGAACTTTGGTTGAATCATCCATTTTAGAAATAGCACAATCAGATGTACCATTTTTTTCCATGATATGTGTCATGAATAAAATTGAAATAACAGAGAACAATTGAAGGGATTATTTTGCTTTCCAATTTACAAGTATCAAATGCTTACATGGTAGGTTTTTTTTTTTTTTTAAGATTTTATTTATTTGTTAAAAAGAGAGAGAGTACAAGCAGGGGAAAGGCAGAGGGAGAGGGAGAGGAAGAAGCAGACTCCCCATTGAGCAGAGAGCCCAATGTGGGGCTCAGTCCCAGGACCCTGGGATCATGACCTCAGCCAAAGGCAGACACTTAACCAACTGAGCCACCCAGGTGCTCTGCTTATGTGGAAGTTTAAATAGCAGATGACGAAGTCTTCTATTAAATAAGGTTACTTTCTTCTGTGTTAAGGAATATTGGAGTGAGAATTGAGTATACTGAAGTCTTTAAGACAGAGAGAGACAGAGGAAGGAGAGGAAGAGAGACTATGCATGCCAAGGGTTGGGCCCTAGAATCCTAATAGTGGTGCAGAAAACAATCCAGCTGAACATATAAATCAAGTGAGTTCATATGCTCCACATCTGAAGCCTAATAGTGGGAGATAGTCAGAACATTTTCAAAGAAAGGCTCTGGGAAGCAACACTGACAGGGTCAGAGTATAGTGAGCGGGGATAGTGAGCGAATCTCTGTCCCTGAATTTCAACATAGTGTCAAGTGTGAAGCATGTGAACTGGGGAAAATGAAGTATCTCCCATTTGAATATCTGTAGAGAAAGGGCTCTGAGTCTAAAATGATTTCTGTCTTTTTTAGAAGGAAGAAAGTGGCATGGCTTAACAGCATGCAATTTAGAATTATTTATTAAAGTGCAAATTCTAATATCTTCTTATTTCACAATTTTATCTTAAGTAAACATTTCTTTTACATTCTTTCGATTCCACTTTTATGCCATGAGGCCAATCAACTGCATTGAATTTTGTGCATCTGACATGCTAGGAAATAAATATTGAAAGCTTTAAAGGGTAGAGAATTTTCTTTAAAGCATAAAAAGTAGATCATGAATTCCTTTCAATAGAACTGTTTATAAAGAGAAAACCTGTTTACTCTAGTTACAAACTAACTTGAATCTCTAAAATATTGTAATTGTAGTTTATTTGCCATTAGGTTAGAAAAAATCTTTTTATTGAAGCATAGTATAAATAGGAAAGTTCAAGCACAAGTTTACAGTTCAATAAATTATCACCAGGTGTACACAGCAGCGTGAACCAACACCCAGGTCAAGAATAAATACTGTTGGTACCTCAGATGCTCCTTGATGGTCTTTCTCACTATACCTTCCTTTCTCTCCCAAAATAAGTTCTTTTTGACTTCTAAAACCCTAGATTACTTTTGCCTTTTGAACTTTATGTAAATTAAAAAATAGTGTATATATTTTTCTGTCCAGCTTTTTTCGCTTACTACTTTTGTGAGATTCATCGATGTTGTTACTTATAAGCTGTACTGCTTTCATTTTTTATTTACGTGTATGTATACATATATTTGTGTGTATATTTCTTTGTGTGAATGAACCACAGTTTATCCTTTCTTCTTGCAATGAACATTTGGATTATTTTTAGTTTGGGGCTGATTCTGTGCACAGGTTGCTGTGCATATTACATACATATTTTTTTTTGCACAAATTCATGCTTTCCTCTTGGATATATATTGAGAGTGGAAGTGCTAGGTCAATAGGTGTGGGTATGTTCAAATAGAGTATCTACTAATTGACAGTACCTACTGTGAATCATTTTCCAAATCAGTTGAACCAATTTGTATTTCTATTAGTAGTGTATGAGAGTTTGTTATTTGTTGTCAACTAAGTTGAAGTGCAACGGTATATCTTTGAGGTATTAATTTGCATTTCCTTTTGTTAAGATTTTATTCATTTATTTGAAATATATATAGAGAGAGATAGAAATATCAAGCATGAGAGGAGGGGGAGAGAGTAGCAGATACCTCATTGAGTGCAGACCCCAGTGTGGGGTCCCATCCCAGGACCATGAGATCATGACCTGAACTGAAGTCAGACGCTTAACTGACTGAGCCACCCAGGCAACAGTAATTTGTATTTCTTTGAACACCAATAAGTTGCATATATTCTCACATTTTTTTAATCTTAGCCTAAGGCAGACTTAATCCATGCACCAAAATTACTTATAGTTAGTAAATTGTAGGTGAGTATTTAACTTTACCCTTTAGCACTTCAGGCAAATGAGAGGTATTCCTTGCTACAGTGTGTTACAGGGCAATCATCAAACATCAGAATGTTAACCCAATTGTTTTTCCAGTTTCTCAGGTCTTCTCAGTGATGTCATCATAAAAATAAAATGGCCCTAAATTTTGGATTAAAAATTGCATTTTAACTAAGGATCACAAAGTTAGTTAAGAAATAAGCTATTTTAGGGGCACCTGGGGGACTCAGTTGGTTAATTGCCAACTCTTGATTTAGGCTAAAGTTATGATCTCAGGGTCATGAGATTGAGTCTCACAACTAACTCTGCAGTGGGCATTGAGCCTACTTAAGATTCTCTCCCTCTCGTTCTGCCCCTCACCCCTGCTCACGCACTCTCTTGAAAGAAGAAAGAAAGGAAGGAAGGAAGGAAGGAAGGAAGGAAAGAAAGAAAGGAAAAAATGAAGAAAGAAGCTATTTTGGTTGAATCAAATCCTTTTACAACTATTGAACAAAGTAGTCCCTATGCTAATCAGTACAATTTGTTTCTGGGTCATCATTTCTTATATTCCCCAGTTCCCAGATTTTAGTTCCTCAACCAGTCACATGGAAATCATCTGGGCCCCATTTCAGATTCCTGAATTAGAATGTAGGCATGAGTGGGCAGTAGTGACAGGGATGAGCACTGGAATTTACATTTGCAAATAAGTCACCTACATGATTTTGATGAGTTATCCACTATGGATAAGGACGTACTAAGAAGATCTTAGAAGGATACACAAGCCAATGTCTATGCCCCATCAGACAGTTGAACCAGGATCAGATTATGGCATTTAAAGCAATTGGGGGGTGATATGAAAAGAGCTCTTTGTCAGTAAGATGTATTGAACAACCTGAGCTAATGATAGTTGTTTTCTAGAGATTTCTGCACTGAATGGAAGAGAAGCTCATATAGACAGCTGATCATATGTTTTTCATAAATAAAAACAGAGTCTCTGATGTGTGCTCTCTAACCACCAAGCCAGGAGCAACTGTAAACAGACACCATCATGGATAGATACTAACACCGCCTTAGTTTTTAGATCTTCAAGTCTCTCACCTTTTGAAAGTGCTACTTTTTTAAAATATAGCCAAAACCTTGCTAATAGACTTAAGCGCTGAATCTCAATGAGGGTACATGGCATAATGCAAGAGCAAGCATAAGAATGCTTGAAATAAATTTCCATAAATATGAAGCAGCCTGTCAATAAATTTAATTTCTGTCTGATTTAATAAAGGGCTAGATAAATATACAAACATGAGAATTATAAATTACATTTTAATTTTCCTCACCCGCTATAACTGTCTTACAGCAGGTTAAAGTTTATAAATTGAGATTTTTATCTCAGCTAATCACATTTAAAATTGCTTCACAATTAGTTAGCTAAAAGGAAATTGCAGCTTCTAAACACAAAGTCTGAGACTGATCTAATCAGTTCTTTTGCTTAGGATTATTGTATTATGAATTCCAATATTTTGAATGTGATAAATTGTAGCATGTTGATATACAAACGTACATATATACTTGTCTGCATTTCAAAAGACCGAGTCAGAATGTCTAATTATAAAGATAGTGTGGTTATTGCATTATTACATGGTCTTTGTTTTATTATTCCCATTCAAGAGGTATAGAAATATTTGAGGAAGTCATTTGTAGTTGAGAAAATTGTCTATAGTGTTCAATAAGAAACATCTTTCCAAACAAAAGACTCACATCACATGGAGGTTTTCCCTCTGACTGGGATGTTAGGTTCTTACCTAGAAGGGGAACAATAACCTAGACCTCTGCAACTTCCCACCCATGATGGATCAGTTGCCTGGTTCGCTTTTCTCTTGGTGTTCCATGAGAGGCACATCTCCTTGTTTGCTCACCTGCCCAGGTGTTCAGAAGTAGTGGGCCTCTTCTGCTGTGTGTAGAGGGATGCTTCTTTGCACTACAAAGGGCTGATGCGGTGGTAGGAGTCCCCCACTCATCACATACTACCCTGTTCTCCAGATGAAAAAAGTGCAAGGAAAGGAAACAATAAATGACATCCAAAGAAATCTGGAGTATTTCTGCTCATTTCAGAATAATACTAATATTGCCCATGAGAAGGAAACCATGGAACCTGATGAACTTAAACTTTAAAATTCAGAACCAAAAGACTTCCTCAGCTAGCATGATATCAATATAACTTACCTTTTTTTAGCAGATGAAATGACGCCTGACTGGCAAAAAGAGGAATCAATAGCATTATTAAAGAATCCTAGTTACATTTAATCACAAGCTGATTTTGTAAATTAATCTACTTACTGACTGGCCGTTTTTTAATACTTAGATGTTTTGATTAATTTACTTATTTTTATATTTGCTTAATGATTCACCGTCTTTAAATACCAAATGAAATGACAACAGGGATTATGACTAAAGAAAAACATCTTGTAGTATAATTTCTTTTTCTCTGTTGTGCATTCTTCCTAGATGTGTGTCACCACTACTGTGTGAATTCTGAATCCTGTACCATTGGCGATGACGGAAGTGTTGACTGTGTCTGTCCAACACGCTATGAAGGTCCAAAATGTGAGGTTGACAAATGTATAAGGTGCCATGGAGGGCATTGTATTATAAATAAAGACAGTGAAGATATATTTTGCAAGTAAGTGGACATCCAGCTTAATCTATAAAAGCATTTAAACCCAAAAGGATGTAACAGTTCAGCAATAGAAGTGAAAATAATGCATACTGTTTTTATCCTAAGGTTCTATATAGTGACCAGTGCATTCTGTTCTCCTTTTGGTTGTAGATAAAATTCAGTTCATGTCAATTAAATGAACTTATTCAACATCTATAATATGCAACTAGGGAACATGAAAATTAATCATGCAATCATGTAATGATATGATCAGATCATTCCCTATGTAGAATATTCCTAATAGTAAGCAAGAAATAGTGAAATGCAACATACCTTCAAAAAGCTATTATTCTTAAATTTGAATAGCTCAGGCTTTTAAATGTTTCATCATTATTATTGACAGTGAGTGTTTCCTTTCTGTTGTTACAAAATGAACCTGTGGGGGAGGAGCAAAAGAGCTGTCTAATGGGAATACATATTAAACTTTGGGTTTTTATCTGACTTTAAGCATAGTAGTCCAAAATTAGGAGAAGGAATAACGTGTCCTAGGAGGCACCTACAATAAAAATGTCCAAGTTAGACTTTGGTTACGTAGCATTTGCCCTTTGGCTTTAAGACCAAATGACTGGAGAACAGAGCATCACAGCTAAAGGGTAATGCCGGTCGGGTTCTGTTGTGAAAAAAGTTTATGCCGCTGAGGTTAAAGTTCAGTCCTCACTCTGAACTTCTTTTCACAACCTTTTAAAAGAAGGACTTAAAAGCACTGGAGTCCGTCACTTGCCTTGCCGAAGAGACTCATAAATGAGAACATGAGGTAGAAAAGCATGGCGTCAAGAGTTCATCCCACGGCTTCCCCTGAGACAGCTCTGTGAGTGTGCCAGCCCTGAGTGATGTTGCTCTGCCAAACAAGGCCCAATAAAGTTTCATTACAGACAGCAGCAACATATTTTTATTTTTTATTTGCTCACATTTTAGAATTTACGCTAAGTATGATTTGTGTTATCATTAAGAATGACATTTACTCAAGCCCTCAAATTGGGTCATTTGAAAGTACATTATTTTTTAAGTAGAGTAATTGAAAATATGACTAATTATAAATATGTGCCTTTGATAAGTATATAAAAGCAAAGGCATTTTCACGCAAATGACCAAAATCATGTTTGCTCCTTAAGCTCGTCAGTTCTTTGTGATGAAACTTGAGCAAGACAGAACTTGGTTTCCATGAGTGAACATATATTTTTCTCTCTGTCCAGTGCACCATATCAGAATGCATTGTAGTCTCTTGCTTACGACTGCATTCCATTCACACAGGAAGTAATAGATTATCATCTACGACAGGCTATATGCCACAATTTCCTTCTGTTACCTTGGAAAAGTTCATGCAGAGACCCACACCATGTTTCCATTACAAGAGGGAGTTCCATATGAAGAAAGAAGGGCGAGACTCTTTGGGCTCTCAGGACTGCCCACTCTACTGAGAAAACTGACTTTACCAACCTGGAAACACTAGAACCTCATAACCTGAGTAGGCCACAAAGATCCAACATTGTAGTTCTTGACCCTTAAAAGATCCTTTTTTGAACAGTATGTCAAATAGATAAATATTAGTTGCTAACAAACAAGTAGATAGTGGAAGCTTATAATAGTATAATACTTGATCAAATAGACTATCTAACATATGAGCATGATAAGACAAACAAGACTGGGTATTCTGAAACTTTTTAGACAAATTTCTCTTCATTTCTATGTCACTTTTCATCTCAGCATTAAATGGCATTTACAGTGATGGTAGAATTTCTGTCTCATAGGTAAGTAACTGATACTAAAACAACCATGACTGAGTTACAGTAAATCTTTTACATAAATAGGAGAATTCAAGCCCCCGTGTATATGTGTGATGCCAAATAGTCAGGTTTGTTTCTAATGCACTGTCTATGAGCTGTCAACTAGAATAGATACTCTGTCAAGTACAGTAAATATGATCTTTAAAAATGGAGCTAATTATATATTTTTCTCTTTTGTGGAAATCTAAGTAAATATTGATGGAGAATGACTTGATCATAATTTTGAATAGGTAGATAATACCTTTGCAATGTCAGTTGTTATGGGAATTCTTTGTGCATATGGGACAACTGGTAATTAACTTTTAGAAAGTGATATCACAAATTGTGTGTGTGTGTGTGTGTGTGTGTGTGTGACACAAGCCTCTAAGAAATGAAATTGTCATGAAAACCGGCATTAAAATATGAGCTGAACTCTTTGATGCATTATAATGATTTCAGTAATCTGTATTTCACATTTGAAATATACACAAATGTCTGTCTTCAATTAAGGATTTAAAGAAGACCTTTAGAAGGAGAAAGAGGCAACATCTTTTATAACTCTTGAAAGCAGGAGTTTAAAAGCAATCATACTTAGAATTTTTTTCTCTTTTAAAAACTGATATTTGGTGTATAGTTATCTTTTTTGGTAGGAAATCTTTTAATGTGTAATGAGCTCTTTTTTTTCTCTTTGACATTGTCCTTTTGATAGAACAAGAAACTATAACTTGCTGCTCTTTGATTTTCTCGTAGGCTGGGATGAGGGCTAGGAAAAGTCTCAGATCCATTTATCATATAAGACACTAATACCACTATGTATATTTGTCTCACTTTGCATCCATATTCAGATACCGCTAGATTTAAGACATTCTCTGTTAAATCTTGGAAATGTTAAACTACTGGTTTCTTCTCCATGTTGGTTCTACATTCATATATATCCATTCTGTAACCAGTACATAGTTGACTCATGGCTTCTGTTCATCTTGAAAAGAATTATGATTTTAATATCTAGGCTTTTAAAAAATATCTTTAAATTGAACACCTGGAAAAATGATAGGCCATTTGGTGTATTTCCAGCAGGCTTACCACCTACAGGAGGTGAAATAAATATTCACAGAATAAATTAATCAGGATCACAAATTGATCATAGCAGGAATCTAACCAATCATTGGGAATTACACTTCGATGGATGTAACACAATAGATATCCATCATGGAAAGGATCAAAGTGATCAGTGATATTGCAATCTGATTTATGAGTCAAGCTTGTGACACCTACTGATTGCTTCATGGTACCTAGGCCAACATGATCTCATCATCAGAATAGTGGCATGATCTGTTATAATTCTGATTTGGGCCCAGGCTTGTATGATTCTATGACCCTACTTCTCATACAAGAGATCTCTTGATAATTTAGAATGTCGACACACCTTTGTCTGTTCCCCAAACTATTTTCAATGTCCAATCTAATAGTATTTATTTATGTCAAAATATAACATGGCAAGTAAGAAATTTCTGTGTTTTTCCTATTATTGTTATGCTTGTTTTCCCCCATGCAGCAATAGCCTTAGTGTTTATTCTTATTTCAGACATGTAATGTGTTGTAAATTAGAGTTGTTTTCATAAGTTTTCCAAGAAACCCTACCTCGTTACCTTGTTGCCAGACTACATATTGTTCCTAATACACTACTGTTTATTTTTGCAATGAACATTGCATGATTTTTTTATATGTCAGAGTAAAAAAAATGACATTAATTACAGTACATAATCAAAGAGAAGCAGTGGGACAAAATGACTACCAGATAACCCTATACTTTCTTATAAAACCTGGAATCTAAAACTCATAACAGTTTTTTTGGACCAGATTTTCCAGTTTACAAGAAATAGCTGAAGCATTTGCTTCCAGAATATTAGATCATGTGGTTTATAATTCACACTGATGTCACCAAGCTCTGGTTATATGAAAAGGGAATAAGATCTTGATGCTAATGTTTCCCTGCAGTGTAAGTGCTAGACATTAAAGCATATTTTTCACACATATATATAGCGGTATTAAAATTTTATATTAAGCAAATGGGTTGAAAATTTGAAAATTACCAAAAGAAAACATTTATCTGTCATCATTTTGTCAAAAAAAAAAAAAAAAATATATATATATATATATATATATTTGCCTCCAGGAAATCTGTCTTTCTGAAAACTTCCTTTTAGCCAGGCATTCCATTACTCCTCTGTGAAGAATATTCTCATCTGCAGAGAGTTTATGTCAGCTTTCAACAATAATGATGCCAGTAACAATGAGATTTCTCTCTTCTTTGTTGCTGCAGCTGCACTAATGGAAAGATTGCCTCTAGCTGTCAGTTATGTGATGGTTACTGTTACAATGGTGGCACATGCCAGCTGGACCCTGAGACAAATGTACCTGTGTGTCTGTGAGTATTATAGGATGTTATGGGCATTTTGTGGTATGACTTTGTATGTACTTGGAATCCCTCCTCTATTGTTCTCCTTTCTTGGGGTAATACATTTTATTGGGGGGCATAATACATTTTAAATGAATGTTTCATGGACATCTCTGATCAAATATTATTCCTTAGTGGCTCATATGCTGCAGAATCTCCTCCCTCATCAATTTACTAGTAATTTCATAAGGAAGAGCTCATTCAATTCTTAGCATCATACCCATTAAAGACATTTATAGATCTTTGAACTTGGAAATGCCAGGGAAAATTACTCTAATTTCATTGACCTTATTCAGATATGGGAAACCCAGGCATAATCATATTTATGAACACTTGGTACTTACAACCATTCTTTCCAAAAGAACTTGTGGTATCTCTTCAAATGTATAATGCTATTTGATGTTTGTATCAGGTGTAGAGTTTTGTATTATGTAAGCCTATTAAGGCTGTATCCACTTTGGAATTCATTAACTTGAATCTGGGTTTCTAAACATTTGGAAAGTGTTGGAGATTCTCTGCTCATGAGAAAAATCTAGAATTTAGTATTTTTCCCTCTGTCCAGAATGGACAAGTTGAAATAAAACCATTCCACTTACGTGGTTTCTATTTTGAGTTTTCTTTTATCACTGCTTAACTAGAAGGATGACATCCACAAAGGATCCACATCCACGTTCTGTCCCCATCTTGTCAAAGTAGCATGTGATGAGTGTGAATGAGAGAGAAATGAGCATACCTGATGAAGTTTTATTCGTATGTTACTATCTCTGTATGAAATAATTTTGAAACATATTTAGGAAAAAAAAGTCAGACGCTTTATTTAGCTGTATTTTACTGAAATTCTGCAGATGCTCTGTGGGGTTTAAAAGTCAGCGCTGTGACCAGAAAGAGAACCCTTGTGATCACTACTGTCAGAATGAGGGGATTTGCACTTTAACTGCGTTTAATGAGCCAAGATGCAAGTAGGTTTAACCTTCCACTTAC
Organism: Lontra canadensis; assembly: GCF_010015895.1. NCBI lineage: Eukaryota > Metazoa > Chordata > Mammalia > Carnivora > Mustelidae > Lontra > Lontra canadensis. Next base: position 19,712,885 of record NW_022631005.1, read on the forward strand.
CACTGCGCTTCGTGTGACATCATTTCAGGCCACAGTTCATTGGTTTAAGTCATGAACATCCACATGCATTTCACAGTGTATACTTAATCTCAGGGCTCATCTGCGTCACACACACTTAACCTTTGCTTTGCTCACCGACAAGTGTATGCGCCACAGTCAGCTAGAGTGTCTGGAAATATAATGGAGGGAATGAAAAAGCTCATGGAACTGCCTAATAAAAACACATTTGCTAGAATAGTGGCTTTTAATTAAGGAAGTACAGAAGCAGGTGTTTTTAGACTATTGCTATAGTCTGTACTGTATTTGGAATAGTGGCTTTTATTTGGTAACTGACTGTCCATTTCAAGTACTGATGAAATAATACATTATTTGCTTTCCCATATTTTTACTGAGAACACTCGTACCTTAACCAGAAAGATTTCTTCATGGAAGAAATAGGTACATGGTAAAAATTTGGTTTCCTAATAGTTTAAATTTTTCTTTTTGTCCATAACAAACAAACTCATTACCTCTGAGAAATTTCAGGGGCCAGCTTTGGGGTAACTATCGATGTTCATCACAACGGAAGTAATTTTTGCACTTTGTATCTGAGCTTTAGAGATGGCTTATATGTGACATCGCCCATAATACCTAGTGTCATAAACAGAGGCCATGACTGGCACCTGATAGCAGCCCCAGGGTGGTGTCACAGTGTACTTATTAATGGTCTTTAAGCACAATTGTATTGAAATTCAGATGTTTCATTATCAAAACTCTGTGGTTTTGTTCACTAATTATCTATATTGTTATTCAAGAAAATGTCATTCTTTAGGTAATACTCAAAAAAAAAAGGAACTGGTTACAGTAAGCACATACGAAAATAATGGTATTCTTTCTTTCCTTTTTTTTTTTTTTCTGGAAGATATTTGAATATGTCAAACCAATATTCCTACATAAACTACATCCAAAAATAATACTTTAAATGTTAGCCTACAAAATGTATATAAACTGATCTATTAAGGCATTGATTCACTTCTCAGGTCACACTCGGGTTTGTATCTTTTTTAAGTGAAGACAGAGGAGACTCTTCTTCAGTTCTACCTCAACCTGGCTCCACCCAAAATTCTGCAGCCATTCGGCAAATATTTATAGACCCTGAAAGTGTGCTAAATCCTAGACAAGTGAAGATGAGTTAAATTAAAACCTACGATCAAGAAGCACATTAATTAATGGGGTGAAAAATTTATAAACAACAACTTAACCTATAATAATGTAGGTGTGAACACAGGAAAAAAGAGAGGGCAATAAAGTCATAGCAGGGCAAGTGATTTGTTAACAGAAATGGAAGGTTTATAGAAATGGTGATTTTTTGTGGTTCACATAGTTCATGAAGTTCAGTGAGGTTGGGAAGAGCATTCTGCAAAGAAAGAATAATATAAGCAAAGACATGGATGTGAGACTTAATGGCCTATTTGCAGAAGTGTGTGAGTGGCTGCATATATTTAGACTGAAGGGTGACTAGTTGGGAAGGAGAGGGGTGTGAAGACATAAAACTGAAATGGTAAATTAGAATCCTATTTATGCCAAAGTTAGAGGATTACGTAGGATCCCAAAAAGAATGAATAGCCAGAGATCAGAGATCTGAGCTGAAGGAGTTGGCTTTTCAAGGTGATGCTCATTGGCATGTAGGGAGAGCCCTGGAGATCAGCTGCTGGGACTCCACATGAGAAGATTTGGCACCACTTCAGGAGAAAAGTGACGAGTGCTTGAGCCTGCATAGGGCAACTGGAGGGTAGAAGAGCAAGGGCAAGAAATTCATGGATATTTCAGCGTTATAAGCCCAGAGTGATCCTTGGCTAAACATTGATGTAGGTTCTCATGATACTTCATGTTTGGGACAACAATAATGCCTGTTCTGGGGCCCAGTCTTCATTATTCTTGCCCCTCTTCATTATGTCCAGGCAAAGTATCCATAACATTTCAGACCAACCCTCCTTCCTCCCCATAAATAGGTCTAGGAACATGTCTGCCGAGGGAATGCTCCTGTGTCCCCAGAATCGATCTCTCATGGGAGTAGCAGCCTGCAATAATGTTCTCTTCCACTTTTTACTCTTACCAAGTATCTTCAGGGGCACCCAGCCCCTGATTATCACCTTTCAAGGTGATAATAAGCCTATTTCATAAGTTCAGTGAGGAAAAATAAATTAATTGGAAAGGTTTAGAACAAAAACATTTTACTTTTGTGTATGTTTGTTGTTATCTCTATATGCATTTGGTTTTATGGAAATTTTGTCTGCATCTTTGTTTTTTAAAACCTAAAATTTATTCTGATGGTAGCAGTAATGCTTACTGAATCCCTCAAATAACTTAATCTATAAAAGAAGCATAGGAGAGTTATTGATATTCTGCTATCATCCATTCATTAATCCATTTGCCAAATGTTTATTGATAACATAAGATGAATGAGACCCTGTGTAAATTTGGAAGGATAATTAGTAAGAGCTAAGACTGACTTAGCAAATACTTTCTACCAAACACTCGGTTAGGCACTTTACATATTTTATGTAAAGTTAGGATATTATGATGTTATCATCATCATCATCATCATCATGATGTAATTATTATCCCCATTTCACAGATGATAACTCTGAGGTTACATACTAGGAAGCTAAGGATACCTGAGACTCAGATGATACTTGCTTGGTTCTGAAGTTCATGCCACAGTTGTAACTCTTACTCTGTACTATCTTTACACTCTACTAACTCCAATGTGGATTTTACTTTGAAGAATTTAAAATTTATTTTGGTAGATGAATGGATTTAAAAACCTTAAAATTCCATTTGACAATTGTTATAATAGTTAAGTGGGTGATGTGTGTTAAGGAAGGCATTTGTAATGAGGACTGGGTGTTATATGTAAGTGATTAATCACTAAATTCTACTTCTGAAGCCAATATTACACTATACATTATCTAACTGGAAGTTAAATAAAAAATTTAAAACAAACAAACAAAGAAATGTAACCAAAGTATTATAGAAAAATATCTCAATGGAGATCAATTAATGATTACTTATTGGGGAGAGAAAAACTTTATAGATGAAGTGATATTTTCATAGTATTTTGAAAAAAAAATGTAGTATTTGTACAGATGGGAAATGACTAAAAACCTTTCTTGAAAGAGAAAGAGAATAGGTCTGAATAATGTTGAATATTCAGAATAGGTCTGAATATGTTGTTGAGAACAGAACATAGCCTACATGGCAAACTGGGAAGAGAGAAGAAGAGAGAGATATGTTGGGGTCATTGGATGAAGTATATGTTATGCCACAACACAAGAGTGGGTTTACAGAAAGAAAAGTAGAGAATTAAGGATCTAGGAAATACCACTGTTTGATTCTGTGTTACAAAGGAATCAGCAGAAGCAAATGAGAAAAAATAGAAATTGGGGGGAATTGCGCAAGAGTAGATTCCTCAAGTCAAAGGAGTAGAGAGTGTAAAAGAATTTGAAAAGAAAGAAAAGAAAAAAGAAAAGAAAAATCGATCAACTCTAGATAGTTTAAGGAGGATAAAAATTATAAATTTTGGTTTATTGGCTTTGCCATTGGATGTCCATTAAGGGAGTTGTTTTGAAAGCTCTATATGACGGGAATATTAAGCCCTTGGGATATCTTTCTAGTGGTTGATTTTCCTTATAAGGGGAGCTTTTGGAAACATGGATTTCAGCCTCAGATTTCAGTTGGTAGTGGCCATATATCTTTAATGAAAAGATAGTATGTACTAGTTTATCTAAAAACCTTACAGGAAACAAAAAATTGATTTAAGAGCTAAGATATAGTGCTTGCTTTTGTTTGTTGGTAGTACATTTCTTTTTTTCATAGAGTGGAAAACTATTTGAATGTGCAGAGCTTATACACATTTGGAAAGTCTATAAAGTGTTCAGATCTATGAAGGAGACAGATTTTTTTTTCCATATAGAAATTTTATTACTGTATCGTTCAATTTAAGGAATAGATTTGTTCTTTGAAAGCCTTCACTTTTGTCTCTTGATGGCCATTTTCTCTTATTACTATATGTGGAGGGAAAAGGAAACTCCACAGAAAAGCCTAGACAAACACAAAATCTAGGAATTTTTTATGCTTATTTGGCAAAAATTTTGATATTTTTTAAAGTAAGTACATCACATTACGTTAAAACCAAAATTTAAAAAAAATCTGATGCATGTATTTTGACAGTATTTGGGCTGCTTTTAATTTTTGTTGTAAGGGTTAGAAACTATTAATGCTGTGAAGAACTACTCAACTCAGTATCAAGTTAATAGTGTATTCCTACTTGTAAAATATCTTATTAGGACCAGACTTTTATTTATATTGGGTTTAACTTTCTTTAAAACATAGACTTACTTCCACAGCGTTGTCTCCCAGCAATATTTAGAGTACATTTCATCTTCCAATAATAAAATCATGTTTGTAACATTCTGAACAGCATTCCATGTCAACATATATAATTAGATGCTTTTTTCTTAATTGTTGTCCAGTGTTCCATTGTCTGCATTTTTCCTACTTTATTTAATCAACCATGTATCATTCAGTTATTAGGTATGTGGTTTTGTTTTTATGTTGTGTCCTTTTGTTAACTTTTTTTCCAAGGATAAAAACATGTATGCAACTATCTTTGTACTTTCTCAATAGTTTTCTAGGATTAATACCCAGAAGTGGAAATATTGGGTCCAAAAGTATACAGACTTCATGAATGAAACTAGCTATGATTTTGAGAAATTGACTAATGACTCTTTGTGTCACATTTCCCTTGTCTATAAAGTGATGTTTGGACTAAGTGTTCATTTATATTAAGTCTAGATGGCACAATATATTTAAATCTGAGTCCAATCTGATTTTTTTGTTGTTGTTTGCAATCAGGTTTAAAATTGTGTTGGAGTCACAACCACAGATACAAATTCTCTCCCAAATCCTTCTAAGATACGTATGAAGACACTGAAAAGACTAAATTTCCATTAGCAGCAATATTAAGAATAATAGAAAATCTGTTCATACTAGAATCCCAGGTGTCTGACCCTTGGTTGGTTCATATTTTACCCTTTTAGAGAACAAATATACTGTCAATCTTCTCTTCCTATACCCATTCATCAACAGCCATTTATTGGGCACCTACTATAAACCAGACAACATCCTAGGCACCAAAGGGTTTATCGGTGAACAAAACACAATAATATTTGACTTGCATAGCTTAAAGGCAAATGGTTGTTTATTATTGCTTGAATTTGGGTGATATTTACTTTTTTAAAATAGTAATCTGTGTAATTTGTATTCTTTTCCAAGAAGAGAAGAGAAAAGGCAGTTTTTCAAAATATTTGTGTCGTCTGAAAAGGGAGAACCAAAAAGATCTCTAATAGTGCATTGCTTCTGAAATCATATCAATTCAGGCAATGACTGTTTTCAAAATGGCAAAACTCCAAGACATTTCTTATAATATATATTATTTCTTTTTGCCCATAACAAGAACAATTCTCCATTTGGTCAAAACAAGATGACAATGTTAGTTTTTATGTTTTACTTCTTCATTTCAAACAAAAGCTAAAAATAACATACTATGAGAATTTTCCCCCAATCTAATACTTTTTCCTTTTTTTCTTTTTGGTTTTGTTAGATTTATATGGGTATCTGTTTTTTCGTTCATCTTTTTTTTAGGAAAAATGGTTTTCCATGAAATTATCTCCTTTCTTTGATCATGTGTGTGTGAGAATATCTGTGCGCTTACATTGCTCATACTCCTCTCTGACATTCCATATTTTATGGATGGAATTGACCTCTCATCTTTGTGTGGCCTTTGGACATGGAACATATTTCTATGAAATTGGCCTGGGAATGCTGCCTGTTGTACACTCCACCGCCCCTTTAAATTTATATGTCTGTTTCTCTCTGGTAGTTTGTAAATTCTTTCAAGTAAGAAGTTGTGTATGAGTTATCTATTTTGCCCCTATAGCTAGTATACATTCTGCACGTAGTATGTTCTTAGCTAACGTTGCTAAAAAATAGTATCTTGGTGCCTTTTTGTACTCTGAGATCTGACAGCCTGTGATATTACTATCATCATAGTAATACCACTCTTACTTTGTTATTAAATTTTCAAAACCTGCAAGAGTCAGAAAAAATAGAAAAGTGATTGATTTTATCATAATTTCCATCTAATGCTACCCTGGAGTGTTTCCTGAATGCTCTGAAACTCAGGTTAAATGGTTCTCTATAAAAACTAAATAGGCTTAATTCACCATCTTAACTTATTCGAAGAACATAATTTTATTTGTTTTTGTTCTCTCTTCTCCTTGCCTTTTGATGTTTATTGTTTTTAGTCTGGAAATCTCTACCAAAAATGGACAGGGAAGAAGAGGAAAGTCAGGTATATATAGCCCCTGCCCTCGAGGGACTCTGAGTCTATTTGAGGGAAGAGATTAAGGGAAGAAGGAATATGACAGGGGCTCTGGGGATTGTAGCTGGGCAAGTAAATTATGCTTATAAAGGAGCATTGAACAATAATATTACACAGTAAAATAATTCTGAGGAACATAGAATGGCTAGCTAGAAATTTGAAATCCATTCCATTAGCAATAGGGGAACACTGACAATGTTTGAAATATGGAGTATCATGATCATCTGAATGTTTCAGAAAGGTCTTGATGACATGGTGCTCTGCCAGAACAAGAAGCCATGGGTTTGGGGGGGAAAAAAGAGATTTTAAAAATGAATCCCAGTTTGTAATGAAAAGGAAATTAAAAATGGCTTTTCAAAAGTGGTTTGTGGTAAACAAGGCACACAAGAACCCAGTGATAGAGGACATCCTATCTTGGGGATTGCAGTCTGTTTTGCTTGCTTAGTTTTTTCTCCTTTGGTTCCTTTGTCATCTTAATATGGAAATGCTCATAGCGTGCACTTTCTAAAATTTCTAAGGATTAAGAAATATAATATATGTAAAGAACATAGAGTATTGTTCTTCAACATAAACTTTAAAAATATTAAAAAGGAAAATCTTAAAGCCGATGTAATACACCAGACATAAATGATCAGAACCTGGTATAATTTGGGCTTCTAGGAGTCTGAAGATGAAAAATAAAGTGCAGGTGTTTTTGTTCGTTTGTTTGTTTTGGTTTGGTTTGGTTTTTTAAGTGCTTGTTATTGAAAATGAAGTGATATGTGGCATAAAGAAAAGAGGAGTAGTTCAAGGAGAGTTAGTGGGAGGGGAATTACATTAAGTAAAACCCAGCTCCAGTCCTACTGAGAAAAAAAGGAAAGTAGGGGGCACCTGGTTGGCTCAGTGGGTTAAGCCTCTGCCTTTGGCTCAGGTCATGATCTCAGGGTCCTGGGATTGAGTCCCACATTGGGCTCTCTGCTTGGCGGGGTGCCTGCTTCCTCCTCTCTCTCTGCCTGCCTCTCTGCCTACTTGTGATCTCTCTCTCTCTGTCAAATAAATAAATAAAATCTTAAAAAAAAAAAAAGACAGTAGGTGTGCCCTAATTTACCTTAGAAAACACACAGAGAAAGTCACTTCCTAAACATTTGTAAAACAGAGGTTTTAAATGTAGAAGGATGCAAAACAAATATATAAATACCAAAGGGACATTCATTAAGAGAAAGATCTGCATTAGGCCTTTTGTCATTTTCTTTGGTTTTGTGATTGTTCCAATGTAATTATTTTATTAAAAGTTCAGCATTATTTTCTAAGTTCTTAGGGTGAGAGAAACACATAAGGAAATGTACAGGTACTACAGAAGCCTTTGTCTGGACTTGTGGGAAGAGGATAATGAGTTCTGTTTCTGTCACAGATTTGAAAGAGATAGGAATTATTCTCCACTTCTCTATGTTCCAGCTAATTAAGGCCTTAGTTTCTCAAAATACTGGCCTTGCAGAAAGGAGACTGCACCGTTTGCTCTTCCCCAGTCTTGCTGTCAAGCTGAGCAGCACTCCTGCATGTGGACCAGCAACCTTGTGGCCCCATAGAGAATATTTGAGAAGAGCCCAAAGAACTTGTCATGAGTGATTTCACAGATCACAACTTTTCAGCAGGGGTATTGAGCAATTCAACTTTAGTGGCCTGTATTGTCCCCATTTCAAGAGTCAGGTCATTGCACGTTCCTTATTTGCTTTCCTGCCCCTTGGCATATTTTCAAAGCAGAAAATATGAGATGTGCTTGTCTTTTGGAGTAGTAAGGCGAAGAGAAGCTGTGACATCAATATCTATCCTTTATGATCCCAGGTAACAATCTGTAGCTCGTACTGACTTTCACATGCTAGTCGTGCTGAGGGGAAAACATGTAATACAGATATCACATCTTTCTGTGCAAATTTTAAGTCCAGTTTTTGCTTTGAGAGTATAGTGGCACTGCTTAACAGAGAACATTTATTACAGAGTTACATATATGGGGTGGCTATTGTTATAAAGCTTTGATGTTGTCACATTTTCTTCCCTTGATTTGGAGACATATAATCATATATGTGACTTCATATAATCAACAAATCAGAATAAACAAAGAAACCAAGCACAATATAACTACATAATATTTTCATTTGTTAATGCTACCTCTTTAACAATTTAAATCTTTTCCTCTCTATTTAGACTGCTTTCCCCAGATTTTATTGTTATAGAAAATAATCATAATTTCAGATGCTTTTAACTACAGAGATTTATTTCTTGCTCGTATTCCATGCAGGAACAAGTCAAAAAACTGTATCAGTCAGCCTTCGACCCAGTACGTGATCCCAAACTAATTTTATACACTTCCAAGAAAAGGATCAGGTACATACAGTTTAACTAGCAACATTGATTTAAGGGTAAAAAAAATAAAGATTCTTCATACTATCATTATTCAAGAAAATACGTTCTTTCTCCTTTTTTATAATAAGTTAGTAACAGAAAGAAGTCATTATGTTAAAGGAGTTTAAAGCCTTAAGCTAATACTTCTTCCAGTGAGCATTACAAATAAGAAATTACAATTATATAGATATTGGCATGATATATACAGTCTTTAAATTAATAATTTAATATTCATAATATCATCATTTGCATTAAGTTAAATGATATGTAAATTTTATATACATCATTATGTCATTTAATCTCCCAGGGAAGGTTTTTGTTTTTGTTTTTGTTTTAGCTTCTATAATTATCAATTTACCTCCTCCCCCCGCCCCCCAAAAAAGAAGAAGTGAAAAAGGAAAAATCTTTTGAGGCAGTAAATGGAAAACATAAAAAATAGAAAGGTAGCATATAAAGTAAAAAAGGAAGTGGATTTAAGAGGAAAACAAAGGTAACGTCATATGAGACTGTATCTGCAGACAATGTGTGGCAAAGCAGGAAGTATCGCTCACTCACTCTCTCCGTTTTTATACACTAAAAACTGAATTGGATGAATTGCTGAAGGATACATCCTTTTTGTGAGGAGGGGAGACTCGATTACAATACAGGTCTGTCTGATTCCCAAATTTACCCATGCTGTTTGTGTCCCAGCATACACTTTAGTTTCAGACAACAGTTTAAATTAATTGATTGAATTAAATTACATTTAATTTAATACCAATAACTGGTTTCCATGCCAAAGTATTCATCAAACACTTATAATTTTTGTCATAGAAGGAAAAACATTTCTTTATTGTCTGTATCCTGAGACAAGAACTGAATTATTACACAATTTATATCATTGAATAAGCAAAAATTTTACATGCCCAAGTTGCTAGAATGTGATCACCTGAGTTTATGGAGGGAAGAATTAATAAATGAAAGGGGGAAGTGAGGAAAGAAGGAAGCAAAAAGAAAGAAGGAAGAAAATATTTGCCTATTATTGTGGTTCTTACATATAAAGTGTTTCCCGTGGTGGATCAGTATTACTTTCAGTGAGAAATGGCTGATTGGTAACCAGCTGAAAGCATATTCTTATGAATGGTGCTGTATATTCTTCATAGAATGAGTACGGCACATATATCTCTATATGTGTGTATTCGTATGTGTTCAACCATGCATCCTCCATGCCTCATGGGTTCATTCATTCATTTTGTCAGATGGCAAATATTGATTAACCAGATACACACATTGACTATGTGCCAGATACTGTTCAAGAAATGAGAGAATACAAAGATGAATAATAATCTCCACCTTAAATTAATCACAGTCTAGCATAATTATGGACAAATGCATACTTAGATATTCATGAATGCATATATAGAGAACAAAAAATAGAAGGTACCCTATTTATGATTACATGTTGATCAAATGCATAAAAATATTTAGAATGATCCCCAAATGGCAGTATTATCCATAGTGAAAAATACTACCATAATACTGTGTAGCATTTTAGATTTATTGAAGACATTTTTCTCTACTTCCTGAATCAATTTTTAGCCCATTGCCTGCATAAACCTTCTCACCTTGAGTCAGAAAAGTAATCTAACACTTGGATTAGGAAAGAAATGTGTGTTAATGGGCATCTTTTGTTCTAAAACTTCCTATATTTCTATCTGCACCATGCTCCTATAAATGTTGAACAAATCTGGTGACTGTTATAAGACTAATTAACTTTTATATAGCATACACAAATTTGATAATTCATACTGAAGCTTAACTTTAGCAATTAATCTCTCATATTTCTTTTTTTAATTACTCCTTTTGTTTTAAAAACAATTAAATGTAAAAAAAAAATCTTTTGAAAGTTCAGGTCCTAGATTTTAAGGAAGCCTGAAATGCTATAATTGGGAAGTTGGTATCTACACTAGTACAAGATACTAATACAAGGTCACCTAAAAACAAATGGTTGGTGGGAAGTTTTGATGATACCTTTTGGTAGATACAAGGTAATCTTGTAAGTAGAACAAAGAATATGCTGAAGCACCAGAAAGCAGAAGTCCATTTTTATGTCAGAATCATTTTTCAGGGATTTAGGTTATAAATTAGCATGACTAACATCAATATCTCAGCTCATGAGCACTGCAATAGAAACTAAATTAAGTATTTTTTAGAGAATTAAAGTTATATTGGACTTAAAGATATTCACATACTCAAAACATTGTGATAACACTTTCTGATCTTCCTCCCATTGCCCCAGATTTGCATGGGATTAATATGTCTTGAACAATACTTAATAGGTGCAGTTGGATATGCCAGACACCCTCATAATAATTTAAGATTTCACATCCTGTACCACAGAAGCCTTAAGAATTAGGAAGGGCCTTCCTGAGGTTGTTTGTTTGTTTTGTTTTTAATAGAAAATTCTTTATTGCATACTCTTATTTTGTGCTAAATCACAAAATATGGCAAAGTAGTTACTTTGTGTTCATGGCACTAAGAGAATTCTGCCCACCACGGTTTGCTGTCTTTTTTTTTTTAAATTTATTTATTTATTTTTAATTTTATTTTTTATAAACATATATTTTTATCCCCAGGGGTACAGGTCTGTGAATCGCCCAGTTTACACACTTTACAGCACTCACCATAGCACATAGTCTCCCCAATGTCCATAACGCCAACTCCCCCAACCCCCCTCCCTGCATCAACCCTCAGATTGTTTTGTGAGATTGAGAGTCATTTATGGTTTGTCTCCCTCCCAATCCCATCTTGCCTCATTTACTCTTCTCCTACCCCCTTAACCCCCCGTGTTGCATCTCCTCTCCCTCATATCAGGGAGATCATATGATAGTTGTCTTTTTCCGATTGACTTATTTCACTAAGCATGATACCCTATAGTTCCATCCACGTCGTCGCAAATGGCAAGATTTCATTTTTTTATGGCTGCATAGTATTCTATTGTGTATATATAACACTTCTTCTTTATCCATTCGTCTGTTGATGGACATCTAGGTTCTTTCCATAGTTTGGCTATTGTAGACATTGCTGCTATAAACATTCGGGTGCACGTGCCCCTTCGGATCACTACGTTTGTATCTTTAGGGTAAATACCCAGCAGTGCAATTGCTGGGTCATAGGGTAGTTCTATTTTCAACATTTTGAGGAACCTCCATGCTGTTTTCCAGAGTGGTTGCACCAGCTTGCATACCCACCAACAGTGTAGGAGGGTTCCCCTTTCTCTGCATCCTCGCCAGCATCTGTCATTTCCTGACTTGTTAATTTTAGCCATTCTGACTGGTGTGAGGTGATATCTCATTGTGGTTTTGATTTGTATTACCCTGATGCCGAGTGAGATGGAGCACTTTTTCATGTGTCTGTTGGCCATCTGGAGGTCTTCTTTGCAGAAATGTCTGTTCATGTCTTCTGCCCATTTCTTGATTGGATTATTTGTTCTTTGGGTGTTGAGTTTGCTAAGCTCTTTATAGATTTTGGACACTAGCCCTTTATCTGATATGTCATTTGCAAATATCTTCTCCCATTCTGTCAGTTGTCTTTTGGTTTTGTTAACTGTTTCCTTTGCTGTGCAAAAGCTTTTGATCTTGATGAAATCCCAATAGTTCATTTTTGCCCTTGCTTCCCTTGCCTTTGGCGATGTTCCTAGGAAGATGTTGCTGCGGCTGAGGTCGAAGAGGTTGCTGCCTGTGTTCTCTTCAAGGATTTTGATGGATTCCTTTCTCACATTGAGGTCCTTCATCCATTTTGAATCTATTTTCGTGTGTGGTGTAAGGAAATGATACAATTTCATTTTTCTGCATGTGGCTGTCCAATTTTCCCAACACCATTTATTGAAGAGGCTGTCTTTTTTCCATCGGACATTCTTTCCTGCTTTGTCGAAGATTAGTTGACCATAGAGTTGAGGGTCTATTTCTGGGCTCTCTATTCTGTTCCATTGATTTATGTGTCTGTTTTTGTGCCAGTACCATGCTGTCTTGATGATGACAGCTTTGTAATAGAGCTTGAAGTCCGGAATTGTGATGCCACTGACTTTGGCTTTCTTTTTCAATATTCCTTTGGCTATTCGAGGTCTTTTCTGGTTCCATATAAATTTTAGGATTATTTGTTCCATTTCTTTCAAAATAATGGATGGTACTTTGATAGGAATTGCATTAAATGTGTAGATTGCTTTAGGTAGCATAGACATTTTCACAATATTTATTCTTCCAATCCAGGAGCATGGAACATTTTTCCATTTCTTTGTGTCTTCCTCAATTTCTTTCATGAGCACTTTATAGGTTTCTGTATATAGATTCTTAGTCTCTTTGGTGAGGTTTATTCCTAGGTATCTTATAGTTTTGGGTGCAATTGTAAATGGGATTGACTCCTTAATTTCTCCTTCTTCTGTCTTGTTGTTGGTGTAGAGAAATGCAACTGATTTCTGTGCATTGATTTTATATCCTGACACTTTACTGAATTCCTGTACAAGCTGTAGCAGTTTTGGAGTGGAGTCTTTTGGGTTTTCCACATATAGTATCATATCATCTGCGAAGAGTGATAGTTTGACTTCTTTGCCGATTTGGATGCCTTTAATTTCCTTTTGTTGTCTGATTGCTGAGGCTAGGACTTCTAGTACTATGTTGAATAGCAGTGGTGATAACGGACATCCCTGCTGTGTTCCTGACCTTAGCAGAAAAGCTTTCAGTTTTTCTCCATTGAGAATGATATTTGCAGTGGGTTTTTCATAGATGGCTTTGATAATATTGAGGTATGTGCCTTCTATCCCTACACTTTGAAGAGTTTTGATCAGGAATGGATGCTGGACTTTGTCAAATGCTTTTTCAGCATCTATGGAGAGTATCATATGGTTCTTGTTCTTTCTTTAATTAATGTGTTGTATCACATTGATTGATTTGTGGATGTTGAACCAACCTTGCAGCCCTGGAATAAATCCCACTTGGTCGTGGTGAATAATCCTTTTAATGTACTGTTGAATCCTATTGGCTAGTATTTTGGTGAGAATATTCGCACCTGTGTTCATCAAGGATATTGGTCTGTAGTTCTCCTTTTTTGATGGGATCCTTGTCTGGTTTTGGGATCAAGGTGATGCTGGCCTCATAAAATGAGTTTGGAAGTTTTCCTTCCAGTTCTATTTTTTGGAACAGTTTTAGGAGAATAGGAACTAGCTCTTCTTTAAATGTTTGGTAGAATTCCCCCGGGAAGCCATCTGGCCCTGGGCTTTTGTTTGTTTGGAGGTTTTTGATGACTGTTTCAATCTCCTTACTGGTTATGGGTCTGTTCAGGCTTTCTATTTCTTCCTGGTTCAGTTGTGGTAGTTTATATGTCTCTAGGAATGCATCCATTTCTTCCAGATTGTCAAATTCGTTGGCGTAGAGTTGCTCATACTATGTTCTTATAATTGTCTGTATTTCTTTGGTGTTAGTTGTGATCTCTCCTCTTTCATTCATGATTTTATTTATTTGGGTCCTTTCTGTTTTCTTTTTGATAAGTCTGGCCAGGGGTTTATCAATCTTATTAATTCTTTCAAAGAACCAGCTCCTAGTTTCGTTGATTTGTTCTATTGTTTTTTTGGTTTCTATTTCATTGATTTCTGCTCTGATCTTTATGATTTCTCTTCTCCTGCTGGGTTTAGGGTTTCTTTCTTGTTCTTTCTCCAGCTCCTTTAGGTGTAGGGTTAGGTTGTGTACCTGAGACCTTTCTTGTTTCTTGAGAAAGGCTTGTACCGCTGTATATTTTCCTCTCAGGACTGCCTTTGTTGTGTCCCACAGATTTTGAACCGTTGTGTTTTCATTATCATTTGTTTCCATGAATTTTTTCAATTCTTCTTTAATTTCCTGGTTGACCCATTCATTCTTTAGAAGGATGCTGTTTAGTCTCCATGTATTTGGGTTCTTTCCAGATTTCCTCTTGTGCTTGAGTTCTAGCTTCAGAGCATTGTGGTCTGAAAATATGCAGGGAATGATCCCAATCTTTTGATACCGGTTGAGACCTGATTTAGGACCGAGGATGTGATCTATTCTGGAGAATGTTCCATGTGCACTAAAGAAGAATGTGTATTCTGTTGCTTTGGGATGAAATGTTCTGAATAGTTCTGTGATGTTCATCTGGTCCAGTGTGTCATTTAAGGCCTTTATTTCCTTGTTGATCTTTTGCTTGGATGATCTGTCCATTTCATTGAGGGGAGTGTTAAAGTCCCCTACTATTATTGTATGATTGTCGATGTGTTTCTTTGATTTTGTTATTAATTGGTTTATATAATTGGCTGCTCCCACATTAGGGGCATAGATATTTAAAATTGTTAGATCTTCTTGTTGGACAGATCCTTTGAGAATGATATAGTGTCCGTCCTCATCTCTTACTATAGTCTTTGGCTTAAAATCTAATAGATCTGATATAAGGATTGCCACTCCTGCTTTCTTCTGATGTCCATTAGCATGGTAAATTCTTTTCCACCCCCTCACTTTTAATCTGGAGGTGTCTTTGGGTTTAAAATGAGTTTCTTGTAGGCCACATATAGATGGGTTTTGTTTTTTTATCCATTCTGATATACTGTGTCTTTTGATTGGGGCATTTAGCCCATTAACATTCAAGTTAACTATTGAGAGATATGAATTTAGTGCCATTGTATTGCCTGCAAGGTGAATGTTATTGTATATTGTCTCTGTTCCTCTCTGATCTACTAGTTTTAGGGTCTCTCTTTGCTTAGAGGACCCCTTTCAATATTTCCTGTAGAGCTGGTTTGGTGTTTGCAAATTCTTTCAGTTTTTGTTTGTCCTGGAAGCTTTTAATCTCTCCTTCTATTTTCAATGATAGCCTAGCTGGATATAGTATTCTTGGCTGCATGTTTTTCTCGTTTAGTGCTCTGAATATATCATGCCAGTTTTTTCTGGCCTGCCAGGTCTCTGTGGATAAGTCTGCTGCCAATCTAATATTTATACCATTGTATGTTACAGACTTCTTTTCCTGGGCTGCTTTCAAGATTTTCTCTTTGTCACTAAGACTTGTAAATTTTACTATTAGGTGATGGGGTGTGGACCTCTTCTTATTGATTTTAAGGGGGGTTCTCTGAACCTCCTGGATTTTGATGCTTGTTCCCTTTGCCATATTGGGGAAATTCTCTCCAATAATTCTCTCCAATATACCTTCTGCTCCCCTCTCTCTTTCTTCTTCTTCTGGAATCCCAGTTATTCTAATGTTGTTTTGTCTTATGGTGTCACTTATCTCTCGAATTCTGCCCTCGTGGTCCAGTAGCTGTTTGTCCCTCTTTTGCTCAGCTTCTGTATTCTCTGTCATTTGGTCTTCTATATAGCTAATTCTTTCTTCTGTCTCATTTATCCTAGCAGTGAGAGCCTCCATTTTTGATTGCACCTCATTAATAGCTTTTTTTTTTTCAACTTGGTTAGATTTTAGTTCTTTTATTTCTCCAGAAAGGGCTTTTATCTCTCCAAAGAGGGTTTCTCTAATATCTTCCATGACTTTTTCGAGCCCGGCTAGAACCTTGGGAATCGTCATTCTGAACTCTAGATCTGACATATTACCAATGTCTGTATTGATTAGGTCCCTAGTCTTTGGTACTGCCTCTTGTTCTTTGTTTTGTGGTGAATTTTTCCGCCTTGTCATTTTGTCCAGATAAGAGTATATGAAGGAGCAAGTAAAATACTAAAAGGGTAGCAACAACCCCAGGAAAATATATTTTAGCCAAATCAGAAGAGATCCCAAATCGTGAGTGGGGATAAAGGGGATAAAAAGTTTCAGAAAGAAAAAAAAAAAATCAATTTAAAAAGAAAACCAATAAAGAAAAATATAAAAAGGAAAGAAATATATATATATTAGATAAACTAGTTAAAAAATGTTAAAAAAGAAAAGGGTTAAAGTTAAAAAAAATTAGCAAAAGAAGAGAAAAAAAACTTGAAAAAAGAAAAAAAAATTAAATTAACTGCAAGGCTAAAGAATCATGGGGCGAACGCCTTGAATTCTGTGCTTTGCTTTCTCCTCCTCTGGAATTCTGCTGCTCTCCTTGGTATTGAAACTGCACTCCTTGGTACGTGGACTTGGTCCTGGCTGGGTTTCTTGTTGATCTTCTGGGGGAGGGGCCTGTTGTAGTGATTTTCAAGTGTATTTGCCCCAGGTGGAGTTGCACTGCCCTTACAAGGGGCCAGGCTGAGTAATCCCCTCGGGTTTGCTTTCAGGAGCTTGTGTTCCCTGAGCTCTTTCCTTAGAGTTCCGGAGGAACTTCATTCCGGAGGGAATGAAGATGGCGGCCTCCCAGTCTCCGACCCGGAGGAGCCGAAAGCCCGGGGACCCACTCCTCAGTACACCCTCAGAGGACAGCGCCCAATTACTCCCGTCACCCTGCCTCTGGCCGCGCTCCAAGCTGACGGAGCCTGCGACCGGTTCAAGGTAACCCCGAGCTGAGAGCTCACTCCTCGGCTCCGTCTCTGTAGCCGGCTTCCCCGTTCTAATACCTGTAAGCTCTGCGACACTCAGACACCCCCAATCCTTCTGTGACCCTGCAGGACCCGAGGCCACGCTGACCCCGCATGGGCTTCACCCCGGTTAAGCCTCTGGAGCGATGTCCCTCAGCGGAACAGACTTTTAAAAGTCCTGATTTTGTGCTCCGTTGCTCTACCACTTGCTGGGCGCCGGCCCCTCCCCCCGGGGTCTATCTTCCCGTCCCTTTGGATTCACTTCTCCGCCAGTCCTACCTTTCAGAAAATGGTTGATTTTCTGTTTCTAGAATTGCTGTTCTTCTTCTCTTCGATCTCCCGTTGGATTTGTAGGTGTTTACAATCTTTAGATAAGCTATCTAGATGATCTCCCGCTACCTGAAGTAGTCTCAGCCTGCTACTTCTCCGCCATCTTGACTCCTCCCCGGTTTGCTGTCTTTTTAAGACAGTTGTGGGATTTGTCCTTTGAGCAATGTATACAGAGAGCTCTCTACTGATATTACAGCATGCATTGTTTTTCCTCTCACCTTTAGCTATAGTATTGTAACCACTGTTTCTAACCTCTGCTTTTATGTCTTCAGTTACATCTACCATATTACTTAATACTAATTTTATAATTATTCCTTTTAGTTTTCATTTGGTGCATGTAATGTATTCAGTGAAGTAGAAATTGTCTATCCCCTCTAAAAAAACACCTCATGCTTTTTTGATCTGCTCAATAAAATTTTCTGGAGAGTATCTAGATGATTAAAATTTTCCATTATTAGGGATTTTTTTTTTTTTTTTTTTTTTTTTTTAGTGTTTATTCAGTCATCATTTCACACTTTGGTAGCCTTTCTGCTCAAGTGACCTGTGCAGAATTTTATGTTTAAACATTTCTAACTTAAACCACCCAATCTTAGCAAACTTCCTTTATGGGTAATTACTTGGCAAACTAGATTTCATCTTTTCTTTTATAGTCTTCCTTACTTCTTAAAATTAATCATGTTAAATAATCCATTCTGTTAATTTTATTTCTTTCATGGCCACCTCTTCAATTTCTTATTAATTTTTACTTTTCCTAAAATAATTGTGGGTGAGAGTTTGTTTAATATCCATTTTTTTTTTTTACTTTATCACTTTAACAATTCTGAGAAACCAAAACTCTTTCTGCCCCAATTCTCTTACTATTAAAGTAAGATTAGTTTTGTCTTACTAATTTTATCAGCATAAATAACACAATGATTTAATGTAGTGTTTTCAAACTATGTATTATAATATGTTCTTATAGAGTAGAATAGTGTATACTTATAAAAACCAACTAAATTCAAGCTTCTACCTTAAGCTTTCTGAAGAAAATAAAACACAGTAATCCCTAGCTGTTGCCATGTAAGAAGTAACAGTTAAATTTCGATTGAGACTAGTACTGCATAAATAGAATTTGTAGTACAAAATCGTATGTAAAAAATACCAAATAGGGACGCCTGGGTGACTCAGTCGGTTAAGTTGCTGCCTTCCACTCGGGTCATGATCCTGGGGTCCTGGGATCGAGTCCCGCATTGGGCTCCTTGTCCAGCAGGTAGCCTGCTTCTTTCTCTGCCTCTGCGTGTGACTCTGCCTGCTCTCTCTCTGAAAATAAATAAATAAGAAATCTTAAAAAAAAAAAAAAACAAATAAGTGAAAAATAGAGTGAATAGTTTTGGAAATTCAAACCTTTACTGAGTAATAATATAGATGAATTTATAGATAATGGATCTTTAAAGGTATATTAGACACATTTACAATATTTTGGAACCAAAATAAAAATGTGAAATTGATATCAAGAAGGATGTAAACACTTTTTAATAATATGTTCCTCATTGTTACTACTGGAGACATAATGTTAATCATTACTGACCACAGGTCTGAGCCAATATGGTAATTCCTACAATTTTACTACTTAAAAAAATATATTATTTCCTTTTGTTCGGAAGACATTTTGAGTTTCCTGTTGAGGGACTAGTACTCTCCTGGACATGAAGGACTAAAGAAAAGCATTTCTTCCTACTCCTGCATTGAGTTAGAAGGATCAAGGCATTGTTGTGGAAAACAATAAGAAATAATAACACCACGTTTTATTTCTACCACTTATTAGCTATTTTTTTCTGGCAAATTATTTGAACAAGCACTTCCTCATTTCACACAGTGAATAATTCCAACTCCTAGATTATTGTAGAATTGAATAAGAGTATTTTTCATATGAATGTATTTATCCTAAGATCTGGCACAAAGTTAGCAAATGTTAATTGGACCTTATGCAAAATTTCCCATTAAAGTTAGGGTAGGAAATTTTGGGGACATGTTACAAAAAATATGAATCATTATGATTATATGAAACAATTTTAGCTCAGAAAGTTATGAAACAATAAAAGATTAAATAGTGTTTTCAAAAAAGTGTTTTATGATAAAATTAACAAACAAGTGAATAAATATCTAGATAACTGTCTATATAACATTTTGCAATACTACTGTCTGCAAAGAAAAGGGCACAAAAAGGTACTGTAAGAGTATAGAGATTCAAAGTTAGGAACACCATGCAAAAATAGTCATGAGGTCAACACTGAAAGACTAAAATTTGTCCAATTAATTGGAAAAAATATTTTGCTGACTTTTATTTTTTTAAATTTTCTTTACATAAATATGGAAGTACTAATATATAAATCTGGTGCACAAAATGTAATATTTTTCATTTTTTATTGAAGTTCTTGGAGCACAAAGGGATGGATGACACTATGCACGAGTTTTCTAAGGTTTCCTTAATCCCTTTGTGCCATTTTTCCCTCCTTTTCCTTCTAAATGTCTCCGTCTTCATGGTTAATAAGGGCAGCCTAGCACATATAAAGAAGAGGAGAAATTCAATTCCAAATCGCTTTAAGGTTCACCTTTGAATCTTACTTTGGTCAGAAGAGTCCTATGACCTTTAAATTTGATGAAAAGAGGGAGTGGATATTAATCACATTATTTTATTTTGAAGTTCTCCCAAAGCAAGTGACTCTAGACATTTCTACAAAATGACATTTGTGGTCCATGTAAGTTGATACTTGTTACATGGTGAAAAGCAGTATCTCAGATTTTAATACATCTTTAGTGTTCTGTATCTGATAGTTCAATTCTCAATCTGTGCTACTTCAGAGCTAGCATTATTTTAGACAGTTTAAAATTTTTACTAGTCTTCCTAGTAATATCTGCTATACTATTGCCTTTACACAAAGGTATTCCTTTGTACTATAGAATATTACAATTGAAACAGAGTATATACTAACTATAAAATAATTTCACAAACTTTTAAAGGGCACAGTAAATCAACTAACTATATATTTCATATAGTAACATTCAGATGAGAATTAGTTACCTAAATTAAAAACCTAGCCAGCTTTCTAGTACTATTTAAAGAAGTTCTGCCAATATAATTTAATCTTTTGAACAATCATTCTGGGCATGAATATTATTATTTTCATCCTAAAAATTAAAAAAATAAATAATCAAATAATATTTGATATAAGAACAAAGTCTGTGGGACTATAATAATAATTTGTCTCAAATATTTCTTGAAGTGTGATTTATGAATTACTTGCATCAGAATCACTTTGTTAAAGATTTCTGACCCAGGGGCACCTTGGTGGCTCAGTGGGTTAAAGCCTCTGCCTTCAGCTCAGGTCATGATCCCAGTGTCCCGGGATCGAGCCCCGCATCAGGCTCTCTGCTCAGCAGGGAGCCCTCTCTCTGCCTGTTTCTGTGTGATCTCCATCTGTCAAATAAATAAATAAAATCTTTAAAAAAAAAAAAAAAAGAAAAGAAAAGAAAGATTTCTGAGCCAGACTTCAAACCGTTTAATGAAAATCTCTGGTATATGGGACTCGAGAATTTCAGTTTTAGCAACTTTTTTAAGTTTGATAATCATACTTCTGTAGAACATAAATGAAATATCATAAAATATATTTAAGACTTTTATACATATAACTATAATGTAAGTAGAAGAAGAAAACTAGGAAAAGAATGCAGCAGTAAATAATCATTCTTTTTAAGGTCAGTAGCCTTAGAGAGAAGGGAAGAAGTCAAAATTAGTGTGAAATCTATAAAGCTTTACCAGGCAGCTACTGACTTCAAGAAACTGCAAGGAGCCATCAAAAAAGAATGGAATCTTGCCATTTGGAACAACATTGAGGGTATAAAGCTAAGTGAAATAAGTCAATCAGAGAAAGGCAGATACCATATGATCTCACTCATGTGTGTAATTTAAGAAACAAAACAGATGAGCAAAGGAGAAAAGAGAGAGATACACACAAACCAAGAAACAGACTCTTAACTATAGAGAACGAACTGATGACTACCAGAGAGGAGGTGCATGGGAAGATGGGAGAAATAGAGGATGGGCATTTAACAGTAGATTTATCATGATGAGGAAGAAAAAAAAAGATAACAACAACAACAAAACCCTGCCCAGAACAATATATTTATATGATGATGTCAAAAAAGGATGAAAGATAGCTTAAATAAGTAAGTCTCTCTCTACCTTTCTCTCTCTCTCTGTATCCACGTTCCAACAATACTTAGTTAAATTCACCAAAGTGTTTAAAAAGTTAAATAATTCAGACTGTTATAGAGATAAACATATAAGAAAACAGGGAATTTTGTTGTCTTAAGGTTAAGGATAGTGAAAAATAGCCTATAGAATAAGTGTAAAAGGAATGACATAGAGGTGTTCTGGTAAGAAAGAAAAAATGGGGGGGCTGCTGGGTAACTCAGTCAGCTAAGCATCCAACTTTTGGTTTCTACTCAGGCCATGATATCATGGCTCATGAGATAGAGCCTCGAGCTGGGCTCTGCACCCAGCGAGAGTCTGCTTGGATATTCTCTCCCTCTGCCCCAACGGCTGTCTGAGGATGCCCGGCAGGGAGCACTGGATTGCAACAGCACAGATTAAAAATGACCAGGGCATGGACTATGGATTTTGCTGGAGGAATAATGAAAAAGAGACAGATGCCAGAGATACTATAGTCAGCATGATAATGCAAATGATTCAGTGAGGAACTGGACAGGAAATTTTGATGATCTTCAGACATTCTTATTGCTAAATGCTCTGCCATTAATGGGTTTGATCACTGTAGTTGACTCAGGGTATGAAGATTTATGAATTTCTATAAAGATGATAAAAATACCTGGTCTTAAATCAACCACTGGAAGAAGAACTCACGGAGCAGCAAATGCCTTAAATAGTCATTTTGTAAGGTAGGCAACAAGAATAATGATTTCTATTTGATTTAATATCTCAAAATAGATTATTTTTAAAAACTGTAACAAATGTGGAACAGTGGAATATATTTTATCTTTGGCCATAAAATAATTGTTTTATAAGGAGTATAGGGAAAATTGCAAGGTGATCATCAGCTGATTAAGATGTATAACTATTAAAAATAATTATTTTTCCCACACAGTCTTTGAGAGTTATTTCCAGTATGTAATAAGTAAAATATTCCCTGAAGATTAGGAATTTAAATGTGGTTCCACAGTTTAAAAGAGAAGGGCTTTATTACTATGAGCAAGTGATTTCTTTTATCCATCATAAATACTAGGTTCCAAGCAATGGATAAAATAGAAAATCAGTACTGTTAACAAATACCACCTGTCCTACCTAAATAATTCCAGAGTTTGGAATTAAGAATCACATTATCCTTATCTTCTTTGTTTAAAAATCTCTCTTTATTCTTCTGGAGTTCTAAAGCCATATTTTTCATAACTTCCTAAAGTACTTAAGATACATGATGTTCATGTCAAAACACAATCTGGTCAATTAGCATTTAATCCTCCCATCTCTGAGCAATTTAATTTTTGGACTTCTCAGCATCTCAGTGTAATGATGAGCCCTGAGGTTCTTACCTCTAGTAATAACATCACAAAATGTATCTCAGGTCATTCCTTTTAACATGAGCCCTGATTTAGGTGTTTTTTTTTGTTTTTTGCTTTTTTTTGTTTGTTTGGTTGCTTTGGTTTACCTCCCTCAAGGGAGGTAATGTAAAGAGCCACTTTTTTTTTTTTTAATATTTTTTATTTGTTTATTTTGAGAGAGAGAGAGACAGAGTGAGAGAGAGCATGAGAGGGGAGGTCAGAGGAGAAGCAGACTCCCCATGGAGCTGGGAGCCCGATGTGGGACTCGATCCCAGGAAAGAGCCACTTTTTATACTTTAATCAGTAATGCAATATGCCTACACAAAAATAACCTTGTATACATAAGCACTATAATAAAATTATTTAAAAGTCAGTATTGTTTTTCCCCCATTGGAATATATAAAATATCCTTAGGAAGTTTTGATAAATGTAAAGCTACATAAAACAAAAAGAATTTTGCAATGATCAGAATTCACTCCAATGACATATGTATACAATTATCCTAAATATTTTATTTGGAATTATCGGTGAATTGTGTCAAGAATTAGAAACTGTAAAGAATTGGAACAATTTTCTAGATCATTCATCTGCAAAACCGCCACTGAAGAAAAAAAATTATTTTTTTAAAAATCAATGATTTTATCCATTGTCCCATTTATTATAATTATGTGAAAATGTGCTCATTCCATTACTTTATTTCAGGAATGTAGACAGAGTTATTGACCTGGCCTTAAAATTTATTTATCTACTTTAGTGATTTATTGCATTATGGTATATAGTAAATGTGAATAGGAAGTATGTATGTAAGTTTTTTATAACGAATCTAAACAAAAAGGTAAGATGATACATAAATGTTGAACTAATAATATATTAATTTTCATTTAAACCATAATTCATACTCATATTTTTATAATATCATTATTAATCAAATAGCTCTATTCTTGAATTATAACATTATTGTAAATTATGCTGACATTAATATATGCTTTAATGAAACAAATTTTTGTTTCACGATTTAAGTTCTTCAGTCATGATGATTTTATGAGATTTTGCCCATGTTTTAGGACAGCCAATACCGTTCTCACGGATATCCCAAATAATTCACATGCCATCACTGAAGCCTAGTTCCAACAACAGCTTCAGCTATCTGAATTGGCTATGACAGAATTGGCAGAAACCTTGAAATCGCAGTTATTTAGTTTGGCCACCATGCCCAGAGAGATCTACTTGGAATGGTCTGGAAGCTGTTCTTTCATTGTGTGCAACTATTCTTAATATGGTGGCATTTGACAGTCATTTGAAATAAGAACTGAAGCCAATTAAATGGTCTCTCTGTGGATTTCCTCTGACAGATGCACAGAGGCATCTTGTTTTAGCCAATGGGCATTATTTAAACATAGCTAAAACCATCCCAGCATTTATTTTGATGCATCCAGCTAATTATATGGCTGTGATTTATGTTTAAGTAAAGGATTTTAATCAGATCTCTTATTTCCATCCTCTACTAGACTTCTCATCATAGTGTCATGGTACCTATATGGGGAAGACAACCTCTCCCACTAAAAACTTGGGCACATTGTCTTGATTCTATAGGAATAGAAGTCTGATTTCAAATGGGAATGGACTGCATTTCCTTATCTGTGTTTAGAAGAGTAAAAATTCTGCAGCTTGAACTGAGACAGATGACCATTTGCTGTTTGATGGTTAATTACACTTTGGACATAGAACAAGAAGGGGAAAAAAAAATCCCGGAAACTTAATAAAGATGTATTTGCTTAACAGGCAAAGTCAGTTTTTATCATGGCTACTTATAATTTTCAGTACTTCTTAAATTAATTCCCAGTTCTTAATTAAGTTTTCAGGTTTGCTATAAAATCAGCTAAATTTAATATTTAACATAGGATAAGGAAAATTACTATTAATCTAAATTTCAAAAAAGTTTTTCAACAAGTGAAGTCCAGTTGAAGTTACCCTCAGCATACCGGCAATATGCAGGACATTAGCAAAACTAATATTTACGAATCTACCTAATATTTATGAGTCTGTGGCTGGCTTCTCCATTTCATCTGGTTGAAGTTACTATTTAGCAGATTTGTGAGTTTTGTTATGAACTAATAATAATAATTCTTCTTCTTCTTCTTCTTCTTCTTCTTCTTCTTCTTCTTCTTCTTCTTCTTCTTCTCCTCCTCCTCCTCCTCCTCCTGCTCCTCCTCCTCCTCCTCCTCCTCCTCCTCCTCCTTCTTTTTTTTAAATTTTCTAGATGCTCCACCAACTGGTCAGGCACACAGTGTGAGAGACCAGCCCCAAAGAGCAGCAAGTCTGATCATATTAACACAAGTAAGTTCTTCAGGTTAACACCTTAGGTGGTCTGTATGGTACAGAAATCATTTTTCATGCCATTACTGGGGGACTTGAGTCTTGGAAAATCTCCTTCATGGAATTTTTCAGGAAATGCATTGCAATCCAGGTCGTTTTGGAAAGGATGGGCCACTGAGTTCACCTGGTGACAAGATCCAGCATTCACGTGCTAATTTAGGCAGCAAGAGTTCAAACTCTGGCAGTTTTCAGAATGCACATCTGCAAATCTAGCATAATCTTTTCTGGGGAAATGTACATCAGCTACAAAGGCTTAATATACCACAATGGATATGAGAATGCTCCAGGAAAAAAAATAATTTCATAATTAGAGAAAAGTGTATTTTCTTGAATTGAATTTCAGTATGTTGTAAAGCAGACTTTACTGGTTAGTCTTAAAGAAAATTATATTAACAAGCAAATCTTAATCAGGATCATGGTTGATTTATTGTTTCTTTGTCTTCAAAATATTTGTTTTGAAGTGTATTAAAATATAGTTCAACATTTTGCAAATCTTTCTTTGTGCAGCTGTAGTCTTAGGACAGATCATTGATATGAAAGTCCATCTACATCATCGTTGTGTGTCTATGTGTATATTTTTAACAATTCTAAACGATTTTATAAAGATTTTCAAAATGTAGGGTGCCTGGGTGGCTCAGTCAAAGATTTTCAAAATGAAAGTCAAAAATAGTTTCCCAATTCTTACATATTATCAATTATTTTATTATGAGTGGAGAACTTTTGAAATATGTAATATCTATCAAGTGGCTAAAAATATTCTTAAAGAAGAACAATATCACTGATGGATAAATGTTTACCTTAGGAATTTTTCTCTAGTCCATTACTGCTAGTGAAATAAGCTTTCATGAAAATAATAAAAAACATACTACAGAGTTTGTGAAAAAGGAAAGGCACTATTGAAGTTAAAAGTATGCAATTTTTGTACCTTACATGCAGGATCCCAGTATTTGCTGATCTACTTCTTTGTTGTTCCTTGCCCCGTCACTGCTTAAAATCTTTCAAGCAACACTGCCCAAAGTCCCACCATTTAGAGATTAATTTGGGCTAATAAGCATGAGCATTTTAGAAAAATGGCCAATAGGTCTCGAGTAAATAGCCTAGACATGAAATTTGAATTTGCAGAAATGAATAATCTTTGATCATAGAGTGTTTGGGGTTTACCCTGGAATTTATATGTTGTCTTTAGGGAAGGAGAGGGGAAAAGAAGGCCTTCGGAAAGCTATGGGAACATTATTGTAGGAATAGGGCACTGGGATTTGAGGAATTGGTTCATAAAAACTAGTAGAGGAGGCAAAATATACCTTGGTTAATTTGATATTGCAAAAAGAAAGAAAAAGAAAAAAGTTCCTTTTCTCTTTTCCCAGGATCTAGGGCTCATATCTAGGTTATCAGTTATTGTTCTGGAGACACACTAATTTGCATATGATTTTGTGAACCAGCTACAAAGCTTGACAATTACCAATAGTATTGTTTTTAAATGAAAAATGCATTTCAAGTTACCAACCTGTAGAACACCCTGAATTTATAAGTTGAGAATTATGGAGACAATTTACATTAGCCTTTTATTTTGGTGATTTCTCAGTTATCTAAGATAAATAAGAAATACAGCCTTTGAAAGAGTCAAAAACAATTATAAGTATTGATAAACTCTGTAAAAAAAGTATATAAAGTACCACATCAATTGAATTTTCACATTTTACATTAAGTTCCTCCCACAAGGGAGAGTTTGGTGTTTGGAAATGGTTTGCAGGAGAGGAACAAGAGATGTTTTTATTGGAGGGTGGTGTCTTCAATTATTTGCAGGGGCAAAACTCCCTTATAAGGCAAATGGCTCTAATTCCATACAGCAGTTATAAAATAGGGACTATCAAACAGAAAGAGTGGCAAGTATTTGCAACCCTTTTTCCAAAGATTCTGATGTCCTTCCTTCCATCACTGATTTAAAGTTATTAAATTTAATGGAAGTATCAATGCACATTGAAAGGGCTATTAGCTATGTAAATGTCAAATTTCTTAAATTTGAGCAAAGTTGACCACATAATGACACTATTAAAAGGCACTTATCATCAGACATTTATGCTTAGAGAAACTTGCCTCAATAACTCTGGAAGAAGGAAAAAAGGTAGTTAAACTGATCCTACCTAAGGAAGAGCCCAGTAGTTTTGAATGGTTGTCAAATGTTCCCCCAAATTGGAGAAAAGTCATCTGCCCAGTAAGAAAGATCTTAAGCAGTGTGTTTCATATCTGCATTTCCACTAACAGTGAAGCATTCCATAATGATTGGACCTTGGGGTAATAAAGAATACACTGTTTCTGTTGGCCTGACTACTGTCAGCTAGCATGGAGATTTACCTTTCTAATTGTTGCACAGCTTTCTTAATCATCTCCGAGTAGGCATGCTGATGTTTTCTGGCTGTTGCTGTTTAAAGTATCAAAAAACTCAGCCAGTGGAATTAAACAGATTTATTATCCTAGCATGTTCTGCTGAGGTTCCACTTAAAAAAAAAAAGCTAGTCTGACTCTTCTGAAGTTATTTTAAAGATTTTTAAATTAAATATGATAAAATATTCCTTGGGTACTTCTATTTAAATTTTACCTAAAGTTTTAAGGGAGTGAATGCTCAATGTTTGAATTATGCTGTTCATATTTGCTAAAGTTAAAGAGGGTAAGAATATACTCAGCATTTGAGAGGCACTAATATTGAGATGCTTTATTTTAGTACAGTGACAACAGAGATGTGATATCTGTTAGGGAGTCGTGTTTCCTCCTTTCCCATTTTGCCCTTATCTCTTTTATACCATCTTGTCTTAAAATAGAAAAAAAAAAAAAAACTATGTGACATGAAGGAACCAAAAATTTGCAAATACAGAGTAATAACTGAAACATGTAACAAAATAAAGCCTTTGGCCTAATTCTCCCAAAGCAAATATTTATCAAGCCTCAACTAAGTGTGCTACTGAATGAGATCCCAGAGACAAGTCAGTGAGACAGACAGTGCCTCGTCTTTGAAGCTGAGGTTCTAGAAAGGTATATCGCAATAAAGCAAGGAAGCAAACAAATGAGTAAACATGCAAACCTATGAAATAAGAGTAAGTTTTTATTGGTTTTGTGAAGGAGGCAAAAAAAGGAAGCAAAAATGTAAAATGGCAAGTGAGAACTAAGGTCAGGAATGATTTCTCTGAGGTGATGACACAGAAGCTGAGATTTGAAGGATTAGAAAGAGAAGACACTGAGCGTATTTCAAACACAAGGGACAGCAGGCACAAAAGCCCTGGAACAGGAAATAGAACTTCTCAAAGTTTTGAAAGACCAGTGTGCTGGTATCAAGGGGACAGGAGGGAGAGTGGTACAAAGTGAGGATATTTTCTTTATGACCTTTAAAATTACAGTTCATCGCAATGCTTAAGAGAAAACACCCTAATCACAAAAACATATCTACATTCACATATATGCCTAAATGTGAACATGAATTTAAGAGCAGAATATATAGCAATATAGCAAAAGAGGTTAATTGTAATTAACAATTAAACATTAAATATAAACAATAACATAAAATAATAACATTAAATATGCCATTGTAATGGCAAGTTTAATATTTATATTTTCCACTATAAATTCAACCAGTAAACAAAAGGTTCTCTTCCTGAATTCCATGACACTGAGTTATTCTGGTTCCCTTCTTACCTCTCAAAGCAACTCTCTTCTTTGTGAGATAAGTTCTCCCTGTCTCTTCTGGACAACTCATTCTCTCCACTTACACTATACACACTGTTCTCAGTGGACCACAATTCTTAACCTTACTTACTGACTATATGTTGATTACCCCTACATTTCTATTCTCAGGCCTGGTTTGTCTCCTAGTTTGAGCCATAGATCCCACTGCACAATTGCTATATCCATATCTATATCCATGGCAATGTCTATATCTGTATTCCATGGGACACTCAAATTCAACATGTCCCAAAATGATCTCACCACCTTCCCCTACTCAAACACAGTGCTATGGCAATATATATGTTTAATTATTTAATAAACATGTATGTTGCATTTTCTACATGATAGACAATCTTATTTACATTACTATGAGATCATATTAATGATGACTCTCATTTTATGGATGTGTGAATTGAGACAAAGGTAACTAATTTGCCCAAGGATATGTTGCTAGTAAGCTGAGGTTTGGACAAAGATAACCTGGCTCCACAGTCAATTATCTCAACTGCCAAACTATACTGCCTCTCCCAGGGAAAGGGTCTCTTCAATCTAACAATCTGGTAACACAGTCCTTTCTAACAGGAAAGTGTTGTGTAATGAGGCTTCAGAACAATGTTGCAAGGAAAGACTTATATTTTACGTGACAAGGTGATTGAGATATCCTCTCCATCTGTAATAAGTATAGAATGTGCTTTTTTAAAAATCAGTTTAAATAATCTGCCAATAACTAAGGAAAAATAAAGCACCTGCAGTAAATTTTGATTGATATGTTACAATATATTTACTACTATATATTCTACTTATTTTGATAAAAGTCTTCTAATTCTTTTAAAAATATATGTTGTTACCAGTTGCTCCACTTGATAAAATTTTTTTTAAAAATCCAGTTTTAAAACCTTGCCCAGTTGCCACCCTGCATTATTTATTGGCCACAGTAAGCATTATTGCGGTTACCTTAATAGATTATATAAACATCTTAGAAGTCTAGGCTCTTAAACAAAGTGCTGCAATGTAAGGATTTGGAACTGCCATCACAGATGGCAGAAAGAAAAAGAAAGAGATTGGTAAGTTTTTTTTAGCATGTATACATAACAGAATTTCTACCTTATATAGGAATAAAAGAAACTATATAGAACAAATAAAATCTTATTTAAAATAATATACAATTGGCAGTAAAGGGAAAGTAACCTTATATGCCCAAAGACCAGAATTAGCATTTTGTATCTACCAATTTACCACAATTTTAGGGGGGGTGGAGATAAATAATGAAGTAAGGATATTTACAAAGTCATGAGCAGTCAATTGAAGTTATAGTTTATGAAAAGACCAAGCTGTTCACTGGTATTTAAAAATTTGTGAATAAATGTTAATTACTATCCAAGGTGCCAGATCTCTGCCTTTATTAATTACTAATAAATTACACATTCATATAAAGTTCACTTTCCCCAAACCAAGAAGGTAATATAATATAAAACTCACTAAGATGTATGGTCCTGGTAAGAACATGAAATAATAAAATGAGTTTTACATTTTAGAAACTGATTAAATTAGGCAAGTCATTTTTTTTCTTGCATGGAAGTGGTAGTTATTTGGTTATTTTAAACAAATTATTTTTAAAGTTCAAAATTAGAAGATTATTTTACACATGAGATTTCCTTAATAAAGACCTTTTGGTATTTTGGTAAGCAATCTCCAGGATAGACCATGTCACACAGATATCACCTGTCTAGAGCTATCAAAACTGATCTATATTACTATTTTGTAGTCCCTACACAGCTGCTTATTGTGCTAAATATTACCATTCATTTCTACCACAGTATTTTTATATGCATGTGTATTTGTAGAGAAAAATTTATATATTTAATAACTCCTGAAATTTCATTCTTGAGCCATTCAAGATCCTCACAAAAAATTTCAATTAGTTTTGAGGTTTATTTGTATTAGTTTTTAGCTGACTCAACTGAATCAACCAGACGCTTATTCTAAATAGACAAAAGCCTTTGTCTCACAGACACTAGATATTTATCTGCTGGAAAAGTTAACATTAGGTACTTGATAGAGCTACTTAATACCTCCTTGTTATTAAGCAACCCTCACATTCAATTTTCTTCCTGCTTTAGTGACATAATTGTTGGTATACTTTCCAGTGGATCACATCACCAGCAAAGGGGTATTATCTCCTTCCTCTGGGGGATGGGAGTGGAGAGGGGAGAGATGGTTGCTCTTATTGTCAAGGCAGAAATGGAGTTTCTCCTCCATTTTGTTTTTCCCCTATGCTCAAGTGCATAAAAACTAAGACCCAGTTACTATGACCATTCTTGGAGATCTATTCCATAGATCTTTTATTACATTTTGAAAATTGGTGATACAACCTAAGATCACTTTTATAAATACATGGAAAAAGGTGAAAATGGACATTTACAACATAAGCCAAACCCTCAGATTTATTTTGCTGAAATTACTCTGGAAATGGAACTTAAGAAAGAGATTCCTCTTTGGCTCCCCAACCCCCATTCTGTTGAATCAAGTTAATAGCCCTGTGTAGTAGATCTCTTTGTCTCTCTTTTATTGGTGAGGAACATGAAACTTAAGTTTTAAATAACTTATCCAAGGGCTCACTCTAAGTAAGTTGTGAAACTTATCAATATTTAGGCTATGTCTCTCTGAATCCAACACTGATGTCCTTCTATTTGGCCAAGCTGCCATCTGATTTGTTACATGTACTCATTGATAGTATTTATAGCTAAAGGAACAAAACTAAAAGTGGGATTGTAGTCAGTGGAACTATATAAATGTGTGTTTAGTCACCATTGATTTACAAGAAGTTACCAACATGTACTAAATTACATCATTGCAAGTAAATGTGTGTAGTGAGAATCAGACTCAGACTGACAAAGAAATCAACATTTCTAACCTCAAAGTATTTAACTACAACATATAAATGAAAGATATCTAAAGAAACATTTCCAGCAGATCAAGTAATTAATAGGAGAGTGATTTTTCACTAACATATGTATGAACTAAGAATATAGACATTTGGCTTTGGCTTTACTTTTCATTACATCCGTGGTCAAAAGATTTGGTGTAATAAAGTATTCAGTTATATCACTATTTAATTCATTCTATTTATGTGTTCACCTATTCATTCATTTCTTTTTCAGGAAGCATTGCCATCATTGTACCTCTAGTTCTCCTGGTGACTTTGATAACCACCTTAGTAATTGGTTTAGTGCTTTGTAAAAGAAAAAGAAGGTAAGATTCAATGGTTTAAACAAAAGGTCAGTAAATAAATTACACATAGAGTTACAGAAATGTAGTGTTTTTTCTTTTATTTTTTTTTATTCTTAAAAAGTGATTTAGTTATTCCAACTGAAAAGTCTTATTTTCGAACCCCTTTATCCTTCTATTTCATTTTAAAGTGAGTATAATTCAGAATGTTCTCCTCCCTTGTTATGTTGACAGAATGGCTCTATTTATATAATCTAATAAAACTAACAAGGGGACATATTAATTAAAATTTCAACAGAATTTTACATTTTTGGCAGTTTTTCCACGAAACAGGAGGAGTCTCTGAAGCACACCCTGTTATCTTAATGTGTAAGATTAGTAATGTCAATACAATGATCCTGAATATGTATTATGTATCACAACTTGTGCATTTCATTCACAAATTCTGCATTGGTTAATTTTATATATTCCTGAGAGTATAATTTTTCAATTTATGTGAACATATAGTTATAAACATCTAGAAGGTGTAGGTTATCTATGGAGTTATCACCCAGAACCAAGTGTTTGTGAGTCAGTTTTTTAAAAAGCATGACTTGGGGATTGAAAACAATCGATTTCAGGGGTGCCTGGGTGGCTCAGTTGGTTAAGCATCTGCCTTCAGATCAGGTCATGATCCTGGGGTCTTGGGATTGAGCCCCTGCTCAGTGGGGAGCCTGTTTCTCCCTTGCCCTCTACCCCTCTTCTCCCTCTACTCCTCCCCCTGCTTGTGCTCTCTCTCTCTCTCCATCAAATAAATAAATTAAAAAAAAAAAGAAAACAATCTATTTCAAAGATTCTTTATCACTAATTTTTTGTCATAGTTTTCAGAAATAAAGGGTAAAAGTGAATTTAAAAAATAATGAATTGGTGAATATTGTTTCAACTCCTGTATTAGCTATTTAAGAGGAATATGTTCCAAGTGCATTTTTTACTGTCAAATCTAAATAATTTAGAGAAATAACTTATCACATTGACTTTTTTTGTTCTTCTATGACTTGATAAATATTTGTTTTGAATAAGTTTTATAAACTTTCTGCGAGTTATATTAAAATAAGTCAGTAAATCTACGAATGTGATAGTTTTATGTATCATGATTGTAATATTGAGATAGTTTACACTTACATTAATGTTCACATATTCCAGGACAAAAACTATTAGAAGACAACCTATTATCAATGGAGGAATCAATGTAGAAATTGGGAATCCATCTTATAACATGTATGAGGTGGATCATGATCATAACGATGGAGGTCTTCTAGATCCTGGTTTTATAGTAGATGCAACAAAGGTAATATGTTTTAAGATGGCAGACAGTAAGCATTAACATTTCTCTGTCATTTATCTATAATGCAGTCCTGAATTTTATCAGCACTTCTTTTATCTGAAGTTACAGTAAAGAACTTTAGGATGTATTGAATGTTATAGTCTTTTTTAAAAGAAAAAATTAAGTTATGGCTTGCTTTCACCTGAAGCATGAAGTTAAAAAAACATGTTTTGGAAAATAGATATGTATTCATTCATTAAGCTGATAAACATGTATAAGGAACCTATATGTATAAGGAACCTCAAATGTGTTGAGATTCTAGCATATCTAAATACCTAGTATAAAA
This sequence comes from Lontra canadensis, assembly GCF_010015895.1. NCBI lineage: Eukaryota > Metazoa > Chordata > Mammalia > Carnivora > Mustelidae > Lontra > Lontra canadensis. The sequence goes on from NW_022631005.1 coordinate 19,747,039, forward strand.
ATACTGATTTATTTTTTAATAATGAAAAGAGTACAGGACTTCATTGTCAAAACAAGTATTTTATTTCCAGTAGTATTTCATTGATTCAACTAAGCTGTGCCCTTGGATTTGTTTGTAATCAAATTGCTTTTGAAAAATATTTTCTACTATAATAGCCTTCCTATCGATTTGAGTCGTATCATTGATAGACACAGCCTAAAAACCTAACTCTTTTGGTAAAGTTTCTATTCTTATCATTATATGCTCAGATTGGCAGCTTTTAAGAGGAATAGATAAATGATACAATTATCCAGACAAAGTAAACTCACAAAGATTCACTATACTTTATTATCTTTATATTTTCCATGAGAATGATAGACTATTTTACTGTGCATTAAGAACATCAATTTGCTATTATGGAATGGTTTTTCTTAGCTTATTCATTCATTTATTGAATAGCTAATTTATTTTCTGATCTATTAAACATCCTTTGTTCAAAATGCACCTTTACATTGTAAATAATCACAGCAACCAATCTATGTCCAAATGGGTTTGCACTCATAGCAATAGCTGTTCCCAAAGATGTTGAATAGGGTCCCATACATTCAGGTTAATTCTGAATCTATGGCCGGATTGTCTAAGCCTGAAATCAATGGTCAAATAGTTATTTCTCAGAAATAGAATCCATTATTAGTGCATGTATAAATTTTTTACACTATCAGAGGATATTATAGTGACTTTTTCCTAATTAGAAGTAAATTTATATTTATTTTTCATTATTAATTCATGAATTAACTCCTACATTTGAAATTGTTAATGAAATAAAACCTAGAAACCTAAGTTTCAGTGTTTTCTACTTTAAAAATGGTAGACTTTAGGTCTTAACCCACTGAGCCTGGGTGGCTCAGTGGGTTAAGCCTCTACCTTCGGCTCAGGTCATGATCCCAGGATCCTGGGATCGAGCCCTGCATCGGGCTCTCCGCTTGGCAGGGAGTCTGCTTCCCCATCTCTCTCTCTGCCTGCCTCTCTGCCTACTTGTGATCTCTGCCTGTCAAATAAATAAATAAAATCTTAAAAAAAAAATGGAAGACTTTATATATGGTGCACATTGTTATTTGATAATTTATCTATGAAGAAGATAAATAATAGACTTCTCATATTCTTTGAATTTTTCTTAGGAAGAAGTACACTGTCTGTAAGTATAATATGAACTGATGAGGACATACTTTATACACTTTTCCTAAGGAGAGTTCTCATTTTCCCCATCATTTTTATTCCTAGTGATAGAATTAAGCCAATTTTGGATACATAAAGAAAATGGTTTTTAGTACTCCATTTAAAAATTTTTCCACATTTACTCTAAGAAAATAAAACTATGCTTCAGTGCCCCTCAGATACACTATTAATTTACTTTGCACATAACATGCAATAAATATTTATTTACCAATTTGTTGACTGATTGACCAAAATTACATAAATGTGATTTAGATGGCTGAGTCTAGCTAGCTTCTGATTTTTGAAATGTAAATATAAATTGTTGCATAAGAAGCAACTGCAAAAGACACAACTAGTCCTAATAGGTATAAACACTTACAGAAAGCAGAGGACCACACCAAAGCAACCTTAATAATCTAATGGTTTTCATAGGGTATGCGCTGAGTCATGATGGTTTGATATAGTCATGATGTGATCAAATACAAACTGCATTACACATAAAGAGGATTTTATAGAGCATTTTCATTATTTTCAAAATGGATAAAATTTATACTTCAATCATACCTTCTAATCAAAATAACTGAGGAGTAAGTAAAGTTAATAAAAAAGATTTGACTATGGAGGCAATCGCAGAACAGTTTGAAGATTACAAAAAAGGAAATTAGTATTCACTGGTTTTATGTCCAAATTCATCTCAAATGTAACTTAGATTATTCTCAGTATTTTTTCAATGAAAACTTTGTGGGAGAAAATGAAGAGGCAATATTGACCAGATTTTATATTTAAAATCTTTTACTGAGACCCTTGCCCCTATCCCAAACTTTGTGATTACTCATTAAGAGTCGATAGTTAATGTTTTTTCAATTCACCTTTAATTTTCTTCAAATTTGTACATTAATTTTTTATGCTTTTCAAATTTTTGCCTAGTTTTCCCCCCATTTGGATCACTAATAAATACTTCATCCCAAATATAAGTGTGTACCAGATTGGCTAATTCTGCCCTTAGATCCAAGAAAACTTAAAGTCAGTGTTCTTGTACAGAGACTTAGTGAACTAGTTTAATTAATAATTCATCTGGAGAGTCAGATTTCCAAAATAAAGATTTTTTAAAAATGTAACATTTTTAATTCTTTTTAAATATAGAGTGGTGATGAATCTTTAATTAGAAGCAGTCATATATTTGAGTGTTCAAAATGGGCTACAGTCAGAACTTTTCAAAGGGACAAAACCTTAAGTGGGGGAGTGTTGTATATTTTTCACAGAGTGGTTAACAAAGATATGCTTTATTTGGGAAGGATGAAGTTAAATAAATAGAAATGTATGGAGGTATCTTGATGTATGGCGTGTCTATCAGTAAGCTGTATGTAACAGAAATGTCTACTTAAAAATCACAGATCCAATATTTATGTTTTTTTCTCAATCTACTAAAGCTATGATGAACACACCGTTTGTGTCCCAGGGCTAATGAGTATTTTTATGCTATTTTTATGACTTAATATGAGTTTATGTCAATGAAAATCATTCTATGATATTAGATTGGAAACTAAAATTCTCTGTTTACATACAGGCCAGGTATATAGGGGGAGGGTCCAGTGCTTTCAAGCTTCCACACACAGCGCCTCCCATCTACCTAAACTCTGATTTGAAAGGACCACTCACTGCTGGGGTGAGAGAAGAAAATTCATTATTCCATATCCATTCCATCACAGAACCCCTCGCAATGAAAGATAATGGCGAGACTTAGATAGGGGCTGTCTTTAATTGAGTTTTTAATTAACAAGAGATTTCAAAACAGCATTAAAATCAGAGGCTTATGTTAGATGTCCTGCTTATGCAAGATTTCATAGAAAACATGTTATCATTTTAGACAAGCTATTAAGTAGAAATATCTCTTCTGCTGATTTTGAAAATGTCACAGCACTTTAACAATAAAAAATGAGTATTTGTTATTCTTAGATATCTCTAGCTAGAAATTTAAATTGAATAATTTAAACTTAAATTCATGTTTGGCTTTATTCACTTCCTATTATGATGTTTTGTTTAGTATTTGCAAGTTTGATGTCAATTTAAATAAAAATATACTACAAAGTGTGGCATCATGTTGAGAAATTAGAAATGGCCTAATGAGACCACTTTAAAATTTTTTTTAATTAAATAACTAGTTTGTAGTGGAAGGTACTTGATTTTGAGTTACATGGCTTATGGTAGAAGGAAGAGGGATCAAAATAAGAGGTATAAAATTTCCTAAGGATGAGTATGTTCTCCCTTGTACCTCTCTCCCATCAGCTGTTTTTCATTCTCATTTTTTATCATGGTTGTTTCATTTGCATGTCTCAAAGATTATATGTTTCTTTGTTGTAACTAAGATTTAGTGTTCTGCATTTGGGAAGACAAAACTAAACAAAAAGTAGGCAATAATTTCTTGGGTTAAGTTGCAATTAATAAAACAATAAACACTGTATGTTTTTCAACTGAAAGAGATCACTTCTGCATGTCTCAATTCTACTTCAAAGTGCTCTGAGTTTCTATGAAAATTAAGATGACAATGAACTTCACAATTTCTTGGAAGTGTCCAAAAGTACTTACAGTAATAAATACATATGAGTTGTTTGAAGCAAAAATACTCTTTATTTTAAAATCTATTCCACCAATATGTTTTATTATTATTTTCTTTTTCTGTTTTTAACTTCCTATTGCAACAATTATAAGCTTAAGCAATTAGATGACCTTCTGTAAACACCTCCTTCCTGCCACTGCTGTAGTAGTAAGGGGGCAAACACATGGACTGAAAATAAGATGATTTGGTTTAATGTTTTCTGCTTTTAAATAAAGTCTCAGTGAATATTGTCTTCACAAAGATATCCTCGAGCTTTTACTATTATGTCAAAGTTCTACTTAGATTCATAACTTACCTGAAAAACGTACAATTATGTTTTTATCTAATACCACACAAAAGTCAACTAAAGCCTGTAAACAGAATTTAAATTACATATGTATAATTACTATTTAGAAAATTAAATGTATTGCATATAAGTGTTATTAATATTGAAAGACAGACATCCTAGAAAATAATTAAGGTGGTCAGAATTGAAGATAAAAATTGAATTTATTTTTTTTTCTCCTGCAGACAACAAATTACTCCAATCCAGTGTATGCAAAACTATATATGGATGGGCAAAATTGTCGGAACTCCTTAGGAAGTGTTGATGAAAGGAAAGAACTGCTTCCAAAGAAAATAGAAATTGGGATAAGGGAGACAGTGGCATAATCAGTGATACCTTTTATATGCTGTAAAAATGTATAAAATATAAGGATTACTTTTGTATGTTCCAACAGTATTATACTTGTTTTGGCATCAGCATTACCTCCTTCTTTATCTTTCTCCTGGCTAATTGTTTTCTGAGTTCTCTGGGTTTTACTTTTTGCTGATGACTATTGATTGACCATTTGTATGGTATTTTTATGAAAAAGAACTGCACTACAATACAATTTACAACAATGCTGCTGATATGATTCACCTTTGGATTTGTTAAAATTAAAACAACATATTCCTTTGTAGTGTGAATATGAGCAATCTATTTTATATGAACTTTTTTGTTTCTACTTATTCAACGAAGAGAATCTCTGCACTTTTTCATTATATGGTCTGAAAGCTGTAATACAATGTCATTTTACTTTTCCATTTAAACTGATGGAAGAATGATTGAATGGTCAACTCTCTTCTTTGTGCCCATTAAGGTTGATTCAGACTACTGAAAATATCTAGCCCTCACAAGTCCAGCATCACCTGCTTTGAAATTAGCCTTAGATTGCCAAGCGATAGATGAAAATTTTGAGGAAAAACTTTAAAAATATATACAATTAATAATTTGCATGAATACCTATGACTACGTTTGCCAAAATTTAATGGACTGTATGTGATATACTAAACATATACACCCTATAAACAACAGTTATATTTAGGTGGTAGAACATAGCAAAAATATAACCAGAAGTGGAAAGACCACACTTGCTATGGGATAAGACCTTTTGTTCTCCCTCGGTCCTGAGGTAAATAGCCAGCCTAGAGCACAACAGGGCAATGGGTACTCATGCCTTAGGAAGTTCTTCCTAGTCATGTGCATTTTGTGGAAGATTAACCCAATCCTTTACAACACAGAACACAGAACAATAATATATAAGCACACAAATTGATGACAGAACTTCTATTATGTGAATGCATTCTCTTTGCTAGGTCAAGAGAAAGAGGTAAAGCAGCCATTATAGTATAGAGTAGTTGGTAAATATTTTCAATATACAGTATGACTAATCCAATATTTGCCCTATTCAAAATATATTCTTAAGTGACTTAAGGTTATAGAAGAACAATTATTTGTCCATAATCAAAGGTGGAGAGTGTAAATGCTGACCAGTTACTCTGGTACTCTAGTTTCTTTTGGTTATGCAAAATACATGGACCCCATTCACTTTTTTGTTTGTTTGTTTTCAAATTTTGATTGAAATAAGTACGATTTATTTAAGTTGTATAAAAAAGGATAGCATTTTTATACGGATATCTTTAAAGGCACAAAAGATTTATTCACAAGGTATGGAGGGCTTTTTGTTCCTCTGATAGACATGACTGACTTTTAGCTGTCATAATGTATTAACCTAACAGATGAAATATGTTTGTGGTTGCTCTTTATCCCTTTGTACAAGCATTAAAAAACTGCTGTTTTATAAAGAGACTTTTTGTTGTACTATGTGCATGCATACTACCTATTTCTAAACTTTGCCATATTGAGGCCTTTATAAACTATTGATTTATGTAATACTAGTGCAATTTTGCTTGAACAATGTTATGCATATCATAAACTTTTTCAGGTTCTTGTTTAAGTACATTTTTTAAATTGAACAGTATTTTTCATTTTGGTTATAATAGTCATTTTGCCTATGTTTCTACAATGAAGTGTTAAAGACTTTATAAAAAATTGTTGACTGACTTATTTAAATGAAATTCTACATATTTAAGTGCTTGTGTTGGGTAGTTTTTAAAAGTAAGAAAATTCTTTTCTTTGTGGACTGTAATATCCATAGGAAACTATTTTAGTAAACATGAGACATAATTTTTGTTATATCCTTAGAGCATACTGTGTGGGTTGGGTTGATTTCATTACATCACTTTTAAAAGCACAATAGAGAAAGCACTTTCTCTCTTCTTGAAGCAGAAACATTTTCCTTGTTTTGTATTTTCCCCCAAGGTATATTGTTTATTACGGATTCTTATATTACAATAGAAAGAGAGGTAGGTTATACACACAGTAGTGTGACAATTGTGTTGAAATAAGCCAAAGCTCTTCCTGCCTTTCCCATTCTCAGAAAGTGTACTTTATGGAAAACTCAGATTCCATTAGATTCTGTGTAGGCATTATTTTGTAAGTGGAATGGTTATTGGTATATATCATCCTGGAGTATCATCCTGGAGAAGCAAATACAGGAAGGTCTGTTTTACTGGAGCTGTCTTTGAGTTATATTATCTAAAGTGGACTTTTTATATCAAAGCTTTATAAATGTAACTGAAATTATTATTTGAAAGAAACAGAACCTAGAGATTGAGATGATCTTGATACAATTACCAGTGTTATAAATATTAACATATCATATATGATATACAGACAACTAACACCCAGAGTCTGGCACAACAACCTGTTTTCTCACTACAGCATTGATGAAAACCATAGTTGAGAGAATTCAGGATATACTTTTTAACCCCGAGGTCCCATCTACATTATCATGATCCTTATGTCCACATTATGATTTACCATCCCATGCTGGTTCATTCAAGTCCACATCAGAGTTCATAGTCTTTCTTTTTGCAATTATTTTGCCTTCAATCTTTACAGGACAAAGATATTTTTTCAACTACTTAAATTTATTCTATTTATATAGCTCTAGCTCTTTCAATTCTCTGATGCAAAAACTCATATAAATGCAAGAAATTCAGATATATAATTTTCCTCTGTGGTTACCATTCTTTATAAATGCCATCACCAAATACTTCCTAAAACATTCCTTCAAGCTTTGATGGAACATATTTTCTAAAAATGAATGCTTCCTGGTGAATTCTCCTTCTTATCCAAAATGACTATTCATCCAAAGTATGGGGTTCCAACCTGTAGACATTTAGACCCAGTTAATTCTTTATTGTCCTCTGTAAGGAAGGATATTTAGCAGGATCTCTGCCTTCTAGCCACTAAATGTTACTGACACCACCCAAAGTTGCAACAACCAAAATGTCTACAGACTTTGCCAAATTTCTTCTGAGGAAAAAATTACACTTATTAAGAACAAATGGTCTAGGGCTGTGTTCTACCTTCCACTATTAAAAAGCTCTCGGATGAAATAGCTAAGTCAAAAAGAGGGAAAAAAAGAAGGAAGGAAGGAAGGAAGGAAGGAAGGAAGGAAGGAAGGAAGGAAGGAAGGGCACCTCAGCATGAGAATCATGGCGCTCCCTCCAAGTTTTTAAGTTTTTAATACTGATGATACATGAGTTATAGAAACTTGGTATTAGTAAAGTGACTATACAATAAAACAACAAAACAAAACAAAAAAGGGAAAACCAACTAAAGGAGAAAGTTTCATTTAGAAACTCTCTCAGTTTTGTGTAAATTTGGGCTATTTTAATTTACATACATGTGTTTTATTTGGCCATTTACTGCCATTTATGATGATGTTTTATTTTGTTTTGTATTTGATTATATGCTTATTTTGTTGGTTCTTGAGATTGAGATTTAAACTTGTACTTTTCTTGTACAAATGTTACTTTCCGTTTTTATGATGACTCAGATATGAAGAAGTTCAATACTCAATGTATGTCATATCTACTATAAATGAACTATAATATGCAAAATACCCACAATTTCCAAACCCTAACTGGGGAAATTGGTATATGTGATGAAAGGAATAGGGAAAAAAATACACTGCTTATTTTCCTTAAGCCTCTCACATGTCCATATCTTCAAACAGATAATCATGATGTGAAATCTGATTCCTCTCTAAGAACACTACTATTTATAGTCAAGCTTTTCATGTAGTATTACTTTAAAAATTAAAATATAAAAGATTAAGAATCCCACTGAATTGAGCAAAATATAACTCACCACTTTTTGAAAGCTGTTTTCTTTACCTAATGCTACATTCCAGTTTCCATCAATTTAATGAAAACTTTTTCAAAATTAGATGATATAATTTGATATAAATTAGGATCATTATTTAAATAGAATTCCTTGAATTATAACTTGTAAGAAAAGGAGAGATTCAAGCAGTTCTTTGTGAAGATGACTACCAGATAATATAGCACACCAAAAAATGATTTTTCCATATATTTTGAATGTGAGAAAGGCAACAAAAAGAGTGAGAAAATGGTATTTTTTGGTTCTGCTACCAATTCCATTGCTAATATACCCAGAAAGTTAACACATCAAGAAAAAGATATAGGTAATTAACAATATACAGAGTTTTATTTAGAACAACATTTAGTTTTTGATGATGTAATATCCACAGGTCCAGGAACATGTACTTCATAATGTGTTATTCATGTATCCAGTTTAAAAAAAAAAATGAAGTGAAATGAGTTCTTTGGTTTAACTTTTCTGTAGTAGTTATACCTAAATGACTATAACTTAGTCTGAAAAATAGTTTCTAGTGAATGCTATCATTTTTTTTGTATCCAAAGTGATCAAAAATCAGAAGAAAAATTGGTACTAAAGATGGCCTATTTGATAAATTCTATGTTTAGAATGTGTTTATTCTCTCTGATGGATAGTCTGCCCCTTTAACTGGGGTTTGTAAGATAACAGTGAACTGAAGCAATGCAGTACTGAAGCTTTACTCATTTGTTCACTCCAAGATAATTTTGTAGCTGTAGTTTCTTCTGCAGTTTTAATACATAAAATATGAAGTCCTGATGCAATTGATTTCTAGCTATTTATGCCATAGTAACTTGGGAAACCAATAATAAAACTCATAAACTTTCAAAAGATAAGGTCCATAACAAAAATCATACACATCTTATTCAGGTCAGTAATTTAACTATAAATGAGAAAATATTTATTCACATACAGCATAAACTGTGAAATATGATTGAGAAAAAAAATCAGGAGTTTGAAATATGAGGCTGTTTATGGAGATACTTAAAAAACAATACACAGGGCGCCTGGGTGGTTCAGTGGGTTAAAGCCTCTGCCTTTGGCTCAGGTCATGATCCCAGGGTCCTGGGATCAAGCCCCACATCGGGCTCTCTGCTCAGCAGGGAGCCTGCTTCCCTTCCTCTCTCTCTGCCTGCTGCTCTGCCTACTTGTGATCTCTCTCTGTCAAATAAATAAATAAAATCTTTTAAAAAAAATACACAGAGTTTAAGTTTAGAGTGAGCTGTATTTGTCAGTAGATAATGTCAAAAGTTAGGTAGGAAGTAACTGGTCAATGAGATTGCAAACAGGAGTAACCTCTGTCCTTGCAGTCAGCTAGCATCAATGGTAATTTTGTGGAAATCCATATAAGTACACAACAACAACAATAACACACACCCCATATATTTTCACACACTGACTCTGATGACCCATTAATTGTGAAGATGGCATTTCTCTCCTATTTTATGTAAAATTCAGTCATGTTTAGCTTCTCTGGCTTATAATTTCAGAAAGTCACTACTCTTCTCCAGAGTGGTAACTTCTCCATTTGCTTCTCTGTTTTTCCTATCCAAAGTGACAGTACAGAAGGCCAGTATTCCTCATCGACTATTTTGTTATAACCTGTATCCCGTATTGCTTATTCTATTGAAAAAAAAAAAAAGTCATTTTAGAAAATTAGAAAATAAATATAAAGAAAAAAGAAAAACTACCACTAAGTTAAAACACTAGAAATAACCAGTTACCATTTTAAAGAATTTTCATTTGTTGTAGGCTCATGCAAAAATTTAAATTTTCTATCCTGCTTCTAAAATATAACATTGGAATATTTGTTTTTATGTCTTTCCTGGGCTTTTATTTGGTTACTTATTTTTATTCAGCTTCTGTTTATCCTATACAGACTTCATATTGCATGGCTTTATTTTTGTCTTTCGATTTGAAAGTTATTTATTTATTATTTGTTTTACTGTTAAATAATTTTAACTTTTAAAAATGTACTAATAATTACATCCAAAATTTTAAAATGTCTCTCTCTTTTCCCCTCTAACATGAGAAGTTTAATATCCTTAGACTCCCCTAATCTAACTTACCCTCATAGTTTTGGTGCAGTTTGTGGTTTTATTTTGACAAATATTAAATGAAGTAGTATTTTTATATTTTTGTCTTCTTTTTATTAATTGGAATATTTTCAAATTTAAGTGTTTCTCTTTTTAATCTTCATTCCTTTTACTACACGATTTTTTCATTCTTTATTTTTATTTAAGTCTAATTTTATTGGTATATTTCATCAAGTATACTTATAAAAAGCCTTTATCTGTGGTATATTGCTGAGCTGTTGTATTTATACAAACATTTCTCTAAGGTCTTCAAAAAGAAATGTCAACTCAACTCAACGTATGGAGATTTTCCATTTCTTGCAAAATTAAGTTGCACCTGCCTCACACTGCCTGCTGGTATTCAATGTTGTTAAGGATAAGTCTGAGACCAAACAGATTTTTCTTTTTTTGTAACATTTCTCCCCAGACTTAAAAACACAAAACAAATTATAATAAAAATATTTTGCCACATATGCACTTATGTTTTTTATTAATTTTGTCTACTTAAAACGTTTATAGATGAGATTCATTTTCTTCAAGGTATTTTTATTACTTTTGTCCAAATTGATTTAATACACAGAAGTTCTTAGGTTAAGTCTTTTTTTCTCACACCTGTATCATTTTAATAATTTTTTTTCTTTCATTTTAGAAGAGATTTTCAAGTTTCTGCCCTGCATTTTTAGTTGATCTTTTTCCCTGCAGATTCAATTGATTTTTCATGTATGCGTGTACCTCGGGAATGAGTCTGTCCTTTTTTTTTATTCAGCTTCCTTCTTAACTTAGTTTTTCTTTTGTCCTGTTTAGTGTATTTTTTTCTCATGGCTTTCCGCTGAGGTGTCGTAGTAATTGTTTCCTACTCACAATACCAACCAGTTTTCAGAAGTTCTCTTTTTCAACAATTCTGTAAGCCTATGGAACAATGCCTTCATGTCCCTTTGCTATTAAATTAAAATTAGTAATAGCCAAAGGTCCTTCTTATGTTTTTCTTTACTATTTATTGATTTTTATTTACAGAGAAAACACTGTACTTCCAATGCTGTCCATATACATAGTATATGCAATATGTACTTTTTCCCACATTCCATCAATTTATGCCTCTTAAATATCTTTCTTAGGCCTATAACTCCTGGACCATTTCTCCCTCTTACATCCTAGTGAATCTCTCGTAAAACCCAGTGTGATTATTTTCATTCTCATATCACTATATTTTTATTTACTTAAATAATGAAACAAAGAAGTGCATAAAAATGTCAATGCTCCTGTTTGCCATAGTACCAGATTCTTTTCTGTAATCCACATTCAGCTACATCCCCAAATATCATGCCCTATGTTGTGCTCTAACCTTCTATAAATTCAACAGGAGAGAGACAAACTTCTCCAGTGCATCCACACCCCTTCCCTTTCTTAGAAAGGGTCCTAGGTATCTGTCTATTTTCTGGCAGCATCACTCTTTGAAAGACTGTAGTACCATGGATTGTGGGCAGTGACTGTTCAGTGGAAGGATGGCTACCCACTTACTTTTCTAATACAGATTCTAATACAGATTTCTAATACAGACCCAAGATTTGCATCTTGATAAAGAATATGGGGGGGGAATCCCCCCAGAACATTCCAGAACCATGTGTCATATTTCTTTGAGATTTATAATCTCCCTGGTTTCCCTTTTGCTGATCCCTTACCCCTTCAGCCAGAGAAAGTCTGTTGTGTTTAAGTGGTCATGGATTTAGATTGAACCAACCTAGAAAATCTCTTCATTTTAAGGTCCACAACCTTAAATAAATTTGCAAAGTCCCTTTTAGCAGTAAGGTAACATATGCACAGATTTCAGGGATTAGGTTATACACATATTTGAGAGGCATTATTTGGCCTTTACTCTTGCTTTCTGCCCTTGGGCATCTCTGAGTTAGTGCAAAAGACAAGCTCTAGATGTTCTCCCCATGATGTTAAATAAATTCTCTCATATTCTTCCTCAGTGGTCCAACTCTTTTATGATCCACTCTAGAATGTGCTCCCCCTCATATCATCCAGGTTTACAGTTCTTCCTTACTCAAGCTGCACTCTAAGTTGACGATTATTTGACAACAAATGAAAAAGGACCGACCATGGGGAGAGCAAGAAAGTCTGCAGGAATCCACCTGGAACTCAGGCACGTGTGACCTGGGAATTTGAAGGTGTCAATGCTCCATGGAACAAACATTAACCAATGGAGCAACATTAACCAATAAAAAATATCACATCCTCATTTTAGCTAATTTTCTGCTTCATTCTTCCTGTTTCTTCTGAAGTTCTCTGAGAAACCAGCCCAAGTTTCACACAGCAGTAATCAATTTGAAAATATCCATCTGTATAGCTTTCGTACTAGTCCCAGTTTTCCTTCCATAGTCTCCAGATCACAATCCAATATAAACTGCATAAAGCCTTTGTCTCAAGCTCTGCTTTGGGGAATATGAAGGAGCCTGACAAAGCGAAATATCAGGAAGGAATTCTAAAAGAAAGTCACCCATCAGTCATATATAAAAAAGACCCCATTGTTTGGGATAAGTGGGGTGATGATTACCCTGATATGTGGAACACCACAATTTCTAACAGTCCCACTAGCAGGGACTAGGTTGAATTATAGATAGATGATCAAGGGCCACCTGTTTGGCTCAGTTTGTTAAGTGCCAGCTCTTGATTTTGACTCAGGTTATGGTCTCAGGATCGTGAGATTGAGTCCTGTGCAAGGCTCCAGGCTCTGAGGGAAGTCTGCTTGAGTTTCTTTCCTCTGCCTTTTCCTCTGCCCTTCTCCCTTTACCCCTCCCCCTGTCTTCACTCTGTCTCCCTCAAATAAATAAATTAATTAAAAAAAAAGAAGATTAAGCATTGACTTATATGACAGCTGTGACTCTTAAACAATATGGAACAACAGTAATTATAAACATTGTATTATTGGATGACTTATTTAAGGCTTAAAAAACAAAATAAACAGGTTGGGTAATAATCAACTTAAGGTACACGGTGTAGGTCAGAAGACCAAAGGGTTCTATGTCAATTACTAGTATTAACTTTGCAATGAAAAAAGGAAATACTCAAAACTTGTGAGAGTTGTTGAATATAGCATCCAAATGGATGAAGATAACAAGGTACCTTAAAATCATCATGCCTCCCATTTAGTGGGGGTGTTTGGACTCCAAGTAAAGAATAAAGTTCTGGCCCGAGTTTCTCATATAGTGGATTAGTACATCCAAGGATCTAACCAGAAGTTATTCTCTGTCCCGTCAGTACACAATTGAGATGCATATACTGAGGATCTGGCACAACACTGACATGCACTGGGGGAGGAAAAGCCCTTATATTAAGGGCTAAGTGGATGTTCCCCAAACTGCCCTATGTTCTGGCCAAATAGTAAAATAAAAACAAAAACAAATTCCCAGAGAAATTTCAGAGATTTATGGCACAATTAAAGATTTAAAAGATGTGGTGGTGGTGAATCCCATCTTAAACCATTTATCTAAATAATAAATAAACCAAACAAACAAACTGTGGCACTTTGTTTGCAGCTATTGATCTGGCAAATGCATTTCTTAAATCACTATCAGAGGAAAGATTAAAAATCTCTTTAATGCTTGAAGAAGAGTAATATGCATTCACTTTGACCATAGAACTATGTTCACCCACCTTTTTTTTTAAAAGATAGATAGATTGATTGATTGATTTTAGAGAAAGAGAGTGTGCATGCACACACAAGAGGGGCAGAGGGAGAGAAAGAGAATCCTCAACAGACTGCACTGAGCATGGAGCCCAACACAGGGCTTGATCCCATGACCCTGAGATCACGACTTGAGAATCAGATGCTTAACCAACTGAGTAACCCAGGTGCCCCCAACCTTCTTCAGGATCCTGAGTCATCTCACACTTTGCAGAACCACACAGTGACATGGGGAGGTCATTCAAATGTTTAGTAAATATAACCATGCCAAATGCGAACTTTCTAGGTGGATATTTATAGGTTTATAATTGAAAATCGTTTGCAAGACTTACATTATTGTGACCATTTTGGTAGTGCTATAAAACTCCAGACATAAGGTGAAGTTTAGAACTAAATTATTTTTTTTGCCTAAATGTTTTTAGGTAACTAAATGAAAAACACTACTTGAATTCTACATTCCATTTATTTTCTATGGACTCTTCAAATTTGGTGTTACTTGCACTTTATTTTTAATATAAGTTTTGTTCTATTAAGATATAATCTTTGGGGGCACCTGGATGGCTCAGTGGGTTAAACCTCTGCCTTCGGCTCAGGTCATGATCTCAGGGTCCTGGGATCAAGCCCCACATAGGCCTCTCTGCTCAATGGGGAGCCTGCTTCCTCCTCTCTCTCTCTCTTTCTGCCTGCCTCTCCACCTACTTGAGATCTCTGTCTGTCAAATAAATAAACAATATCTTTTTAAAAAAAAAGATATAATCTTTGCCTATAGATTTCTCTTTTGCTTACTTAATGATATTTAAAATAGTGCACTTTTATTCACCTTAAATATTGCAGCAGAAAATATAAACCTTTTTGAATATTTACTTTGCCATCATTATTACTTGCAGCATGATGCCAGCACATTCATGGAAATGCTCCTTTTTGGCCTATATTAGATTGTAAAATGAACTCTGAGTCCTATGCTTGTAAGTGGATATATATAAATATTTGAAATGAATGTCTTCAATGGATTCTGCAAGACAAGATCCCAACCCTTGACTCTCAATTAATTAGTACAAAGAAAGAAAATCTAGACAAACAGCTTCCTAATTCATTTGATAGCTAATTAAAATGCATTCTCTGTAGAAGTCATTTGACTCTCAATTACAATTAAATATGCAAGGTTATCAGAACACTGCAAGCAGAAAGCTGAAAGTAATCTTCCCTGTTAGAATGAACACATCAAGGATGGTTCTGTGTGGTAAGGAAAGGTTTCATGTAACACAGCTAGCTGTGTTGTTCATTTACCGTTCCCACAGGACCATAGAAATAATAATGTCACTGCTGATCCTAGGATCCCATCAGCTATAGTAGTTTCAAAGTTAAAACCTAGTGAACTGTTAAAATTGTTTGTGGACCCCTCAAATATCAACTAGAATGGTCTTAAAAAAAAAAAAAGCTGTCAAGATTTGCCTGTTGCTCAAATGGTGTTGGGTTAATTTTGTCATAAAATTAATGATGCACTTAAGATGAAGAGATTTATGATTATCTGCAAGCACTTCTAATTGAGTTAACCCAACAGAGTAGCTTCCAATTCATACAACTCCAAAAAAGAATTATTAATAAGGTGCCCAAATTGTATCCTCCCTTTTTGACTGAAATCAATAGACTATTAAAATTACTACCTCGTTTTTACTTCAATTACTGTTTTTTTTTAAACCCAGAATCCATTTTTTTCATAAGATGACAGTATTTTTCATGCATTTCAAGCTCAATTGTTTCCTTAAATTAACCTATGAATAAAAGCCTTTTTGAGCCTTAGAAGAAAACCTTACTATCTATATGTAATTAAAACATGGTCCCTTTATTTCGTTTCTATTATTAAAATGTAGGATGATTTTATTTGACTTCACCAGCTGCATTTTAAAAAGGCATTCGTGTGTTAAGTGGTATACTGAAGAGACATTGATAAAAGGCCTATACCTAAAATCCTAAATATCCTGCATATTTCAGTGGAACTATTATGATAGGGATAAAGAACAGGGCCACTCTGCTCCCTTTGATGGTTGTATCTGAGATAGAAACGGCAGCTTGAAGATTTTAACAAGCTCTGGTTAAATGTGTGTCATTTCTTCTTTACAAAAAATCACTTTCATGCCACTAGACTTATGATGTGCCAGTTTCCCATTACAGACCATTTGGCTAAGATACGACCTAGTTATCGCTATGGCCAGTTCACTGTATGGCAAGAAGGAAGTGCCAAATTCGATTTATCTTTGAGTGCAGATTTCAACAAAAGAACAATCAGTTTTGTATAAATGAAATGACTAGAAAAATCTGGCAAATCATATTTAATATTTAAAATGACACATACTCTACATATCAAAACTTACATGAAAAGATGAAGAATTTCAGACTTTAGACCCTCATAATTGAATATAAGTCCATAATTAAGCCAATAGCATCTGTTGACCATCAAGTACAAGGCCTTTGTTTTTTCTATCATTTTGAATTACCCATTTAAGTAACTATAATTAATAAAGATAATTTGTGAATAATAGAACCTTTGTTTTTAAAGTGTTATCTATATGATATAGATATATATAAGATATAGATATATATCTATATCTTAAATCTACTGTTATCTGTTTCTGCATTTCTATTAATATTAATATTAATTTATGATATATGTAATTTAACTTATTTTAAAGTTGCTTTCTTTCACCTGGACTTGGGGATTAAATCATGCATGTTAAATCATGGGTCATCATTTCAGTGATTCCTTGAAATCCTAGTATTGTCTTTGAAGGTGGTATTAAAGCACCCCATGATCAAACATGGCAGTTACTTATCCTAAAATCAGCCCCAACCTATCCAAGCCATGCTCAAACAACGTAACACAATGCATGTGATAGTAATTTTATCACTTTTTGAGTACATATTTTTTATCTATACAAACCCCTAAAGTGTTTCATTTCATGGATTTGTTTTCACTACAGAGATAACATATATACTAACTATATGTTAACATGTGTAAACTGGATGTTAGCTAAAATGGCTCTTTTCAAAAATGCGGGGTACCATTTCAAGAATTCAGTATTCAGGAACACATTCTTGGCATAACATTCCAAATTTCAGAGGGCATGTCCAACTTACCTAATCGATCTCATTGTATTGAAATAAGACCTAATTTACCACGGTTTCCAAAAGACATATGCAATTTCTTCCGATACTATTAAAGAAGTTGTATGTGATGGGGTACCTTTTGCCTACTCTCTTCAAGTAAGCTCTGTGTTAAAAATGTCTCTTTGTATTATAGGATAATCTAAGATTTCTTTTTTTTTTTCCACTTTTTATGTAAATTCCAGCCAGTTAACACAGAGTAGTATTAGTCTCAGGTATACAATATAGTAATTCAAACCTTTCATACAATAGCTGATGCTTGTCACAAGTGTCCTCCTTAATCCCCAATACCTATTTCACCCATTCCCCACCCACCTCCTCTTGCAAGCCATCAGTTTTTTTCTCCATAGTTAAGAGTCTCTCTCTTGGAGTGCCTGGGTGCTCAGTCAGTTAAGTGTTTGCCTTTGGCTTAAGTCATGATCCCAGGGTCCTGGGATTGAGCCCTGGTAGGCCCCTTGCTTGATGGAGAAGCTGCTTCTCCTTCTGCTTGTGCTGCCACTTCTTGTGCTTTCTCTCTCTCACTCTCTCTCTCTCTCCCATTGTCAAATAAATAAATAAATATCTTTAATAAATAACAAATAAAGATATAAATATCTTTATAAATATAAATAAATAAATAAATAAAAATCTTTAAAAAAGAAAAAAAAAACAGCCTGTTTCTTGGTTTTCCTCTCTTTTTCTTCCCCTTTGTCTGTTTGTCTTGCTTCTTAAATTCCACATATGAGTAAAATCATATTCTATTTGTCTTTCTCTGATGAAAATTCAAAGGGATACATATACCTCATGCTTAAGGCAGCATTATCTACAGTATCCACATTATTATGGAAACAGCCCAATATATTTCTGATGAAGATATATTTCTGATGAAGATATATTTCTGATGAAGATATATTTCTGATGATCCTAACAATATATTTCTGATGAAGATAATAAAATCCTCCTTGATCATAAAGCTTTTCAGATTTCTGTATTTTCTTAGAGGATATTAAAAATGGAGTACAACATCACTTTGGTTTTCAAGAACCTTAGTAAATCCCAGAAAAATCCATGTTGACATGAAAATCACAGGTAAGGTTGCTTTTTTTTAGGCAAATTAAAATTTAGATGCATCACATATCTAATTTCCTGGAAGTTACATTAAGAACACTTGCATATATAAGACATAAAATATGTTGGAACTGGGACGGGGTGAGGGGCGGGGGGGGGGGAAGTAGGGGGGAAAGGGGGACCTAAATATCCTCAGGTCCCAGGAGTTCAGCTAAATAGTTATCAAGCCATTCTGAACACTTACAAACTCAACAGGAGATTGAAGAAAAGAATAGCAGCATTTTGAGGAACAGAAAAGCGACCACTTACTGGAAGGTAGGAGTTGCAGAGAAGTGAATCCTAGGCGATATACAGGAAGATAGCCCATGGGGAGAGGGGTCAGCTCCTGGCAAGCTGTAGAGCAGCAGAGCACAATATTGGATTTTTAGAAGTCTACTCTACTGAGGGACAACACTCCAGAGGCTAAGCAGGGGTTGGAGCACTCACAGGGACAGGGCAGTCTCAGGACCTGCAGGGTAACAAAAAGACCAGGGGTGCCTGAATGCAGAAGAGCTTCCAGGGACAGGAGCGGGGAAGCCAGCTGCAAAGACAGAGCTGAGAGGTGGACTCACAGCTCAGAATTACCTTAAACTGTGATCTAAGGTATAGTTGGACCACTGCTCTTCAAGTAGGGACTCCACAGGTGACAGATCCAGGAAGACCCCCTCCTTCAGCCTCCAGGAGGAGTGGCGCAGAAACAGGGTGCAAGAATCTGCTGGGTTTGGAGACTCCAAAAGGGGCTGTGCACCAGAGATAGAAATGCTCAGTCACAGGCTGGGTGAGCTCAAAGTGCAGCTGGAGACCAGGGAGACAGGAGGGATTGACCGCTTTTCTCTGAGGGTGCACAGAGGACTGGAACCCTGAGCTCTGGGCTTCTACAGGGTCAGAGATTTGGAGGCTGCTATCTTCATTCTTCCCCTCCAAAGTTGTAGGAAAAGCATTCAGGGAACAAAAGCTACCACAAGAGCAAGACCAAGACCAAGAAGATTACTTAACCTGGCCCCTGGTAAAGGAGGTGTAATTCCGCCTTGGGCAAAGAAAGACATTTGAGAAACACTGCAACAGGCCTTTCCCCCAGAAGATTGGCAAGAACATCCAGCCAAGACCAAGTTCACCAATCAATGAGAACTACAGGACTCTAGACCTAGAGGAATGGAACACATAGAATTCATAGTTTTTTCCCCATGATTCTTTAGTCTTTCAAAGTAAATTTTTTTAATTTTATTTTTTTCTTATTTGATTTTTTAAAATTTTTCCTCTTTCCTATTTGAAACTTTTAAACTATTTTATCTTGTCAATACCTTTTTAAAAAATCTTTTTTAATTTTCATTGTTTTAGTCATATTCTATCCTTTCATTGTATTTAACTTTATTTTTGTATACATATAAGTTTTTCTTTCTTTAAAATTATGGGATACAATTTCTTCTAACAGATCAAAGTATACCCTAAATCTAGGGCATGGCTTTGTTCTAGTCTCCAGCCTGATCTCATTCTTTCCTTTTTTTTTTTTTTTAACATTTTTTTCAACCAACTTCTTATCAATTCCTTTTTTAGAATCTTTCTTAATTTTTATCTTTACAGTAATATTCCATCCCTTCATCATGTTTACCCTTACTTATGTGTGTGTCTGTGTGTGTGTGTGTTTATGTGTGTGTATATATATGAGTTTTTCCTTCTGTAAAATTTTCTTCTAACAGACCAAAATACACACAAAATCAAATGTGTGGCTTTGTTCTATTCACCAGTCTAACATGTACATATATATATACCTATACATATATACATATGTATGTATATGTATAGGTATACACACACACACACACACACACACACACATATATATATATATGTGTGTATATATATATATATATATATATATATATATATATATATAGTTTTTTTTTCTTCTCCTTTCTTCTCCCCCCAGTTTCAGGTCTCTTCCGATTTGGTTAGTTTATATTTTTTCTGGGGTCGTTGTTACTCTTTTAGTATTTTGTTTCCTAATTCATCTATTCTAATATAGATAAAATGACAAGATGGAAAAACTCACCTCAAAAATAAATAAATAAATAAATAAATAAAAGAACAAGAGACAGTATTGACAGCTAGGGACCTAATCAATATGGACCTTAGTAAGATGTCAGAACTAGAGTTTGGAATGACAATTATCAAGGTGCTAGCTGGGCTTGAGAAAGGCATGGAAGACATTAGAGAATCCCTTTCTGGAGAAATAAAAGAAATCTAAACAAGCTGAAATTTCAAAAAAGCTATTAATGAGGTGCACTCAAAAATGCAGGCTCCTACTACTAGGATAAATGAGAAAAAAGAGAGAATTAGTGATATAGAAGACCAAATGATGGAGAATAAAGAAGTTGAGAAAAAGATAGATAAACAACTACTGGACCACGAGGTAAGGATTTGAAAGATAAGTAATACCATAAGATGAAACAATATTAGAATAATTGCAATCCCAGAAGAAGAAGAAAAAGAGAAGGGGCAGAAATTGGAACAAAATATAGCAGAGAATTTCCCTAATTTGACAAAAGGAACAAACATCAAAATCCAGGAGGCACAGAGAACTCCCTCAAAATCAATAAAAATCGGTCAACACCTTGTCATCTAATAGTAGAACTTACAAGTATCAGTGACAAAGAAAAATCCTAAAAACAGCTTGGGACAAAAGGACTGTAACACACAATGGTAAATATTAGGTTGGCAGCAGACCTATCCACAGAGACCTGGAAGGCCAGAAAAGACTTGCAAGATATATTCAGAGGAGTGAATGAGAAAAATATTCAGCCAAGAATACTATATCCAGCTAGGCTGTAACTGAAAATAGAAAGATAGATTAAAAGCTTCCAGGACAAACAAAAACTAAAAGAATCTGCAAACACCAAACCAGTCTTATAAGAAATATTGAAAGGGGTCCTGTAAGCAAAGAGAGAGCCTAAAAGTAACAGACCAGAAAGGAACAGAGACGATACACAGTAACAGTCACCTTACAGGCAATACAATGGCTCTAAAGTCCTATCTTTCAATAGTTACCCTGAATGAAAATGAGCTAAATGCCCCAATCAAAAGACACAAGAAACTAGAATAGATAAAAAAAAAAAAAGACCCATCAATATGCTGTCTACAAGAAATTCATTTTAGATCCAAAGACACTACTAGATTTAAAGTGAGAAGGTAGAAAACCATTTACCAAGCTAATGGACTTCAAAAGAAAGCTGGAGTGGCAATCCTTATATCAGATTTTTAAGCAAAAAGCTATAATAAGAGATGAGGAAGGACGCTATATCATACTTAAAGGATTTGTCCAACAAGAAGATCTAAGAATTTTAAATATCTATGCCCCTAACATGGGGGAAGCCAATTATATAAACTAATTAATAACAAAATCAAAGAAAAACATCTACAATAATACAATAATAGCAGGGGATGTTAACAACTCCCTCACTGAAATGGGCAGATCATTTAAGCAAAAGATCAACAAGGAAATAAAGGCTTTAAATGACACACTGTACTAGATGGACATCACAGATATATTCAGAACATTCCATCCCAAAGCAACAGAATATACATTTTTCTCAAGTGCATATGGAACATTCTCCAGAATAGATAATATCCTGGGGCACAAATCAGGTCTTAGCCAGTACCAAAAGAGTGGGATTATTGCCTGCATATTTTCAGACCACAATGCTTTGAAACTAGAACTCAACCACAAGAGGAAATTTTAAAAGAACTCAAATACATGGAGGCCAGAGAGCATCCTATTAAAGAATGAGTGAGTTAACCAGGGAATCAAAGAAGAATTGAAAAAAATCATGGAAACAAATGAAAATGAAAACACAACTGTTCAAAATCTTTGGGACACAGCAAAGGCAGTCCTGAGAAGAAAGTATATAGTGATACAAGCCTTTCTCAATGAACAAGAAAGGTCTCAAGTACATAACCTAATCCTATACCTAAAGAAGCTAGAGAAAGAATAGAAAAGAAAGCCTAAACCCATCAGAAGAGAAGTATTAAAATTCAGAACAAAAATCAATGAA
Source organism: Lontra canadensis (assembly GCF_010015895.1). Classification (NCBI taxonomy): domain Eukaryota; kingdom Metazoa; phylum Chordata; class Mammalia; order Carnivora; family Mustelidae; genus Lontra; species Lontra canadensis. The sequence continues at coordinate 19,769,480 of NW_022631005.1, forward strand.
ATAGAAACCAAAAGAATGGTAGAAAAAAAAATCAACAAAACTAAGAGTTGGTTCTCTGAAAGATTTAATAAGACTGATAAACTCACAGCCAGACTCATCAAAAAGAAAAAACAACCAAATTAATAAAATCATGAGTGAAAGAGGAGAGATCACAACCAACACCAAAGAAATATAATTACGAGAACATATTATGGGCAACTATACACTAGCACATTTGTCAATCAGGAAGAAATGGATGCCTTCCTAGAAACATATATACTACTAAAACTGAACCAGGAAGAAATGGAAAACATGAACAAATCCATAACCAGTAAGGAGACTGAAGCAGTCACCAAAAATCTCCCAAAAAACAAGAGTCCAGGGCCAGATAGCTTCCCAGGAAATTATACCAAACATTTAAAGAAGAATTAATACCTATTCTCCTGAAACTGTTCCAAAAAAATAGAAATGGAAGGAAAACTTCCAGACTCATTTTATGAGGCCAGAATTACCTTGATCCCCAAACCAGACAAAGACCCCATCAAAAAAGAGAATTACAGACCAATCTCCTTGATGAACATGGATGCAAACATTCTCACCAAAGTACTAGCCAACAGGATCCAACAGTACATTAAAAGGATTATTCACCACGACCAAATGGGATTTATTCCAGGGCTTCAAGTTTGGTTCAACATCCACAAATCAATCAGTGTGATATAATACATTAATAAAAGAAAGAACAAGAACCATATGATACTCTCAATAGATGTTTCTTGATCAAAACTCTTCAAAGTGTAGGAACAGAGGGTACATGCCTCAATGTTATCAAAGCTATCTATGAAAAACTCACAGCAAATATCATTCTCAATGGGGAAAAACTGAGAGCTTTTCCCCTAAGATCAGGAACATGGCAGGGCTGTCCACTATCACCACTGCTATTCAACATAGTACTAGAAGTCCTAGCCTCAGCAATCTGACAACAAAAAGAAATAAAAGGCATACAAATTGGCAAAGAAGAAGTCAAACTCTCATTCTTTGCAGATGATATGTTACTTTATGTGGAAAACCCAAAAGACTCCACTCCAAAACTGTTAGAACTCATACAGGAATTCAGGGAAGGGTCAGGATATAAAATCAATGCACAGAAATCAGTTGCATTTCTCTACACCAACAACAAGACAGAAGAAGGAGAAATTAAGGAGTCAGTCCCATTTACAATTGTACCCAAAACCATTAAATACCTAGGGATAAACCCAACCTAAGAGGCAAAGAATCTGTACTCAGGAAACTATAAAGTACTCACAAAAGAAATTGAGGAAGACACAAAGAAATGGAAACACATTCCACACTCATGGATTGGAAGAACAAATATTGTGACAGTGTCTATGCTACCTAGAGCAATCTACACATCTAATACAATCCCTATCGAAATGCCATCAATTTGTTTTAAAAAAGTGGAACAAATAATCCTAAAATTTATATGGAACCAGAAAAGACCAGAAAAGGCCCTTGAAAAAGAAAACCAAAATTGGTGGCATCACAATTCCAGACTTCAAGCTCTATTACAAAGTTGTCATCATCAAGACAGTATGGTACTGCCACAAAAACAGACCCATAGATCAATGGAACAGAATAGAGAGCCCAGAAATGAACTCTCAACTCTATGGTCAACTAATCTTTGAAAAAGCAGGAAAGAATGTCCAGTGGAAAAAAGTCTCTTCAACAAATGGTGTTGGGAAAATTGGACAGCCCCATGCAGAAGAATGAAACTAGACCATTTTCTTATACCACACACAAAAATAGACTCAAAATGGGTGAAAAACCTCAATGTGAGAAAAGAATCCATCAAAATCCTTGAAAAGAACACAGACAGAAACCTCTTCATCCTCAGCTGTAGCAACTTCTTCCTAGAAACATCGCCAAAGGCAAGGGAAGCAAGGGCACAAATGAACTATTGGGACTTTGTCAAGATCAAAACTTTTTCACAGCAAAGGAAACAATCAACAAACCAAAAGACAACTCACAGAATGGGAGAAGATATTTGCAAATGACATATCAGATAAAGGGCTAGTATCTAAAAATCTATAAAGAACTTATCAAACTCAACACCCAAAGAACAAATAATCCAATCATGGCCAAAAGACATGAACAGACATTTCTGCAAAGAAGACATCCAGATGGCCAACAGACACATTGCAAAAGTGCTCAACATCACTTGGCATCAGGGAAATCCAAATCAAAACCACAGTGAGATATCACCTCACACTATTCAGAATGCGTAAAATTAATGAGTTCTGAAACAACAGATGTTGGTGAATATGCAGAGAAAGGGGAACCCTCCTACACTGTTGGTGGGAATGCAAGCTGGTGTAGCCAGCTGGATAACAGTATGGAGGTTCCTCAAAATGTTGAAAAATAGAGCTACCCTATTACCCAGCAATTGCACTACTGGGTATTTACCCTAAAGATACAAATGTAGTGATCCGAAGGGGCACATGCACCTGAATGTTTATAGCAGTAATCTCCACAATAGCCACACAATGGAAAGAACCTAGATATCCATCAACAGATGAATGGATAAAGAAGATGTGGTATATATATACAATGTAATACTATGCAGTCATCAAAAGAAGTGAAATCTTGCCATTTGCAATGACCTGGATGGAAACTAGAAGGTAATATGCTAAGTAAACTAAGTCAATCAGAGAAAGACAATTATCATATGATCTCTCTGATATGAGGTATTTAAGAGGCAGGGTGAGGGGTTCATGGGGGGAAGGGAGTGAAAAAATGAAACAAAATGGGACTGGGGAGGGAGACAAGCCATAACAGTCTTAATATCAGGAAATAAACTGAGGGTTGCTGAGGGGTAAGGGGGAGGAATAGGGTGGCTGGGTGATGGACATTGGAGAGGGTATGTGCTATGGTGAGTGCTGTGAATTGTGTAAGACTGATGATTCACACACCTGTACCCCTGAAGCAAATAATACATTATATGTTAATCCAAAAATAAATAAAGAAATATGTTGTAATTCAATAATGATTGACAAATATGTGCAAATGTTATTGGATTGATAGATGAATAATTAGTCCTTCTAGATACACAGCATTGATAAGTAAAATCTCTGTTATTTAGAATGCTATAATTTAAGATTTCCTAGATTATATTTCAGTCTGTATATTAGATTATGCCATAAAAGTCTGAATTTTATCCCTACTCTGTATAAAATATAAATAAATTTTGGAGGAGAATAAGTTTAAAAATCATCCGTGTTTATGAAACTGAAAGATGACACTGATACCGACAACATAATTTTAGTGAAAATTCACTTTTCAAAAAAGAAAAAAAGATATATCCCAATTTCTATCAGCTCTTGTGAATTTCAGAGCTTAATCTGAATATAGATGGTTCCCAATTTATAATGGTTTGATTTACAATTTTTCAACTTTATGATGGTGCAAAACTATGTGCGTTCAGTAGAAATCATACTTCAAATTTTGAATTTTGATTTTTTTTTTCTGGGCTACTGATATGCTATATGATACTCTCATGATGCTAGGCAGCAACAATGAGCCACATCTTCCAGTCAGCCACTTGATTATAAGGGCAAACAATGGATACATTTAGAACCACTCTGTACCCAGACAACCATTCTTCTTTTCATGTTTAGTAGAGTATTAACAAACCTTATTATAAAATGATGTTTGTGTTAGATTATTTTGACCAATTGTAGGCTAATATGAGCATCCTGTACACTTTTGAAGTAAGCTAGGCTAAGATATGACATTCAGTAGGTTAGGTATATCAAATACATTTTCAAATTATTATAGTTTCAACTTACGATGGGTTTATCAGGACATAAACCAATTGAAAGTCAAGAGAGATCTTTAATTGCTGCCTACATTTCTCAGTTTTTCTTTCCTGTCTTTGTTTTTTTTTTTTTTTTTAAGATTTTATTTATTTATTTGACAGAGAGAGAGATCCCAAGTAGGTAGAGAGGCAGGGGGAAGCAGGCTCCCTGCTGAGCAGAGAGCCTGATGTGGGGCTCGATTCCAGAGATCATGACCTGGGCTGAAGGCAAATGCTTAACTCACTGAGCCACCCAGGGGCCCTTTCTGAATTTGTTTTCCATTCTACCACACCATTGTCGTCAGTGCAATGAACTTCTTACCCAGTTTATTTATTTCATTGAGGGGTTATAGAATCCTTTTTAGTTACTTTTTAGTTACTTAGTTACTTAGCACTCAATCCATATTATTTCCCTTTGGGATTTTCTTACATTTGCCCTATCAGAGTAGTTATGTGCTCATTTACTAAAAAAAGAACGGAATAGGAGAGAAGTTTCAATACATGCTAGGAAAGAATGATCTGGATGGAAGATGGGACTTGCAAAAAAGAGTAAAGATTTACATTATCTTTGAGTTTCAATAGTTACTGTTTTCTAGTTATTATTGTTAATCAAGCATTCATAAAAATTAACTCTTTTATACAGTTTTTAAAGTACCCTCATAACTTTTACTTTTGCTTCCATTCTCCTATACTATAGACTAAATGAACCTCCTGGCTACCACAAAGAATCCGTATTATAACATACTGCTTAGTACCATAACCAATCAGATCTAAAGCAATTAGTAACATAGTAACTATAAACTAATACAACATCTTCAATAAGGAGCTCCTAAACAAAGATTATCTGTTGGATGAGTCCCAACTTGGGAAGAAACAGGCCTTTGTATCACGCACGGTCTTGTTCAGTCACTGGATAGCTTCTCTAGAAAAGTTGATCTTGACTCAAAAGCTGAGGCAGACTAACAGCTAAAGGCTTTTGCACAACCATGCATTTGCAGCTAATCACTGAATCCTTTCTTGAAGCAGGATCGGGGTTGCAGATCTCTATCTCTGGAGCAACAACATTTTTTGGTATTCACTAGATATTTACTGGATACCGGATAGGTAAAACAGTATCTATAAACTGTAAAACAAAAAATGCTAAAACATGCTAAATACACTAAAGAATTTGTAATTATTTACTTAATTAGAACATATACATGGTGTACTTGGGTGCCACAGTTGGTTAAGCGTCCAACTCTTAGTTTCAGCTCAGGGCATGATCTCAGGGTTGTGGGATCAAGCCCTGAGTCAGGTTCTATGTTCAGTGTGGAGTCTGCTTAAGACTCTCTCTCCTTCTCCCTCTGCCTTTCCCCAGTTACCCCATCTCTGAAATAAAGAAATCTTTTAAGATGGATAGATAGATAGCTAGATAGATGATAGATAGATATAAATAATTCTTTCTATATTTTTCCCTGAATTGGTCTTTTCCATGAAGGTCTCTATCTATAGTCATTTTCGCCAATCAGAGCTGTCGGTGTGTAGTCAAGTGACTACCTCTGGGTTTCCATTTTGTGATCTGCTTTGTCTCCTATCACAGGATTGTGCTTCCACGTTCTTTCACCTTAATCCTGATCAGCTAGTAGTATGATATTGAGAAATATTTTGGACCCCCTAGGAACAGCTCCACTTGTCTGTACAAGGGCCTTAATTACCCCACTTTTCTTAGGACATCGCCCCAGAACTAGAACCTTCTTCTGTACCACCTCTTTTATAGATTCTCCAGAACAATTAATCCCCTTCTTGACTCCTAATTATTTAGGTGTCCCTCTAGATTCTTTCTTCCATGGCCTGCCCAACCAATAAAAGCTTTCAAAAATGACCAATTCAGAATGCAAGAAAGACTCCTGGCCTCATGAACCCTGTGCCTGTACTATTTGTTCTCATTCCCAGCTCAGCCTCTTAAGTTAACGCTCTAAGCCTCATTAATATGGAGAATTTCCTTTAAAAAAATACATATATGGATTGGTAGGATTATATATCTTGGAGGAGAAAAGAAAAAATATATTAAATAGGTACTGGTTGTTAATTGTTTAATTAGCTGAAGTACAGGTAATTTTAGACTCATCATCAAATGTTTTATTTCATGTCATTTTTGAATTTTTTTCTCCTAAATAAAACAGTTGGTTCATTAATAATTAAGCCCCCATCTCTTCAAACGAGTGTAAGGAGTAAACAAGCCAATTAAAGTAATTCCCTTTGCAATACTGATAGAAAAACCCTGGAGGAGATGCATCAGGGAAAGCAGGTTCAGCTTCTAATAGTCGGGGCTGAGCCAGGGAATCTCTGCAAAAAGCTTGAACTCAAGAGATGTGAATGTGGAAGGATTCCTCTTGTTTATAGGGAGCTGTTAAAAAATTTTTATTTCAGCACCCCATGTAGTAGGCCCTTTGTAGAGTGACTTTGAAGCTCTTCTTATAAATAGAGTGAGAAAGAAGTAATGGTGTAGCCATTCTGAGGTCAGACTTCAAGAGGCATTGAATATTTTTGCTTATTTTCTTGGCATCCTGCTCAGCTGCTGAAGGAGGGCCTGGTTGAACTTGAGGAAAGATGGAAAACCACGAGGGTAAGAGGTAAGTCACTAGCTGAGGCTCCCTGGAACTCTCAGCTAAATTGGTGGGTTATGAGACCAGTCTACCCAGAACTACCCAACTGCGTCCAGTCCAAGTTGCTATGCCACAGAATTATATTAAGACACAAAATGTTAAGGTGGTTCCTTATGCAGATAAAGGTCACTGATACACCCAATGATACCCAGAATGGTTTTAAAAAAAAATGTCACTGGCTGTACGATTATTGCCAATCACGTTCATTCAATGCAGGATGAGTATCTTGCCCTGACACTAGTGGTGGGAAAGTGTAGAGATAGAAAATTTGGTTCCTTCCATTTTTTGTTCACTAGAGTAATAAGCACATATGTTTTCATTAACAGTATTCTAGGTGCACAAATCAATCAGAGTATATATGTCAGACTATACACACACATAATGGAATTCTCCGTTTCCATTTAGTTCAGAGTTATTTGTAGTATAATCCCAATTAATATAGTCCCCTCTCTACTGGCCAAGATATGGTTAGATCTGAAATCTAACTAACTTACGTTAGGAAGTATCATGAAAGAGGTCAAAACACTATGGCTTAGAGAGTTAATGACTACTGGTGCTCCGTGAATATTTCATAGATAAAAGGAATCTGTGGCAATCCTGAAAACATGGATAGAATCTCTGCAGGGGAAAAGAATTAGAGAAAAATACTCAAAAGTTTAGGAACTATTTAAACCTAGAGCACACCTTTGAGATCCGGCAGAGGGAGAAGGAAGGATTTCATGAAGGCAGGTGGGGGTTGGGAAGAATAAAACAGGTTAGGAGTCAATAAATGGAACACCCCAGTGGCAGACTGAATATGTACCTGACTTTGACTGATGTGGAAGAGTCTACTCTTGGAAGTTTCTGAACAAACAAAAGATATAAGCAGAGTTGGTCTTTACAAAGCTGAACCAAACGGGAGATACAGAATAGATTTTAGGAGTTGGGGATGGAATGAGCTACTGCAATGTCCAGTGAAGAGTTAATGGACTAAAGAAATAGCAACAAGTATGGTGAAGATAATCAGAAAGATCTGTGTGTGACATGATATAGAGTTTTAGGGACTTGAAAAATTTAAATTCTGGTTCCAATACATTGATATGTTTCAGACAGGAATACTAAACTGAGGTAAACTGTTGTTTTGAGACTAATTCTTTGTTCAGTTTGGAATATAATGAGTTTGCAGGTTTGAAAAAAAGATGTCAGATATTGGCAAGAAAGGTGATACTAAATCTTGGGAGATGGAGTATATAATGTTCCTAATGGTTAGTTATTCCAAGGTAGACTAAACTTATTGGAAAATAATTGAGAAGCAGAACTTCAGGAAAAGGAAGAAAGGAAAGGAAAAAAAAATATATAAAGAATGTCTTTGGAAAATTTGTTTCATAGTTATGAATTTTAATTTGCTTGCTTTTTGTTTTATTTTTTGGAAAGAAATCAAAGAAAGCAAGCAGTATAGAAGGAAGTATGAAAATGTGACAAATTTAAAACTGAACATCTGCATACCACGGAAAGGAAAGTGAGAGAAAAATTTGACAAACATTTCTTTTAGCTCAGGATTTATTATGAGGTGTTTGCAAATTATCTCTCCAATTTTAAATATAAAATACAGAATAACTAATGCACACTTGTTTTTGTGTAGTTTGTGTCATCTTATAATTTGAGCCTTGGAGCTTATTAACTTTTCTTTCTTATAGAAGCTTATTCAAAGAGCAAAATAACTCTTGAAAAAAGAAATGTCAAAATATAAAAAGCATACTCATTGCTTTGGATAGAGGAGGCTGATGATAAATACATGACTGATCTTTAAGTAGACTTCTTTGTCATACTATAAAATAATTGTGAGATAAGATAGTACATATAAGATATTATATGTATTTATACGTCTATATATTTTGCAAGAACTCATCTCATATCTAGCAAATAATTTAGAAAGTAGATTTATACTGACTGAAAGGAAAATGGAATAAAAGTGTGAAGGAAAAAAAATAACAGCCTTTTCTTGCACTTTTTGAATATACTATCAAAGCCAAATGGTTTGGAAGAAACAAATCATAGGATGATGCATGCTATCCAGTTACATCAGAAAGCCATAGAGTGAAGTGTCAAGCTGGAAAAAAAAAATAAAATTGGTGTTTAAATGTACCAGTTGCAACCAGAATTTGATGAATATGAATATATTCCTACTATTAAATCTTTATTTTCTTAATCAATGACCTAGAAAATACAAAAATGAAAGGTTCCAGGAAGAGTATGGTGGGAAAAAAAAAACAAAAACAAAAATATCTGACCATCCTTCAGAGCACCAGCTTGGAATTGCCAGCCTATCAGACATGCTTATTTCAGATGTTGCACTTTAAAAAAATAAAATACTAGACTGTTCAAAGTAGGAAAAAAGAGAGAAAAAAGCTCTCTGCCCAAAGAGGACACATTTTTTTATTATCTGTGAGTTTGTTAACTGTTTGTGGTATTCATGTGGTTTCTGTGGGGGTTTGGGAATGGTAAATGGGATAAAACCACTCGTCGGAGTTGATTCATTTATGTAGTTATCACTGAAAAGGCATTGTGTGGCTTGCTCTAGTTACATTAGAGAAAAATATTGATGTATTTTCTGATCTGAAGGAAGTAGCCATAAAGACAATGAATAAGAAAACAAATGCTTATGAATTGTGCTCAACACCATGAATACCATAAACAATGTATGTGATAGGTACAGAGAAAATGAGGTGGGGGGCGGCGTCTGTATTTAGACATTTAGAAATTGTGGTTTGAGAATGCCTCCCTACGTAGGAAATGGTTAAGCAGAAACCTGAAAGATGAGAAGGAGCAGCAAGTCCACCCATGGGAAAGAAAATCCAGGCAGAGTGAAAAGCTTGCCCAAGGGTCACAAAGTCAGAATAAACGTAATGTGTTTAAAGACATGAAAGAGAGTCAAAATGCTTGGAACACTGAGAGTTACAAGGAGGTCTAAAATAAGTTTAGAGAGGGACCAGACCTACTATCTCTATTAGTGAACAGTCTACCTTTGCTATGTAACAGCCTCAGAAATCATGGTGTCAAGATATAATGAGCATTTGTTTCTAATAAATATTAGTTCAACTGCAGTATTTCTGCTTCAGTTTGGTGATAGATGATGATCTGCTTTCTGTGTCCATTGGGAATATGTTCTCATGTCACAAAGAGGACATTCACTGAACAAGCCAGTGTTAAGCTTTTGTTTGCACAATGATGATAACATCCTCTTGGCCAAAACATGTTATAGGGCAAGCACACTGGCAACCAATGGAGAAGAGAAACTCCTCTGGTAAGATTTGGTAAGAGAAACATCAAAAATACATTGTGAAGAGTGAGAACCATCTCTCCTATATCTTCATAATGTATATTTATAACATGTTGCCTTACACACAGTACGTACTCAAAAAAAATCCAAGACATTTTTAAAATTGAGGATACATGCAATGCAAGATATCAATAGCTTTGGTGTTTGCAGTCCGCTCACCAATGGGAGAAAGTCTGGTGCCTTTTTAGTATAGGGAAGCTTACCAAGAGTTTTCACAGCTCAGAGTCTTTGTGTCAGTCATCCGCACAGCTATCGTCAAGTGTAAGTAAAGCAGAAATTGCAGCAGCCACTGGAAATATAACAGTTACTTTCTGTGAGCACCTTACATATCTGACATGATCTCATCTCTTTATTATTATCCTTCTGGCAAATATCCCTTTGCCTTTTTTTTTTTTTTTTCCTTTTCCTTTTATCCTCCTCCTTGTCATCTTACCTCTCTTTCCTCATTATTCTATAAAGGGCTTGCAAAGGTTCATGTCGTGAGTTTGGAACTGATTCTACCCTATGAGCCAATCACAGTTTAGGTCTCTGCTATAAGTGTTAGGCTGAGTAAATAGTACAAAGTGATTTTATTGGAGCCAGGCATATAGTATGTGCTATACTTATCCTAAAAACTTATCATTGTGATCACTATAAATACAGAGAGATGAGAAACCAGAATAACTTTGAACAGAACAAAGCTACTGACTGAGAATAACACAGATTAGAGTTCCTAAGTATCTAATTCATGACTGGCTTGGATTAAGCTAAGTGATGCTATTGTAGTGTCTTAAACATAACCTACTTGGCTTACTTATATATATGTAAGTTTATATTCAAGGAGGTCCTCAAAGTGTCATGAAGAAGCTTTTTATATTTTAACTTTGCCATGGAGATTATCTGAGATGAGCAACCAGAAAGGACCCAGTCTTCAGTCTACATTGCAAGGGACATCCTTCTGTGTTCTATTAATGGAATTTATTAATAATGGAAGAATCACCTCTGGAGACCATTTTTACCAGAAGCTGTGAATTTTTAAAATTTTTGACCTAGATGTACAGGTCAAAATGTACAAAATGTGGCCAAATTAAAGCAGCAGACCTGTACACTACTTTGATGAGAGACTGTTCAAGACAACTAGTCACTACTGTGACCCAAATGCATTTAAAAACAACAGGGAGTGGCACCTGGCTGGCTCAGTGGGTTAAAGCCTCTGCCTTTGGCTCAGGTCAGGATCTCAGGAGGGGGATGGAGCCCCGCATCAGGATCCCTGCTCGGTGGGGAGCCTGATCCCCCCCTCTCTGCCTGCCTCTCTGCCTACTTGTGATCTTTGTCTGTCAAATAAATAAATAAATAAATAAATAAATAAATAAATAAAACAGAGAAACCCACTGAGTTTTGGTAGTATTTTAACTCAAGGTGTTTGTGAAGCTGACTTGCCTTTCAGTGAAACTTCCAATATAGAAAAAAAAAACAAACAAAACATGTATTTCTTCTTTTAATTATTGACTGAATTCCCTATGCTGTATTTCTCATTCTGATAACTTATTTACTTTGTAACTTAAAGTTTGTACCTCTTAATCCCCTTCTCCTGTTTCATCCATCTCCCACTCCCAACCTCTCTGGCAAGCACTAGTTTGTTCTCTATATTTATGAGTCTGTTTCTTTTGTTGTTATTTGTTTTGTTTTTTAAATTCCACATGTAAGTGAAATCATATGATATTTGTCTTGGGCTTATTTCACTTAGCATAATAACTTCTAGGTCCATCCATGTTGTCATAAATGGCAAGATGGTAAGAATTTTTTCTTTTTTAATAACTGAGTAATATATGTATACACACACACACACATACACACAAGTACAGCTTCTTCTCCATTTGTTTACCAATGGGTACTCAGGTTGCTTCCCCATATCTTAGCTATTGTAAATAATGCTGTAATAAACATAAGGGCACATATATTTTTTCAAATTGGTGTTATTTTCTTTTGCTAAATACTCAGAAGCAAAATTGCTTTATCATATGATACTTCTTTTTCTTTTTTCTTTTTTTTTTTTTTTTTTTTTTTTTTGAGTAATCGTCATACCCTTTCCTCTAGTGGCTGCACCAATTTACATGTCCACCAGCAGTATAGGAGAGTTCCCTTTTCTCCACATCTTCACATCCTTTGAACCCTGTTATTTCTTGTGAAAAGAACATGGCTTGACAGTCACCAGTAGTAAAAACATCTCAAGAAAGTAGAAGTGAGGACAGTGGCCAGGATGTAGGGCATGATTAGAGAAAGAGGGAGGATTTGGGCCAGGAATTAGAAAAGCTTTTTTGGAAATGCTAATGTAGCTGGAACTGCACATACATTTGAATGATGAGTCATGGAGACTGCAAATAATGGAAGTTTTTATGGTTTTGGATAATCAGTGATGGTCTCCTTTGTCATAGATTCATTTCTGTTTTTGTTTTAATTGGTAGCATAGTGGATAATGGTTTTCATCTAACTATTGGGTCATTAATTTGTGTTTAATTAATCCTGAGAGGACCAGTGTTATTCTAGAGCTAAACAATCAAAAGTTACATATTTTCATGGAAATAAGCAAGATTTCTTCCCACTTTAAAGACTGGTGGTTTATATTTAGCCACCAAACCTGTAGGAAAAGTTATTAAGCCCAAAGAAATTGGCATTTATTAATTTATATAAACTTGCTACTGACCTAAACCTACTGCTTTATTCAGGGATTTCTTTAAGGAACATGTATTTCAGGTACACAAGAGTCTATTATTTGTTTAAGACTTGTGGCCAAGATTATTCTAAGAATGTTCTTGAGCTATCTGCTGATAAAGAATCCAACACATATTCTGCATTTCTATTTCCTAACATGAATAAATAAATGCATTTGCTAGCAAATGTTAATGACCACTCACAATAAATAGAATTCACAGATAAAATCTGCATTAAAAGATCATTAGCATTGGGGATTGAAAACACAAAACTATGAAAATGAGTTTCAAGAGCTAATTTTCTCATTCTATCTTCTCAGAGTTAGATACATACCACAAGGTAGAAATGAATCCAGAGGGCAATTTTAGTGGCATATGGGGTTGCATATTCCTTTTTTGCATTTGTAATTAGAGATCAGGAGTTTGGGGTCTCAGCCACAGTAATGGTTAATGCCTCATGGACATTTTCTGAGCTTACTCAAAAACAGTACACCAGCTTTGCGTAGCTCCTATACCAGATGTCATATGAACACATCACACCATACCACCACTTTGCTTTTAGTTCAAATCTGCCTTTGCTATGAGATGAGAGGGTATAATAGTTCTAATTTTCTTTCCCTCTCCTGGTCATAGGCAGAATACCCGACTTCTCCCGGGTACTCTCTCATTGGTTTTTACCAACCACTAGGGTCCTGTGAGCCTTCAGTGAGCTAACACATCAGAGTGCTCCACACCCTGAGCAGCCTGTGTTTCATCCAGCAAATATTTACTGAGCATGTACATGTGTCAGCACTGTTTCCGGTGCTGTAGGCACACCACCAAACAAAACTCATTTCCCTCTTCTAGGTCTCTTGACATCCAAGTGAAGAAGAAAGGCAATAAACCAGGAAGAAAGTTAAAGCAGTGTGTGTAAATATTGATGGGGTATTCAATCAAATAAGGTGGCAAGGGAAGGCCTCCCTAGAGAAATGACTTTTGAAAAGAGATTTGAATCCAGTGAGGCTGTGAGTCATGTGAACAAATGTAGGGGTGGGTGAAGAGTGGAGATGGAAGGATGCTCCAGGCTTAGTGACAGGACATGCAGAATCAAGGAGAGTGTGATTGTTCATTTGGCACGCACAGAAGGGCCAGTGTGTCTAGAATGGAGTGAGTAAGTGAAAGACATGTGAGAATCGAGAAGGAGGCAGTCTGTGGTAAGACCATGGAGACCCTCTGGGCACTGAGAATGGTTTAATTGTATCTTTAGACTAACAAATACTATGCCACAAATATGAAAAATGAATTTATTATGATTGTAGCATTAATAGTTTAGATGTATTCCTAGGGAAAATGTTAATGACTAAACACTGAAATTAGTTTTCTTATTTGCAATCAGTTCTGGATGATGATATGATTTTATATTATGTAATATAAATACCATGAAAATCCTTCTGAACTGTCCTTGTGGGGCGTTTTTCAACCATAAAAACCAGCAACCTGGCCAGCAGTGAATGTGAATGCATAAACACAAAGAAAACTTCTGGATTGAGGCATTTCTTAAGGTCACATCCAGCATTATTTTTGAATATGAAACGCATTTGAAATGCCCTTTAGAGATTGTCTCTTTAATCCAAAGAAAACAAAAATAAATATTTGTGTTTGTATTTTTAGTGGGCATTAACCTTCAGGGAATTGAAAGAGGTTGGGGAATGAAGCAGCATTTTATATGAAATTAAATGTATTCAGTGCATTCGATGGAAGACATTTTACTTGTTCTTTTTTTGGTATTACTTTTCCTACACCTTAAAATAGTCTGGCATAGAAACTTTGTAAACACAGGTAGATATCTTGGTCCCACAGAAACATAAAATAAATATGGATTTGCTCCCAAAATATATGCTGTTTTCTCCCTAGGTTATATTAACTAAAAAACAGCAGGCTTTGGGGTTACTGAAAAACTGCATAAGTCATCTAAAATCAATACTGTTGGCCTCACCTCATCTAATAGGAGGTGATGTCAAACTTAGAGTTTAGAGAGAAACGACTCCACTAATTAAATGTCTCACAGAAAAATGACTTTTTTTGTCAAAAAAAAAAATGATGCCTTACTCTGGATGCCAACCTTACATAAGGAAGAATTTTTTTAAGTTCTAACCTGCAGATTTTATGGGCATGGATTCTGCCAAAAATGTAGATATTATCCCAACTATTCTGAACTTCCATAGTGAAGATATGGGCAACTGTGTCACTGCCTCCTCAGCACCTGCCAGAGCCAACTCCTCTCTCCCCTTCCCCTCTTTCTCCACACCCCTAAAGCAGCTTCTTAGCTGGCTGCCACTAGAAGTTTTCTCTGAAAATCTTTTTATTGGAAACTTGCCTACATAAATCAATTACAGCTAGTACAATGTTAGCAATGACATGATTCAGTGCTACAAGTGACAGTATTTAATTTGCAGGATCAGAAAAGGAAGTCAGAGTAGATGCAAACTGTCAAGAAAAGTGGTTGGGACTTGTGGCATTTCTTCAAGGCTGGGCACAGATTGCATGGTGCACTGGGTGTTATATGCAAAGAATGAATCATGGAATCCTACATCAAAAACTAATGATGTACTGTATGGTGACTAACATAACAGAATAAAAAAAATAAAAAATAAATAAAAAATAAAATTATAATTAGTTGCCCTCCCCAAAAAAGGCTGTAGAACCTATAAAAAGGAGCTTCTGTTGTTAAAGGTAGACAGCATATCTACTCCAGTATGTACACATTAAAAAAAAGTCTCACTATGAAATATCAATTATAGGCTTTTTAAATTAAAAGATTTTATTTGTTTATTTGACAGAAAGAGATCACAAGCAGCCAGAGAGGCAGGCAGAGAGAGAGAGGGGGGGAAGCAGGGCTCGATCCCAGGACCCTGGGATCATGACCTGAGCCGAAGGCAGAGGCTTTAACACACTGAGCCACCCAGGCACCCCTGGAAAGCACTTTCTAATGTCTATGTAAACAGTGATCTTTTCAGATCTCCCACTGTTTCAGACCTGAATACTGGTTTGTGTATGGATTGAATTTTATTGTGTATAGAAAGGTTAGTAGATGCAGATACATGCCCATTCCAAAGCTTAAGTAATTCTGATCTTTTTTTTTTTTTTTTCCCCTTGAAATTATCTTTGGAGTGGCATGCATGTGATCGGACAAACATATTTAAATCAACCCAATAGAAGTAAGAATTTTCTGTGATTTTTCAAATCAGAAGTACAGTTCTCAACTGCATAAAAATGTAAACTATTACTTTAAATTACAACCCTATTTTACTGTTACATAGCCCTAGTGCTACTATGCACATAAAACAAAATGCGTAATTATTATAATTGCTTGTCATCATCAGATGCTTTAGAACCATGAGTTGTTATATGAATTATAAACATGCTAATCAACAGAATAGTTACCACTAACATCATGGTCAATAGTAGGTTTCTCACAGTTAATGAAGTTTTGAAAAAGGTAATTCATTAATTTTCTCTTAGAAACTTTCATCTTTATTGGTCTCTTAAAATGTGTTGTAAACTCTATTATTAGAGGATAATGATGGTATGGGGGGAGAAGATAGTCTGAGCAATATCTACTGAAATCAGTGAAACCTGAGTAGTTGTGCCTAATGATGGGTTGTAAAATGATCTTTGTACAGAATATTTCCTTCGATTATGTTGTTCTTCATCAGTTCATCAGAACTAAAAGGGAAAAAATCAACCTGGCATGACTAGAGCTGAGTTTTTAATATTCCTTATATAGAAGTCCTGAGATGCTCAGGAAAGCATTTTCCAATGTGCAGAAACCAAGTATAAGTTTCCAATGAAAAAACAATTGGAAGGTTGAATTAATATTACAAGGTGTTTGTGCCAGAGCACAATGGTATTTACAGAGTACTATCTATGTGCCAGGTGCTATCCCAGGTAATTTATATTAATTATCATATTTATAATTACAGAAGAGGACACTGGAGCTTAGAGAAGCAAGGCCAGTGTCTCAGAGGAGAGAGCTGTGATTTGAACTCAAGCATTACTACTCTGAAACGATATTCTGGTGTTTCTCCCAAATTATAAAGTATGATAGCAACATTTATTTAAACATTTCCTATGCTAAATATCTATATGTTATTTAATTTTCATAACAGATAATATAATTTATAACTATGCATTATCGTTTATTAAGTTTTCTATTTCTTGAGAGTAGGAATACTGTGTTAGGCATATATGCCTCCCATACTGCCTTGCAATGACTTATAGGTATTCAATAAATATACATGAAACATAAATCATGTTAACTTTATAACATGAGAGAAAAAGTAACTCGATGTGTTTGGTAGCTTCATAGTTAAAATTATATAGTAGGCTCTACATTCTTGTTGTAATTTGTCTCTGGATTTTATTTGCATTGATATTGCTTATTAAACCCTAACGGTTTGCCATACATCTTTTCACTAAAATCATATTATAGCCATTAAGGCCAAAGTCTCTGTTTTATGTAACATATTAACTATATTTCACGTATTTAGTAAAAGAGAGAAATATACTTCACTCCAAACAAATCGACGATAACAGAATTTATAAAATAATCTCAGTTCCCTTCTAATGACATCATCATAAACAGATTCAAAACAACAATAACAAAATGAAAACCTTTTAGGTTTGTCCACTTAATTCACTTTCTGAGAGGCCATAACAATCAAAACAAAGTGAATAAAAAGTCCTTAGAATTTCAAGGAAAATAATTTAATTGCTATGGACAATATATCATTATGAACTGTAGTCTGTCACCATATGTTGAAATGCTTTGAGAAAACAATGTCTCATTAGCATTAAAAACCTATTGATTACTGAAATTTTAGTATATTCATCATTAATTTACTTTATCACCCATTTTAAATAATTCCATGCATATGTTCACCATTAACTTAAGTCTCTTAAATTCTGTTTCAAATTTTTTTCTGATTTTATTTTCATTCTTTGTACTCCATTAAAAAAAATTCTTTATTTTACTTTCCATTTGACACATTTTCTTTCTCTTAACCTTCATGTTCTCTGCCTGTTTCACATTTTACTGTCACTGTTCTTCTCCATCTTAAATAGGAAACTTATTTAAATTCCCAGGATATCCCTATGCAACATGCTGTTCTCACTGGATTCTAACAAAATAATTATATCTAAATGGCCACACTGATCTTAGCATTCACTATTGTCTTCTATATGCCAGGTATGTTCTAAGTGTTATTGCTAAAACAGTGAAGAGAATAAGCTCTCTTTTTCTAGTGAATAAACTAATAATAACAAATACAATTTACTGTTAATTAATGATACATGCTATAAAGAAAATCAAACAAGGTAGGGTGATAGAGAGCAATAAAGGAAGAAGAGGCTATTTGGTGATAAGAAAAGTTGTGTCCCAGGAAATAAAATACGAGCAGAAGAATAAATTAAGAGAAGGATACAGCCATCCTATTATCAGGAAGAAAACATCCTGAAGAGAGAGCAACACGTACAAAGAACCTGAGGTATGAATGAGCTCAGAAGCACACAGTGACTCTGGTGGGATAACAACAGAATGCAGACAGATGTGAGGGAGAAGAAGATCACATGAAAGTCTTTGGATTTTGTTCTAACTGTAATGGAAAGGGCATTGGAGATTTTGAACAGAGTATTGATAAGAGCCACTAACCTTTTGAAAGGACTATGTGGGCTGTTCGATGCCGAAATGAGCTATTGAGGGGCAAAAAATATATACACAAGTAACAGTAGAGAAGATTGAATGTAGCTAGATTTGAAGTATATTTTTTAAGGTAGAGCTGATAAAACTCCTTAAACCATTGGATGTGGGGTGTAGGAAATTTAAAGATGCCACAACCCAATCGTACTGTCATATAGAAACCAAAGAGTAAATGGTATTTGGCATTAGCAAAGATACTCTTTTAAAGCAGAAATTATTAGAAGCACTTAAGAAATTATTAGAAATTATTAGAAGCACTCATTAACTTGCATTTCAGTGGAGACTAGAAACGTAACATGAGAAAAAGACTGAACATTTCCAGTGACACCAAGTGTTGTTCCTAAAGAAAACAAGATGGTTGCAGGAATTTGAAGCTGGGAAATGAGAAAAAGAGGAAGTAATTCCAGGGTCATGGTGTTTCTTCTCACCAAGCACCAGGCAACCAGGCAATAGGAAGGTAGGCAGACAGCAAGATGGAAAAGGGAGAAAAGTAATATGCTGACTCAGCTTGGACATCCCCGTAGAGAGAATGTCAATCCTCATTCTCAACAGGTATCACCAACCATTCTTTGCTGTAGTCCTGATGATATTAGCAATACTAATATTATTTCTCAGTTACCTAAGTTCCACGGTTTGGCCTGGGTATATGCTCACAGCTATTAAACATTCTCTCTTTGGGGATATCTAAGCTGAGTTCTCAAAGACTGGCCTACAAACAAACACTGTAAACAGGTTCTGTGTGTATATTTGGAAGCTGCATTTCCTCAGCTCACTTTGTGAACTTTTTCCCTAGAACATTCATATTTACAGCTATCACAGCTAAGAGCCCTACCTTAGAATTGCCCAACATAGGGGAATTGGCTTCCCACAGTGGGATGGGAGTTGAGCTTTCTTAAACGTGTATTACCTATTTCTGTGACTGAAATTTTTGTCAAACTATAATGTTAAAAGGAATGATTTTATAGAAGACTCTTGAGATTAGATTTGCTCATAACATAGAAGTACCTAGGTCTCCACTGAATCTGGTATCCCAAACAGGTCTTCTGTCTCTAAACCTGGGCCTTTTCCCACCATCCTCCACTATTTTTCTAGAAAATTGCTTTAAGGGTTACATTAGAAGAGAAATTTTAACAAAGGGCAAGGTTCAGAAAGAACAAAAATGAAAAGAGAACTACATAGGATGCTCTCCCTCAGTCACTCTATAAAAAGGCTGTCCTCGGCAAGAACGAAGGATACATAGTGAGTCCACCAGATGGGGTTGTCATGGAAGAGGGGGTGGAGTGCAATGGGATACAAAGGCATGAGTGAATAGATAAATATATAAGTTATAAAACCAAGTAAATGCCTGAGATGGACAAATGACAATGATGCCTTGAACTGAGGCATCTGCATCTGAACCCAAACAATCACCACCATCACAAACAGCAATGAGATGAGCTGATACAAAACTTTGAAAGTTGAAATGCATTTTTCTGAAGAAACATATTTTTACAACTCATTTAGAAATCTCACATTTGGCCATCTATTTTCCTGCCTATTTAGGTGTCCTCTACCTCTCCGTTCCAAAGGTGATTTCAAAGGAATCTGCCTCATACCATGTGGCTAACACAGCCTCCATCCTCCATTCCCATTTCTAGAGCTTCCTAACTCAAAGATGTTTCTTCCACATGTGTCCTCCCTCTATAGTTCCTGACGGCACATTGTTACCCATTTTATTTTAGGGTCATATATAAGAGAGCAATGGATTTATGCTCAGAATGCATCTAATTTAGACTTCAAGTTGGTTTGTGCAATGTTCTTAAAATAATATACACTGTTAATTTTTCTCAACAGAGAAGAAACCTTTCTGTTCAAGTTAAACATGCTGATTAGGAAGCAGGAAAGGGAAAGACAGAGATGCCAAGAAAAACGTGCTATTTTAACATCAAGCAACAAAAAAGAGACATAGGGTTTTTTCCAGCCTAAAGTTGGAGGCTACATTTGGAGCAAAACTCTCAGATACCAGATGCTTAACTCAATCTTCTTTTTTCAATTGAGGTGAAATATACATAACATAAAATTAACCATTTTAAAGTGAACAATCCAGTGACGTTTAGTACATTCACAATGTTATGCAACTATTACTTGTATCAAATTCCAAAACATTTTCATAACCTTTGGGTTATGTGCCCATCAAGCAGTCTCTCCCCCATTTCCCTCGGCCTCAGTCCCTGGCAAACATCAAGCTACATTCTATTTCTATAGATTTAATTGATTCTGGATATTTTGTATAAACAGAATAATATAACGTGGTGTTCTGTGTCTGGCTTCTTGCATTTAGCATAATATCTTAAGGTTCTTCTATGTCATGTGAGTTGGTTGAGCACCACTACATCATTCTGGCTGGGGGCTCCATAAGATTTCATTTTATGTATTTACCAAAATTGCTTTATTCATTAATCCATTAAAAATCAACGTTGTCTTGAAAAACACCTGGAGATGAAAATGTATCCAGTTTTAGACTTAATAACAAGGTTTACAATTACTAGAATTTCTTAAATAAGGCCAATCAATCAATGTGATTTTTCAGATGCCAAAGAATAAAAGTATCAGCAATAACTGAAATATTTTTAGAATTTCCTTATTTTTTAAAAAGATTTTATTTACTTATTTGAGAGAGAGAACAAGGTGGGGGGTAGAGGCAGAGGGAGAGGAAGAAGCAGGCTCCTGCTGAGTGGCTGAGTACATAGCCCAGCCCAGGGCTTGATCCCAACACCCTGAGATCATGACCAGAGATAAAGTTAGACGTTTAACTGACTGAGCCATCCAGGTGCCCCTAGGATTCCCTTTAAACCCTTAAAAATTGAGTTTCTCTTTCCTCATGTGGTTTTAAAGTTATAGTCTTGGAACATGATAAGGAGAGGAATATTGAATTTTTTTTAGCCATATATATCTGTGATTTGTTTTATGCTTAATTCATATCTCAATGTTGGAAATGATCTAGGAATCATCATTAAAAAAAAAAAAAAAAACTTGGCTTTCTACTGCAGAATCAAGTTGAATTAGGGATAAATCATTCTGTAGTGTAGTGGAGAGACCCCTGCCCCAAGCAGCCACAGCCTTGGCTTTATGTTCTAGCTGTATTCATTACTTCCCCTGCTTCTCCTCCAGGGGAAACACTTTCCTCCTCATTAAAATAAATAAAGTTTAAGAGCTTTCCCAAAAGTATGCTAATCCATTTTAAATGTTAAAATTTTTTTTTCACATTTAAATAATATGAGAAAATACTGGTTTCAATAATTAAAAAACTTTGTATAACACTTTTTGCAACTTAATGAATGAGCGTTGCTGATTTTGAAAGATGGTTGGACTCTGACTTTTCTCAAACATATTTGATAATGAAAACATAGTTTTAAAGCAAAATCTAATAGGACTGCTATTCAGCAGAAATAAAATTAAGATAGTTTTTAAAACCCTCTAAAATCTAAGAACTAATGCATATCAAAATGCATCTTGTCATAAATGAGAGTGAAAGCTATAAAATGGGAATGATTATTGTTTAAAAGGATAAAAAGTATGACTATTCCTTTTTCAAATTTTGAATTTGGATTTTATCTCCTTCCTATTAGTGAAGTGAAAGCTTAAGATCTTGCCAACAAAGAACAATATGGCAATCTTGGCTGCTACATAGGAGCAGAGAGAGTTCCAGGGCTAGTGAAATAGAAAGAGCTAAGAGAGGAAGACTAAATTACTGAATCTTTTCAGCAGCAAACTTCATGACATTCAAAATCAAACAGACTCTCTCCTCCTCCTCATTCTGCTTAGATTTCATCACATACATGTCTATTCACACATACACACTCATGACACACACAAATCCTGATCTGCTGATGTTACTGAATGGTGATGATAATGAAATAATTAAAATATTCTATTTAGTGTTTCACTGTCCCTGAATTGAAGCTGTAAATTCTCTATCATCTTCCCCATTGATTAATGAAGATCATTATCTCCCAATTTATGGTTTTCATAAATCAATATTTATTCACTGCCAAGAGGCATGGCATAAGATGCTGGTGCTTTAGAAACACCGGCTTAACAAAGACAACAATTCCCGCCCTCTGTAAATCTGCAGTTTAGAAGAACACATAAGAGACAATGAGGATTTGATTAAAAAATTTTCAGGGAAGTTTAGCAATAAGAATGAAGGGTTGGTGTTTGTAAAAACACACTTATATATCCTATTGTTAAATACACTCCAATTACGCTGAGTTCCTGGGTGATAGACTGCTAAATAAAATAGGACCCACCTTCTTAATTTCTAATAAGAGTTAATAAATGAAACCAATTATAATACAGAAAGTACTCATTAAGGAACAAGAGAATGTATTCTCTATTGCATTAATAGGTGAAAATAGCATAGACATTTTTACTATAACAACTAGTTTCAGGAAAACCATATTCAAGAATCCAGGTAAATAATTGAACAAACACAAATTAATGAAGAAGGTCCATGTAGTAATCAAGCATACATACAAACAAAAGGAGAAAGCAAGTTTCTTATATCCTTCTTAATCAGTAAGAGACCCATTATATTCAAAGCTCTTTATGTATCTTCTGGCTGGGGAAAATGAATACCAAGGTATGGCCAGAGAGAATCCGGGAGCTGAGCCAATAGTAGTCTGGGGGTAGGGGTAGGAGATGAGGAAAAGTCTCTATCTGAAGATTTCTTCACCACTATGTTTACTAATAGTCCAAAGAGCAGAATGTCCATTTTCTTTTGGGATGAGAAGGTCAAAGATAGGTAAAGAAGGTATTATTTTTGTTACCTTCTATTTTTAAGAGTTTTAAATATGAACTTAAATTATTTATTTATTTATCTTAAAGATTTTATTTATTTATTTGGCAGAGAGAGAGGGGGAAGCAGGCTCCCTGCTGAGCAGAGAGCCTGATGCGGGGCTCGATCCCAGGACCCTGGGATCATGACCTGAGCTGAAGGCAGAGGCTTTAACCCACTGAGCCACCCAGGTGCCCCTGAACTTAAATAATTTAAAAGCAGCATATGTTTTGCTTATAGCAGGTATTTGGGATTCACTGGTGAGTGTCTGTCTGGGATAATATTCCTTTCCTGCTAGAGTAAAATTGAGCAGTAGGGATAACACACAATATTAACAGAAAGCTCCTCTCCCACTTGTCAAATCTGGCTTTGCTTCCTAAGTAGTGGATACTGTCAGACACCATGTACCTTGGGTTAGAACAAAGCATTTGCTATTCCTCAAAGGGGTCCTTGCCCTTATATCTCCTTTTTCACCCTGAACACTTCCAAGCAGTCCCTCTGCAGGGCAGGACCCTTCCTAGGCCTCTGTGGACCTGGAAAACGTTTTCCAAGGTATTTCAGGCTCATTTTATTTTCCAACATTTTATAGAAATCTGTAATCTTTGGGCACTAAAAGTTACCAACAACAATTATTCTGTAACTAATATTTTTGAGCACCTACTGTGTGTCAAATATTGTTCTAGGAACTGAAGATACCACAGTGAGCAAAACAGATAAGAATTTATATTTTCATGAGACTTAAAAATAGTAGGAATGGTCAAATGGTAACCAAATGCAGGCACGTCTCATTTTATTGCACTTTGCTTTATCACACTTCACAGATGTTGCATTTTTTACAAATTGAAGAGTTAAGACTTCAGTGGAGGAAGTTAACTGCAGGTGTGCTGGAAACAGCAAAAGAAGTGGAATTAGAAGTCAATCTGAAGATGTAACTGAATAGTTGTAATCTCATGATAAAACTTGAAAGGATGAGGGGTTACTTCTTGTAGATGAGCAAAGAAAGTAGTTTCTTGAGATGAAATCACTCCTGGTGCAGATGCTGTGAAGACTGTTGATATGAAAATAAAACATTTAGAATATTACATAAACTTAGTTGACAAAGTAGTGTGTGTCAGGGTTTGAGAGTCTTGACTTTTATTTTGAAAGGAATCCTACTGTGGGTGAAATGCTATCAAACAGCATCAATGCTACAGAGAAATAATGAAAGGAAAAGTCATTTGATGTTGTATACTTTGCTGTCTAATGTTAAGAAGTTGCCACAGCCACCACAACCTTCAGCAATTATTATCTCATCAGTCAGCAGCCATCAACACTGAGGTGAGACCCTCCACCAGCAAAAAGATTATGACTCACTGGAAGTTCATATGATGGTTGGCATTTTTTAAGATTTTTTTTTTTTTAATTTGATAGTGAGAGAGACAGTGAGAGGGGGAACACAAGCAGGGGGAGTGGGAGAGGGAGAAGCAGACTTTC
This sequence comes from Lontra canadensis, assembly GCF_010015895.1. Lineage (NCBI taxonomy): Eukaryota > Metazoa > Chordata > Mammalia > Carnivora > Mustelidae > Lontra > Lontra canadensis. Next base: position 19,793,989 of record NW_022631005.1, read on the forward strand.
TGCTGAGCAGGGAGCCTGATGTGTGGCTCAATCCCAGAACCCTGGGACCATGACCTGAGCTGAAGGCAGATGCTTAACGACTGAGCCACCCAGGCACTCCTGGCATTTTTTAGTAATTACTTTTTTATTAAGATATATACTTTTTTTTTTTTTTAGAAATAATGATATTGCACACATAAGAGACTATAGTATAGTCTAAATATATCTTTCATAAGCACAGGGAAAACAAAAAACTCATTTGACTCACTTTATTGCAATATTTGCTTTATTGCAGTGGTCTGGAACAGAACCCACAGTATCTCCAAGGTTTCTGTGTACTTATATGTATCATGGTAATCAGTTTTGTGAAAAAGAGAGCTGAAGCTGGACAGAAAAGTGTGGTGAGCCTGTGGAAGATGCTATTTTAAAAAGAATGATTGAGGGGCACCTGGGTGGCTTAGTGGGTTAAAGGCTCAGGTCATGATCTCAGGGTCCTGGGATCGAGCCCCACATCGGGCTCTCTGCTCAGCAGGGAGCCTGCTTTCTCCTCTCTCTCTCTGCCTACCTCTTTGCCTACTTGTGATCTGTCTGTCAAATAAATAAATAAAATCTTTAAAAAAATAAAAAATAAAAAGAATGATTGAGAAAATTCCCTAAAGTGAGTGTCCTTAGAAAACAGGTGGTAGTTGTGAGGGAGTGAGCCAAGCTGATTTCTGGAGGGAAGAGCTTAAAGCTGTGGGACAAAGGACATAAATAAATTAGTCCTATTGATCTCCTGCCAGATAGCAGTGATGATAGTAGGGATGTAATTCTTGAGGGAAGACTCAGAACTGCTTCTCAAGAAATTCTAAACTGCAAGAACGGAACAGCTCAGTGGGCATGGCTCTCCCACCGTTCTTTGCTTTTAAACTCACAGGGGCTTCCTAACCCACATTGCGTTCCCTGCTCCCATCCATATGTGCCTTTCTTACCTTCCTTTCCTTTTCTAGCCTTGACTATTTGTTCATCACCCTTATGCTTTTCTGGGACTTTACATTCTCCAAGACCTTCTCCTGCAACACCACACTGAATCTTGTGATCAGGACTGCAGTCTGCCTCAACTACTGCAGTGGCCTTGTGGACTCAGCTACCCCAAATCCTCCATAGAGCTTTCAGCACTAAATCTTAGAAACAAGCTGGACAACGTCACCCCTCTTCTTGAAATCCTTTAATGATCCACCGTTCAGGAGAGAGCAAAGATTCTCCAGCATGATATTCAAAGTCCCCCGTGATCTCACTTTACCAATATGCCAGCATGGTCTCTGAGTTGCTCTGCCTCTGACTTTATGCAATAGTTCCAGCAATCATCTTAGAGTCCCATCAGAGGCAATGTTGCTCCCGTTGCCTCTAGTCCTGTATTAGTTTCCCTTTCCTCCTCTACCCCATTCTGGGAAATTTCCTGACACTCTTCTCTCAGATTCATGGAGAATCCCTATACCATTCTCTTAGGATTCCTTGTGCCGACATTATCATTAAACTCACTCATTTATATTAGCCTTATTATATGTCTGCCCCTACCAGACAAGTAAAGAAACAAACCAAAATAAATGAGCAAACAACAAGAATAAGACAATGAGGTTTTTACCCCCAGTCTTTTAGCACTATCTTTGAACATTTCAAATGCATGAATGAATGATTAATTTGCTAAGGGGAAAGTATACAACATTACAGATAATAAAAGAGATGAAATGGAAAAATAAGTATTTGAATTAGAAGTTGATATCATAGAGGAAGTTGATGTAATATCCTGAAACTCTATTTTGAAAATGATCTGAATGATGCAGACAAGATAGTGATCATCATGGTTTTTAAGAAGCAGAGTTTCTTAAGAGATGATAAATTAAGAATGGCCTACAAGTAACAGCATTCATTTGTTGATTGATTCTTTTTGTTTCAAATATATTTGTGGAGATCTCCATATGACTCAAACAGCTTTTCAGGCATTAGGAATAAAATGGTGAGCAAGAAAATGAGCTGTTCTTGCTTTCCTGGAGTTTAATATCACAGTAGTGAAATAGACATAAAACAGACATATTCATTTTGACCCTGAATAAAAACAATAACATCCTTTGAAAATAAATAACCTAAGAATCTGGCCTAGTTGAAAGGATCAGGGAAGACTCAGCTGAGAAGTGAAAATTAGGCCATGCTAAAAATGCTAGGATATCACTGAACAGAAGCTGGAATTAGAGAAGAAAACAAAGTAAAGAAGGAGAAATGCTAACATAAGGGTGTTCGAAAACAACAGAAGAGAACAAAGGGAAGTAGCATATTATTAGTATGTCGTAAGAGGGCAGAACAAGATACTGACACAGGAATAATGACAGTAACAGCTAACTTTATTGGCTTATCATGTGTCAGATATTGTGCTAAATGTTTTTGCATTGTATTTTCACTTTATAAAGGCAAAAAAAAAAAAAACCTATGGGGAAGCATAACAACTTTTCTCATTTTTCATACAGTGGAACTATGTGGAGTATTAAATTGTCTATAGTCTCAGCTAGTGAGTAACAAAAGCCCAGCGAGAAACTATGGACCATGTGTTTAAAATCAATATTGCAGAGTGGACAGAAAGGGCTAAAATGTCAGATAATCGTGCTCCTTCACTCCTGGGGCTCCAGAAACTGATTTGTTGCTTGAATAAAATTTTATATATCTATATTTGAGAGAAGTTTTCCACTTAATACTTGAGTTCCATCTCCTGTGAAGGGCAAAACAGGAAGGGTAAAACGTGGAACTTCTGGTATATCAGTTCCTAGTATAGTCTCTATAAAAAGGGATTGCTGGTGGACAGGAATAAGACATATAGCATTGAATCCATTTTATAAAGTTCCTTTGCAAACTCTGGTTTCCATGAATTTCAATGATATGAACAGAGACACTGCCAGCATCTTGTTCTCTAGTCTTTCCCCCACAGCATGTCCCTGCTCTCCTGAAACTGCTGATTCCTGTCATCTGACACGTAACTGAGGCAGGAGTTTAAGAGGTGGAGAGGAACAAAGGAGTAGGTCCTGGTGGTGGCTTCAGATTTATCCCCTTCCGAAGGCCAGCTGTGAACATTGCAGCTGCCTAACAATATCCAGTTTTCATGAACTTACTTTGGAGAAAATAGGTCTTGAGATGACCTCAATTTGACTTGGAAAGGTAAGATATTTTATATATGTTTAGTGTCTCAATGCACCAAAGAAATAAAATACACTACATTCTTCAGATAAGTAAACAGAATCATTACAGAAATGGTGGCTGGTGTTCATAACAGAAGAGGGAGAAAGGAAGGTTTATGGGACGGTTCTAAAATCTCCAGAGGTGAAACACCCAAACTAAAGTGACAATGGCTATGACTAGCCAATGTGGCAGCTCTTACAGACTTTGACCACATAGGATGTCCTGACATCCAGCGATGATGTGCTTACCGGGCAGAAATACATGAGGACTTTGAGGCAGGCTGTCAGCAAGCTGGCAAGCATTTCTCTTGCTGATATCTCCTTTCCTGACCATGTATTTTCTTTACTGAAGCAGTAGTTACATTAAACACTTATGTTTTCACACTAGCATTTCATTTTTTTAATATAAAAGGAAATGATCAGTGTTATATAACCTCCATCATTTGGCAATGAGGAGTAAGAAAACACTGATAGCTTTTGAAGCTTAGAGAAAATAATTTAGGTGATTAAAATCACTTCTAATACCATCTTTGGTTAAAATATTTAAGTTCACGGCTTTTCAACTTGGATATATAAATGGTGTCAGGTAAAATGAAAATCATAGTGAAATAAATAATTACACTATACTGTCTTTGGTTCAGGGATGAGGGAGGGGAACATACTTTTTCTTTTCAGTCACCAGAGGGAAAGGAAAAATTGGTGCTATTATGGTTATATGGTATTTCAGAGGCTGCAAGGACTTGCTTCCAAGGATTACTCCAAATATAGTATATGAGAGCACATTTCTCTCTCAGATTCATTGTAAGTCAGTTTCACTGCATGGAAAGCAGATGCTATTGGAGACAGAAAAGCTGCTTTACCGACACATTACTAAGCATTCTACAAAACAAAAGCAAAAAAACAAACAAATTATAATGCATACCTCAGAAGACCAAAGTTAAAACATTTGCTGCAGGACCATGTATTTTTTATGACTTGTAGATTTCTTTTACTTAGGGGTCCAATGTCTTAATTAAAAGTTAAGCCAGTTTTGTATGTATATGTTAGTTACTAACTTGATTCAAGTGACATATTTTAGCTCTTACCCATCCACACAAATGGACAGAATTTAGCTAAACTTTCTCGACTGAGCCTGGTGATAAAATATAAATTGTCACTATGGGTTTAGGGTTGAATACCATTACTTAACATTTATTTTCAGTTCACTGAAGATATATAGAAAACACTTACACACACACACACACACACACACACACACACACGGCTTCAGGTTTCAGTGAGGAGTACTTAGTTGGAATGGTCAATATCTCTGGCATTATGGGGAGCAAATGAAACAGAGACACCTCTGTGAAAGGAGGTGTCTCTACTGCTATTTTGCTCTGGTTCATCTTTCAAGAAAGGGGGAAGCTGCGTTTTTCTCCCCACAAATCAATAATTTTAATGCTGACTTTATTACTGATACTTGATGGTCAGGGTGTTCCAAGATTTTGCAGTCCTCAAAATTCATTTCAGAAAACACCTTTGGGAGATATCCTGGCAGGGACTCTGGCCTGAGCATCAAAATATTGGTCATAAAATTCTTATTTTATTGCTCTTATTCCTATAATGGGAAGCACTCTGATGCTTATCTCGTACCCTATTGGGTAGGGAGTGTTTGAGATTAGAAGAATCATGCCAACAGTTTTTAATAACATGCTGAAAATAAGTGTTGGCTCTGCACCATGTCTCTTCTGGCCCTACTTCTGCCCACTCAGGGGGTTCACTTATCAAAGAATCTAGATTCATTTAGAAAAGATGGAGAGAGAATACTAACAAAAACAAACAAATAGTATCTAGGAGTGTTTTTATTTTGTTTTCTTTGAGTGGGATTTGTTATTCCGTTGTGTTTGTGGAATCCAACAAATAGAACTCTGGGTTATTGGTCCATAAACAGAGGAAAGTATTCATGCTCACACACACCATACTCCTCTTTATCTTTTTCCGAGCTTCCCTGCTCCAGTGTCTGTTTTGAGGGATGGATGTTGACTTTGGCTATTTTTCTCTGTTCCACTAACCCGGGTGTTCGATACTTGTGCCATACCAGATTCCCAACAATTGTGTGTTATGCATTAATACTTGGTATTTAGTCTCCTTTGATGGTGATGAGTAAATGGACAATGAAGAGCGAATGCTCAGGGCATAAAACAGTTCACACAGGGAGTCCCAGGCAAAATTAGATTTTACAGTTAGTACTACCAGTCATCTTTTTTTAGTGTAGATTCCCATCTCCTTTTGTGCTCCATTTCTTAAACGACCTCCCCCTTAAACTCTTTAAACTCCTCCTCTGTATACTCAACCTAATTGTAAAGATTTTCTAATTATGTATCAGTAGATGAGGATAAATGGTGTGTACCATCTCTGGGGGTGTTTGTATTGAGAAGTATTCTGTGTCAAGACCCCTTAAATTGTAACATTATAGATCCACCCACTCCATCTACTCCAAAGGCTGATTTTGCTTCACACATAAAAGGATTTGACTATGTGGCCAGTAAATTCAGTTATGGTATATAGACAACCTTATAAAGTGTTCTGGCTGGAATTTATAGGTTGTTTTACTCTGTTGAGCAGTCATAATTTCAGAAGACACAAGATCGCAAGTCTCAAGGTTGAATAATCACTGGGGGTGTCCTGACGAGCCAAACTGTCACAATAAGGCTAAATAGCATATGCTTTTGACCCAGCTGTCAGATGTTATTAATAGGCTGACTTAAAAAATGAAAGCAGTAGGGGTGTCATCGACATTTTGAGGCCCATATGCTTAATGCGGTAAAACACCTGCCAGGGCCAGTTTCTGGTTCCAAGTGAAGTAAATCAGCCTGCTTTTCCCCCCACAGTTAAAAATACATCAACACCTACTCAGAATGTTACAATGTGCCATAACCCTCAGGCTATCACCTCTTCCACTCTGAACTGCTTGTGATTCAAGGTATAGAAACTGTTTCAATTCTTCTTGCCTTTAGAATAAACTTTTTAATATCTATTCCTTTACTCTCTGTGTGTGTGCTTATTGGACTCCCCACCTTACTCATCTTTTATTATCTTCCAAGTTTACTAAGTTGAAGTGGAAAGTCTGTGCACTTACAACATGGAAACCAAGAAGGATTTGGGAAATCCTGTCTCAAGATGCTAAGTTGTGTTAGTGATTGGATATATCAAAAAGTAACTCACACTTACAAACTTACAAAACTGATAATCTGGTTTTAAAATCATTTATTTTCTATGGCTTCATATAAAAGAGAATATTAAGTTGTTCGTCATTCTGTGGGTGTAACTCATTGAGTGTCATTAGGCTAGAGCTGAGCAGATAGGAGTTTTTATTAAGATTTGCTCAAACTTGAACAATCGCAAGACACTTAGTTCACTTTTGGATTAGAATAGGTTCTCCATACTTTTGTAACAATGACATTAGTAATTATCCCATTTTAGCAAGAATCTGTTATTCTTTGTGTCTACTAGTCTATGGAGTACTGGACTGTAGGGGAAGGAAGAAAAGCAGAGTAGAGTGTTGGTGGTAATTCATGGTAATTCATGCTTTATCCCAAACCCTTGCTCGAGGCTATTTACTTTGGCAGCTTTTATTATTCTGCTTCATTTCCTTTGGTAATCTTTTAGTTTGAATTTTCTGTTCATTTTCTTCATTTTCTTGGGTAGTGTTAAAAACTTACCCCCAGGACAATTCCAAAAGATCAGTTCCCCAAATTTTTATCAATGATATACGTATTCTATTACTGTACATTCTTCCAGAGTGACTATTTGACAGGGGAAGTTTCATTTGACTAATAATGTATTTTCCTTTTTTTTAAGTCTTATTATGTTTCCCATCTTATACTTGCTACTTTAAACACCAAATCTTTCACATCATTTAACAAATGACTATCCAGTACTGACAACTGCCACTGAACTTTCATATGCATTGGATTCACAGCCAGCTGTTGACTGCTAAGTGGAGAGAATCTGATTTATTATTATCTACCTCATCTTCCCTCTTTCCTCTCCTGAGAAATAATCAATCCCACTTACAGTCATCTCTCCCTTGCCTTACCTAACTAATGCTTATACGATGTTGAAACAGCAATGAAAGTTCACGCCAAATTCCTATAGCATTTCTAATGTTAGAGATGAACTGAGTTTACTTTTCTGTGCATTGTGGAAAAAAAATAAAGGTAGTAATAGGATGTCTCAGCGAAGATTGTTGGAAGATAATTTCATGAGTAAATGTCAGATCAATAGCATTATATTTTGCTGACATTTCTTCCCTTGAGGTACCTCCAGCTCAGTTGGAATCTAAACTAGAATCACCTAATAAGCATAACCAAAGAAGTATTGCCATTGATTGTTGGTCTAATTGAGTTCTTTTTCAGGTGTTCACACCACCAGAAAGGGGGAAAAAAAAAAAAAAAGTATTTCCTTTACTTCTGTGATCTTAATGACACCTTCTTAATTCTACATTCACTGTGGCTTCTATCCTTTTTTCTTCTCTGGTTTCACATTGGATCCATTGGATTGCTTTGTTATATCACTTTTACAGTCACACAAAGACACATACAGCTCAAAACAATGGTAGTGTCCTTGGTGATTATTTTTATATTACTCTTCAATAGCCTTAGTTAAAACTCTAACTTTATACATGCATACTGGATAAAAAGAGCTCAAGGTCTTCTCAGGCAATAAACATGACAAGTCCTGTCTTTCACAGGCTATGAAAGTAGCTTCATTCTCCCAAGAATCACATCTGAGGCATTATGATTGCTTCCTACTGCTAGTCATTTGATGTTTCACTGCCACTGGATTAAAAAGTGAAAAAAAAATTTCCTGATTGGAAATTTCCTTGAGACATACTACACTCTCACTAAGTATGACAAGTACCAATATAAATAATAAAATAAATTAAAGATAGACTCTGATAACCATTTTTTTGAAATTTTTGAAATAGCAATTTTGACCACTTACATAATTTATCCCCAATATAGACTTCTCTTCAAATAATATTGAAATATCAAAATTGTATTGCTATACAGAAATAATGATAAGTGTATTAAATGTTTTCACATTCTACTGAATCTTATTAGACCTTTTTTTTTTACATGTCCATTTTACATTTTGAATCAAGAACAAGAGCGATATTTACCTTTGACTCCTTTTTCTTTCACAGACTACATCTAATCCATACCAAATTCTTTCTGTTTCCTATTTGAAATATATTCAAAATTTCTGCACTTTCATATCTCCACTGCCACCTGATTTTAGCTACCCCAATCTCTGACATTAATTATTGAATACCTTCTTAACTAGACTGTTTGTGGACCTTGACACCTTGAAGTATTTTCTCAGTACAGTAGCAAGAGAGATGTTTTCAAATCCTATCAGACTGTGTCATTTTTCTGCTGTAATTTTCCAAACCATGTAAGTCAAAGTCTAAGAGTGCCATCCAGCACCCTACCCAGTCTGCACCTCCAACCCTAACCCCTACCTCTCTGACTTCACCTCTCACTAACATTCCCTACCCTTCTCCCATTCCTGCTATGTTAGCTTCCTGGTTGTCCACATGCCAGGCAGCACATGATGTCTCTTTCCAGTCCCAACTCAAATGTCACTGAGTAAGACCTTCACTACCACATTATTTACAAATGCAACCCTTCCACTTGCCCCCTGCACACCCTATATCCATTCAGACATCATCTTTCTCCAAGGCTCTTATCAACCAGTTGGTGTATTATGAATTTATCAATTTATTGTCTTCTCCTTTTCCTCCTAAATGTAAATTCCGTAAAGGACAAGGACTTTGTCCTGTTTTATTTATTGTTAATATTCCCAGTAACTAGAATATTCCTGGTTATAGCATGAGATTTATAAACACTTGAATGAATAGAATGAAAGAAATGTGCTTGGCACAATATGTTGGACATGGTAATTACACCATAAATGGTAGTCATCATTATAAAGATTTTTTTTTTCCAGGAAAGCTTTATTATACATAATATCTAGTACTCTAACTGTGGAGTCAAAACTACATTTGAATTCCACTAATAATAAAAATGGGAAAGTTATTTAATTTCAATGAACATTTGTTTTTTTATCTATAAAATAGAACTGCTAACACCATATAGATTCTACTTTTCACAAGCAGTGGATGAAATGACAAGTTTGAAATGTCTGTTACAGTGTTAGCTCTAAGTCAATACAGATTTGTTTTGTCTTGGCTTCCTACTCATCCCTTCTTAGTGCTCTTTGATAATTACTTTTCAAGTGTCTACCTTGTGCCAATCACTGACTGCCATTGGATGTCAAACTATGAGATATAGTTCTTGCTCTTGAAGTGCTTACAATCCATTGAGGAGAGAAGTACATGAACTAAAAGTTTTTTTCTTTAAAATAATAGAGAAAGTAAAATAATAGAAGTTGTCTAGATTAGATAGTACCTAAGCTAAATTTTGAAGGATGGCTGACATTTATCCAAGCATCCAAACTCAGAAATGAGGGAAGCTTTTCCTGGGGAAGCAAATATGCTGAAGCACATGTGAAGCAGGTAAGGGAATAGCTGTGTAAGGCAAGTCAGCAAGGTGAAAACCAGGAGTGGCAGGAGACAACCAGGGAATCTGAAAGACATCAGGCTCTTGAAAGACCTGTATTTCAGACTAAAGGACTTAGTTTGTATCCCCTTGTCCCCACTGGTGGGGGTGGGGGTGAGGGGGCTGTGGGGTGGGGGGGGGGGATGGGAGTATGGCAGAATCACATCTATGTTTTAGAAAGATAATTATGCCAAATATATGAAAGATAAATTTCAGTCAGGGGCAGCAACAATAGTTCTTTAGGAGTGTGGAATTTGCAAACACAATTTTACCTCCCAATCTCACTAGTTCCACCATTTCCATTATTTTCCAACCTATTAACAGATTTGAATTCTGCCAGCAACTTCCATTTACAAGCTAGATGTCCTTTAGAAAGTTATGCACCTGTCTTAATATCTCTATCTGTAAAAATGGGATTAAAACTAGGATAGCTTTCTCCCAAGTGTTATTATGAGCATTAAAGGCATTAGACTTAAAAATTTAACTTGCAAAGTTTTTACAAGTTATTTAACTTGCAGAGTTAAAGAATATATTTAACTAAAAGCATTAAATTATAGGTAATTATATGTATAAAATATACATAATTATATATGTTATATGTAATTACATACATAATTATATATAAATTACATATAAAATTATATATAATTAATATATAAAAGTTGTATACATAAAAATACAGGACACTAATTAGAAGGCCATTATTTTATTTGTAAAATTAAAAATGATTATAGGAGTCTAATTGGTACAGTACTGTTTTCCATTAAGATATTAGTGTAGTAGTGATGAAGAGGAGATGAATCCACAAGTATTTGTGAAGTAAAACCAGCAGAGCCTGATTTTAGCTTTTAGCCTCAGACAGTTGGTCACAAATTCCCACAAATTCCCATGCATGCTATGTTTTTTTCAGAACTGGTGAGTGATTGGCCAGATTGGGAGCAGCAGTGGTTGAAGGAGCCTGAGACTTCTTAGGTAGAGTTATGACTCCAGGGGTTTCCAGTTTAGACAATTCTGGATGTCATTTAATGAAATTTGGAATATAGGGTGAGATATTTTATACATGCCAGTTCTATACACCTACTTTTTCACTAAATATTTATTTGGTACTTAGTGTGTACCTGTATCATGCTAGATACATAGATATAATTTCTGCCCTCTTAAAGCTTAAATTCTAATTAAAGAAAAAATATGGTTGATATAATGATCTAATTAATTAAATAAACACCTAATTAAATAAACAATATTCAATTACAAAGATAATGTTATAAAAATTGTAATAAAATAACTTATTTAAGAATGACAGAAAACAGACTAACGAGGGCACTGATCTAGTCTAGAAATCAGTAAGATTGTGACATTTATAAAATTTCTGAAGATAAGCAGCAGATAACAAGGGTATATATAAGATGAAGCTAGTAAGACAAGCAAAGGTCATGAATTCCTGTAGGGTGGTATCATCGGGTGTTATTTCAAAGTCTGTCACAAATGGAGCATATCCACAGGGTCTCTGGGACTTTGTGAAACAATTCTTTCTGTTTAACAGAACTTCTTCCTTCCCAGGGAACAAAGGTATTTTCAGAGAGTAGGTAACTTCTGATGTAACTTTCCTGCCCTCTTCATGTATCCAGCATTTTTCTGAGTACAGGAAGCCCAATAAGCTGTGAGCCTTCTTATTGATGGTGATTTTTCTTCTATGTTCCTCTTGTTCATCCTGAAAGTCTTATCTTTGTTGTCTTCTTCCAAGTCCCTCCCAATTAATCAGATAAATCTGGGTCTAGAGCACAGTGGTGTACATGGTTCAAGTTGTATTCTAGTAGTTTCTCAGATATTAGGCAAATCAGAGGAACTGGCCAGAAACTACTTTAATCTCCATATATCCCATCCATCTTAGAAACTTAAGCTGGACTTCCAAGAGACTGTCATCTTCCTTTAGAAGTCAATACATTCAAGTATCAGTCCCAGTGCAAATCAACGCCTTGCAATAATTACTATTCATCATGTTTTATCATGGAACAAACAGGTTATGTTTTTATATACTGGTTCATGAGTTCAGAAACCTACAATGAACTGGCCATTTTCCTTATTTTGATTCAGAACAAAAGCTTTATAAACATGTCAATCTTCTTATAATTCACTGATATAAATCCTTAACTCTTCATTATTATTATACCTTTTAAGATGAAGTTTTAGCTATCTGAGGCACACGGGCTTTCATTATCTGGCACCTGCCCACCTCCATTCTCAGATTACTTTTTTCTCCTGGAGCATTTTTCTCTCTAGCCCTTTTGTGCCATATAGAGTGCTGCCTCAAGTTTATGTGCCTTTGAACATGCAGTTCTCCTGCTCCCTTGCCACATTCCTCCCTAGTCTCCCATCCTTCTAAGCCCAGTCTGTTCAAGTGTACCATGTTTTAGCCAATTTTCCTTGATTCTCCACTGTGAAGAATCAGATCTTCTTTAGAGAGACGACTGCACTTAGCTCAAGCTGCCGTTAGCTGGCAGGCTCCAGCTATTACCATCTTTAGGATTCATTTTGGCTTTTGAGGAGCATCATGCTTTAAACTTGTCTCTTACCAGAGGCCACACACAGTTCATTGTCATGTGGATCTCTCCATGAAGTAGCTCAAAACAAGGCAGCTGACTTCATCTGACCAAGCAAGCAGGAAGAGCCAGAGGGAGTGCAAATGAGATGAAAGCCACAGCTCTTTGTGACCTAATTTCAGAAATGAAACCCTTTCATGCCATATTCCCTTCATTTGAAAAGAGCCACTCAAGGAAAGGGGTTATACAGTGATGTAAGTATCAGGAAGCCCAATTCATTGGGAGCCCACCTCATGTGGTAAGCTCTTTGTCAATACTCTGTGGTTTCCCTCTTCATCTTTTCCATAAGAACATTTTCAGCTCAGTTCACAAGCATTTACTGAACACATTATTTATGCAGGCATACTTCAAAATTATAACACGTGTCTTCCTCTCTCATTACTTTATTTAGCACTCATATTATTCTGTAAAACTTCAATTCCTACTCATTTAATTTTTATTTATTAAGCATGTACTATGCACCTGAAATTGTACTAGATATTGGAATTTCCAACATGAATAAGAACTCAGAAACAAATTTTTAACCTCACCAGTTTTATGTATAATTTTAATTAGCTTCATTTTACAATAGAAGTGACCTTTTAAAACTTAATCCTGTTACTGTATTTTTATAGAAAAATAATTAGTCTTTGATATAATGCATATTTCAAGAATTATGCTATCAGGTTAGTTATGTGTTTGGGTTTTTAGAACATAGCAGGATAAATACCCTTATTTGAAAATGCATTATTGCTCCTAATTTTGTTGTTCCTATTAATGTTTTGTTTATGCTTTTAAACTGGCTGCCGTGATTTAGATTCCTGTTTATAATAATGTGTGAACCCAGACATTTATAGTCAGAACATGAAAATGAACTAGCCTAGTATATCCACAATGGTTGCAGTACTCTCTCTTTTAATACTGTTGATTGATTGTACATTAGTTTGCATTAAACTTAAAGTTGTATTCCCCTTGCAAATTGCTTTTCTCCTTTACTCCAAAATATATCATAAATTAATTGCAAAACTACTAAGCACACAGCTACAGGATGGAAAACAACTGCTTTTAGACAGACCAAAATGATACATGTGGTTCCTAGAAGTCTATCTCTGGGTTGTGTATCACATTAATACAAGTATAGCTTGGTCTGACCAAGACTTATATGGGCTGGTTCTCAGAATGATTCTGCCTCTGTCACCGTAGAAAGAGCAGAGGGTAGAAAGTAGAGGAGAAACAATGTGATAGATCAGTAGCATGGAGTAATAATGACAGCTTGGGATTCTACGTATAAACAATCTGACAATAACTGAGTCCAAGGAAAAAGAATGGAAATGTAGGACGGGCTAATAAAGAGATTTATCCAGGGAGAGCCATAGCTGTTGCTGGGCTATTTTTAAAAAGTGGAATACATACAAAATTTAAAAATTAATAAATAAATAAATAATTGCATTGATTAAAATCTTAGAAATGTTTTAATTACTTAACTTTTTACTATGAATCCTTTTTTAGATGTTTGGTAAAACTATTGGGGAAGATGATATATAAACTACTAACTTGTGGCATAGAAACACGAACCATTGACAAGTGTTTGTTCTGCTGACTTCTGACTCAATCTTAAAGATTTGGGGTTACAATTACCCCTGGGGTGTAGAGCCTAGATGGCTCAGTCGGTTACATGTCTGCCTTCTGCTCAGGTCATGATTCCAGGTCCGCGGATGGAGTTCCATATTGTGGGGAGGAAGGGTCCCTGCTCAGCAGGGACTCTTCCTTTCCCTCTGCCTCTGCAGCGCCCCCCCCCCCCAGCTTTTTCTCTCTCTCTCATTCCGCTCTTTCACATAAATAAATAAAATCTTAAAAAAAAAAAATTACCCCTGGGGGACAAAGGAGAGATTTTTACCAGTGTTCAGCAAACTCTATAGTCTCCCTGAGATTAGAGAAGAAAAATAAAACCTAGATTCTAGGCATAAGATTAAAAATATTTTTAAATGAACTTATTTTGATAGAATCAGTTTATCTCCTTTGCCCTGGAGTAGACAAAATTGCTACTTTGTGGAGAAAGCAGTAACGTGGCAATTTGCCTACATGGGGCTATTAGCCATGTCTGAACACATTTTTTATTATTATAGTTGGAGAGGTGATAGTGGTTCCTAGTGAGTAGAGGCCAGGTTGTTGCTAACCATCCTACAGTGCACAGGACACCCTCCCACAACAAAGAATTATCAGGCCTCAAATGCCAACAGTGTCAGGGTTGAGAAACCTGAGGTAGGCATAAAGTGCACACTGAGAGAAAAGGTAGAGAAAGGAAGAGTATTTGTGGTATTTGTGTTCCCTCTTCCAATGTAAGTCAAGAGGAAGGAACGCAAGAATTCCTTGCAAGACCAGGACAAGTCTAAACGAAGAAGAGACATGTTTTCTAATTACAGCACAAGAAAGGAAACCCACAAATATGCCCTGGAGAAAGACAGTGACATCTAGGCATGAGAGGTTCTTAGATAAGCTTATTAGTTTTCCACAGGTCTGAAGGGGGCATGAGAAGATCTGTAAGTTCCCCCAGAGGCCTAAAGTGAACTGTCGGACTAGATGGGAGAGTGAGTCAAGAACTACTCCAAGGAAAAGGGTCCTCACCTCAGAAAGGTGCACATGCCCTGCCCATGGGGAACTCCCAGGGGCTGGATATGAGCCAAGGCCAATACCTGGCTCTGTCCACAATACAAACCGGAGCATGGGCTAGCCTAGACCAACTCTGTTCAGCTAAGACCCTAAAGGGATAAGACATTTCCTTCCCTTGCCATCAACTCACATGCTCTGTGCTGAACCACTAATGGGAACCAGTGCCCACGGACTGTTTCACATGACTTTACAAGTAAAATGGGAAGGAAGAAAGACCTTTTAAGGAGAAAACAATGGTATAAAAATGAAACTTCGAGCATCACTGAAATGCTCCTGAAGTGGCTAACGTCTTCTGAAGTGACCTGAAAAATTGTGCAGTAGGACTGAATTTACCTGAAAGCTCAAACAATAAGTCATCTGACAAAGCTTCAAAAAATTAGTCAAAAAAATTACTTTTTTTATACCTCTGTTATATGGACTATTGTAAATGTGAAATATTATGCCTGTTACAAAGCTTCTGGTGTTTTTTTTGTTTTTTTTTTTTTAATTTCTTGACATTGAATAGCAAACTGTGAGAGACAGGACCTCTGATATAACAAATTATAACCTTCTCTTTGTTTTACTGTTTCATTCTTAAAAGCTGCATCCCTTAATGACATGGGGCCACCTGCCAATGGATTACGTTTTGGCATTACCCATCCCTTTTCATCTCATTAATTCTTACACCTTCCTTTTGTCTAAACTTAACTTCTCTTCTACCTGAAACTTGCCCTAACCACTTCAGATTAACTTAAAATCCCCTGAAATATATTTTCATAATATTTAACAAACTTTACTGTAATTCTTTATTAAATTTTTCTTTTTCTTTGAAGACAAAAACAATGGTTATGGCTTGTCATGGACTCCCCAGTGCCTAACACAGTACTTAACACATTATAGGCATTAATAAATGTTGGTTTTTCTAATTAAGCTATTAAATATGTTGAAAATTGCAATGGTAGTTAAGTTCTAACAGCTAATTATAGCCCTTATAATCTTTCCCCAATTTTCTACATTCAAAAGTCCTGTTTGTGCCACACATATGAATATCATTTATGAAAATTATTTGTTTATAAGAATCAATTTTGAGACTGTGTTGCTTCCTATTTCCTGGGTGATAAAAAAAGTAGGACCATGGCTTTTAAAGGAGGGATGACAAATTACATATTTGAGCTGGAGGCTCCCAAGAGCAAGATATTGTGCTGTTTCATAAAATTAAATGCACATAACAAATATTAATTGGTTTCCCTTGAATAAGGGAGAAAATGAGAATATCATATAGGCTTTCGAGGCTGGCACAACCAACATAGAGTATTGATTCCAGTGCTTACCAATTTTGTGATCTTGGAAATAACACCTATTCAAGTATCTGTTTCTTAATATGCAAAAATGGGCATAATAATACCTAATTATATTTTTGATGATTATATATTTATGTGTGTGCATGTAAGAGAGAAAAAAGGAAGATGAAAAGAAAAAAGGAAAGAGAAACTTTTCATCTTTTTAACCACATTGGTAAGTTTTGTCAAAGGGAATTCTCGATCTTTAAGGAATTCCCCAGTGCTTGCTTCGGCAGCACATATATTAAGGAATTCCCCAGACTTAAATGTTTTGGTGATGGAGTAGGCTCATAAATTAATCACCAGCAATCCAACAAATGTTGTATCATGACCTGAGCCAAAGGCAGAGGCTTTAACCCACTGAGCCACCCAGGCGCCCCCCACCACCCCATACAGCATTTAGAATATGAAAATAATGTGTTTTGAAGCTTACATCTAAATTCCTGGAGGACAGAGACTGTATTCAACCTGGTACAACATTTGGATGAATGACTATTATAATGCAGCTTTAGCTGAAATGTACATACACATTTGCATTTTAAAGTACAGCTTATGTTTTATGGCAGTATTATATAAACTAAAAAATTAGGGTAACTTTACTTAATATAAAAACTCTTCGCTACGATATGTACCACAGGCTATAATTACAGTGAGACTATTTTACTATTTCATTACAGAAGCTTTTTATTTGTTTAAGTGAAAAGCTTCTGAAAATTTTAAAACAATAATTTCAGTCATATAAAGTTATGGTTAGAAAACAGCTGACCACTTTGAGTTAAAAAAATCAGCTTTCATTTCAAAAAATATAAAAAACACATGTTACTACACTATGAAAATAATTGATAACAAAATCAAATTTATTTTTTGGCATCATAATTTAATTAGATTGTGAGTTAATTATAATCTCTATTTTCTTATTTAGTTGTCTGGGTAATAATATACTACCTCTAAGTTTTATTTTTGATCAAGTCCTAATATTATTTTAGGTATAGAAACAGACTGTCACTCTATTGCAAATAATTTATTATATCCATCCAATCAATTGCATTTGATCCATCAAGGGTTACAATATCCACCCACAAAATATTTTACCAAGGAAATTTTACTTAAATTTTGGGAACACTACACCAAAAAGAAGTAATTCTATGGTGTTAATTAAAGCATATAGCCAAATATGTCCTTGTAAGCCTTGAAAGAGAGTATAAAGGATGTAGGTTGGAGAATAATTTCATATTTTAACCAACATCATTCTAAAGTAAATTCAGGTGACTAAATAATAATTCTGATTATATATTTTTGTCAAATCCATTAATGTCATTTTAGCTGTACTTGGTATATCACTGAGAACTTTCATTAAAGGTAAAGAATGATTCTTGCAATGACCTTACTTTTGTATGTGTATGTGTGTTCAAGTGCACAAATATGAGACCAAGAATAGGAAGGTCACAACTTAGATGACGGAAACAAGTCAGAATCTACCACGCTTGCCACTTTGGAGTTCCAAAAATCAAGTGGCTCACCAAATATTACTTTGACTATGACAAGTAATTTAGTTTTTTAAGCATCTACTCTGTGTAGAACACTGTTTTGTGATGTTCAAGAGGATAAAATAATGTCTGAAATTTCAACAAACTCTCTAATATCCACCTATCCAATTTGTTATACCCAAGATAAAATTGAGTACCTGGGAATTATATAATTTAAAGGATGTCATATTTATTCTCATGTTTTACATCTATTTCTTCTAAAACCTGAGACACAATCACTGTAATATCCTTGAGGTGAGCAAATCTTCCTTGTTTGAGAATGAATTTCTTTTTTGAAATAACCAAAAATTTGGATGCCATCCTGGTGAATAATGAGCCTCATTAAACATAAAAGTTTTGGTCAGAAACCAGGTATCACTCTACATAAATAAATTTGATTTATTTTTGTGGCTGGGAAGGTAAGTAAGGCAAATTTAAAATGGTTTTGAATATAGGCTCATGAAAAAATATGCAGTGCCTTCCCAGTCAGTGATTGGAAAGGGATGTTAGGATTTTGGTTATGGAAGCTAATGATATAGAGGTTTCTGTTGCACTCTATCCTTTTTCCTTTACAATCCTGACTCACTTCATTCTTATATAATATGCCCTTTATATTATAAATACCTGAAGTATGGAAACAATACTGACTTCATTTTCCACAAAGTATTTACCTTATATCATCTTAAGACCCAAATAACCTGATTTAATTCCAATTAGCAATTAAATAATTGAATTCTAATTATATCAAATGAGTTCTAGATACTAAAAAATTGCACAATTAATGTATAATTTATCCATACCAATTAGGATGATACAATTATATTATTAACTTCATACTAATCCTCTTCTAGAAAGAAGGTTAAACCAGAAAGTACTGAACAGTGATTCAAATGATACTTGATAGAGACTTAGGAACCTAAATTAAAAGTTAAAAAAGAGGGCGCCTGGGTGACTCAAAGTGTTAAGTCTCTGCCTTCGGCTTGGGTCATGATCTCAGGGTCCTGGGATTGAGTCCCACATTGGGCTCTCCGCTTGGTGGGGTGCCTGCTTCCTCCTCTCTCTCTGCCTGCCTCTCTGCCTACTTGTGATCTCTCTCTGTCAAATAAATAAATAAAATCTCTAAAAAAATAATTAAAAAAGAAAAGGATATAACATAGTGTTCAAATAAAGCTTTTCAAAGTTCAAAACTTTTAATTACTCAGAGGCAGAAACTTAATTCAGTAAATAGAAATAGCAATTTATCTTCAGATGTTGTGTTAATATGTTGTATTTCTTGGTGTGGTGGATTAAAAATGAAATGTGACTGGCATTCTACACTGATAATTGGGACCATTTCTTGTCTCTTGTTATACCTTGACAACCAATCACTGGAGTACATTTTAAAAAAATTAAAAAGTTAAATTTTTTTTAAAAAGTCCAAACCCTCATAAACTCACAAAACCAAAGATCTGCCTAGAGTTTTTCTTTTCTTTTTTTCTCTTGATATTTATTATCACTGAATTATTTTACATGGATTGATTACATATTAGCTTCATTTACCTCAAGCTCACATACTTTTATAATTTGGCTACTTAGAAAAACTCAAAACATATAACTATAATTAGTGAGGCCTATATAAAAGATTTTTTTTCTGTGATATATAAATCTTCACATTTATTTTCATTTCTCCTTTATTATTGTTTTAATGACCAGCTCACATGGATTTGGAACAATGTAAAATTCTACATAGATGAAAAAAATATTTGTATAAGAAATATAAGAAAAAGTACTGAATCATTTTTATTCTACTTGGTACTTGGTTTAGAAAATAGCAAGTATCCATTTGCAATTAAATGTCATTTGATTTGTTAAATCTCCTACCCATTGAAAATAGGTTATTAGAGCAACTCAGACCTCTTGAATACTGTTGGTAGAACCAAAGTCTTTTAAGAGAAGTTTGGCAACTCTGTAATATATATTATTATCGATACAAATGAATTATTATAAAAATTATCACTGACACTTAATATTAAGGCTCAGTTTTTACTGAGATATTTATTAAGCATGATTTATTTGTGCTAATTGGAAAGTACCCACAAGTGCATATATGCATGCACATGTACACACCCATACATCCACAGAGTTTCCAAATCTCATTTTTTTAAAATTCCATTTAAAAAAAATTCATTTTATTTAATTTTATTTTTTATTTAAATTCAAGTAGTTAATATATGGTATATTATTAGTTTCTAGGTAGATATTCCTTTGCATATAAAAAAAATCATTTGAAGATAACCATTACCAACACTGGGTCATGTCAGTGCACAGTCCACTGATGAGCTGGAGAAGGGCATGCCTCTGCCTTATCAGCCCAGTCTCCCACTCTGTTTCTTTCCTACAGTGGGAGTAGTAGGGAGGTAAGCTTGCCCAATACCTACCTGCCAGCTTTTCATCACTGTTTTTCATTCTAGATCATCTTTCATTCTGCCCTAGTTGTCATTTGTTTATCGTTTATAGCCCTCACTTTATTTATTTTTTTTAAAGATTTTATTTATTTGACAGAGAGAGAGATCACAAGAAGGCAGACAGGCAGGCAGAGAGAGAGGAAGGGAAGCAGGCTCCCCGCTGAACGGAGAGCCCTATGCAGGGCTCAATCCCAGGACCCTGAGATCATGACCTGAGCCGAAGGCAGAGGCTTAACCCACTGAGCCACCCAGGCGCCCTTATAGCCCTCACTTTAAATAAATACTCTTGTCACTGCCTCTCCTCCTAAACTTTTCAGTTTCTTTTATTTTTAACTGTAAACTAAGTTTTCCATACCAAGACATTTTCAGAAAATTCCCCTTTTATTAATTGAAGAAATCTGAAACTGAATTGCTTGAACTGTCTAACCTTAAAATGACAAGCTTCAGGGACAGAATCGCTGTATTTCTTCTAAATGTTTTGCAGATTCTAGGGCATTCCATGTGCTGTGTTTCCACGTAAAGGATTCCTTTCTTTACTCATAAAAAGAACAGGCAAGTATTTATGAAGCTAATGCTGAAAGGCAGAATAAATCCTTAAATCCTCCTCAACTTAAGACTGTTGAGAAAATAGCTTACAGAGGACTTACAGTCTTGTTTCTGAAACACAGCTCAATTCTCCCCAATGTATTGCTTTATTCATAATGTGAAATTTTAGTATCAAAGTGTCAAATAAAGGGGAGAATATTATTTCTACAAAAGTGAGCGCACCAGAGGGAATACAAGTACCAGGAGAGGAATTCTGTTTTTTAACAGACTGATTAAGCATGGTGCATATTCAAAAGTACAACTATGTATACACATACCCACCCCCACAAAACAGTTCAAAATTAACCTAACCATGGTCTGTTCAGAATGAAGATCTCTATATTGGTATCAATAGAGATCTTGATCTGACTTCTACATTTGCCTTTCAACATTTTTCTCTTTTCTGTTTATTTTTATTCGGGAAATAAAGCGGGGGAGAGTACTGTAAAGAACCTTCCTGTAGTCTTCTACAACTTTAATACTATCAGAAATTTTTCATTCTTGTTTCATCTAGGCCACTCCGACTTTTTCCTGGAGTATTTTAAAGAAAATTTCAGATTTCACTTGAATTTGTTTATAAACATTGAAGTCTCTGTATGTTATTAATAAGGAGTAGATCTCTGATAAAGGTGAAAATAGGCAGGACTAGGCATGTATGGACTGGGTGTGAGAAGCATGTAATCGGCCATTATGATAATCTTGTTTTTTATTAGGGTTATTGACATACTAAAGGCTTAGGAAGTAAGGAAATATTCAACCTGTAAAACGACTCAGTTTTATCAAAATCAGATCCAAAAGGTCAGGCTGGAGCCTGCAGGCCCACTGTGACCTTACTTAGCTGGTTCTCCTAAATTTCTGCCAAGATCTAAGGTCCTGATTCTGTTATTTCCCCCATTTGATGGCACCTAAGATAAACTGCACCGCCAGAAAGAACACATTATTAATATTAGTCAACTATGAGCATACTGTGTTTTGAAAATAATGTAAGCTGTTTATTTATTTTTCCCATCAAGTTATCTTTCTGTTTGTGTAGAATTTAGGTCATATGAGCAAAAGGTCTTCTGTGGCTTGAGTGTCATGTTTTCATTTATCTCCTCCCACTCACCCAACCCTGATTCCTTTCAGTTATGTCTTCCCTCTGTCCTCCCCCTGAGTCACACTCCATGCCAGGATCATACATCCTCTGTAGAAGGGGCTTTATGGAGTGATAAAAAGCACAGGGAGTGGGCACAAATAGAATGGTATTTACATCCTTCTTCTAATGTATAGTACCCTTGAGACTTTGAGAATTGTGCTTCATCTCTGCAATTTTCATTATTTGTTAAAAGGTATAGGAAAATAACTCAAAATTAATTGTGTTAAATAAGGAATGTGAAATGATTAACTCAGTGCCTGGCATATAGCAAGTATTTCCTAAATAGTAGCTACATTATGGTTCTTCTTATTTTGGTGATACAAAGACATCCAATAGTTCGTGAACATCAGCTATACATCACCACTGCAAATTGATTGAGAATTGGAAAAGGAATTAGTCCTTTGTAGCATTCTTAGTTACAGTCCAAAGTGAGTTTTTATTCTCTAAGCTAAACTGGGATAGATTTTATGGCAGGCATTTTATACTATATTTTCTCTCTATAAGTCTAAGAATAATACTAGATGTACACTAGATACTGATGACATAATTGCTAAATTTTGTTTTTTTTAATTTTTAAAAGTTTTATTTATTTATTTGACACAGAGAGAGAGAGAGAGAGAGAGAGATCATAAGTAGTCAGAGAGGCAGGCAGAGAGTGAGGGGGATGCAGGGCTCTATCCCAGGACCCTGAGATCATGACCTGGGCTGAGCGAGGCTTAACCCACTGAGCTACCCAGGCACCCCTAATTGCTAAATTTTAATATTTCCATTGCTGATATGCATATCTTAAGGACAATGGAACTACTTTAATCAGATCTAAAATATTATTTTCATTAGAACACAATAAATTAAAGTGTTTAAATTACTCATAACTTTTATTTTCTCACATATTTTTATTTTTGTTCACCATCTTCCAGTTATTGTACATAGACATTTTTATGTAATTCCTACTACATCATATATAGACTCTAAGACAATTAAAAATGAGATAACCCCTTCAATATAAGATTATATTGTATTAACACTAAATTACTGCTATATTACTATATCATTACTGATTTTTCTTTTGTCTTACATTATTAGTCTTGGTCCTTATCCAACGAGCTCAGAGTTGAGAAACAAGAACAAGAATCCATGTGCTGCCTCTGCATGATTCCATGACTCCATTTTGATCCTTTTAGATTATTCTCCCAACTCTTAAGAGAAAAAAAAAAATGTGCAGTAGTCCTAGTAAGGTGAATTCATGTACTTTGCTTTTCAGCAAAGAAAAACAAATTCTAAGATGTTTAAAATTCAAAAAAGATACTATCAAAAAGATACAGTATTCATGGGTTTGTGCCAGTGTGAATGGAAATCAATTCTCAACTCCTGTATATAAACAATTAACCTAGTGTTTAATTATTTAACTATAATGAAAGATTAGGAGAGCTATTTGGGGAAAAGAAAGTATATATAATACATGGAGTATATAATTTGTTATTTTCATGCTCAAATGCCTTCTTACTCAGAATTATATAGCATCAGAGTATATACATAGTTAAATCCTGCTGTGTTTGAAATTAACCACATTAAACACCCATTGGTGCGATTAGTACAACTCAGCAGACTCTGGGTTGCTGAATTAATATATTTATTTGTATCTATACTCTTATAAGACAATGATTTGGTTGATTGTATTATTTATAATTTTTTAAAGTATATCAAAATTGGACTACCAAAGGGTAGAAGAGAAAAATAATATGGATAAGCACATAATATGTGGATATACTGCCAATATCTCACTCCCAGTTGGAGACACTCACTGATATTTCCAGTGCAGTGAATAGAAAAGCTGCAATCACAGTTGTATTTTGCCAAGAGCAATGGAACTGTTAGTTCTTATAAATGAGTGAACCTAAAAACAAATTAAGTAAAATGATTACCTTCTTCCCCAGCTTGTCAAGAGTTCCAAAGTGTTCATTTTCAATGACACTTGGTGGAATCTTACTCCACCCTCTTCTGAAGGCCCACATTCTATTGAAATGCTAATGAAACTGATCAGGTTGTTTCTTTTTTGAACTTCTTTTTGTCTTTGAGTCTAAACTCTTTCTGTCTGAGATGCTGATTCATTTACTGATTTATTGTTTGTCAAGTTTATACATTCCTTTGTCTCTTGGGGTAGGAATTAGGGAAGGGGGAGGAAAAAAAGAAAGGACTATGAAAGAATGTGTCTAGTTTCTTCAAAGTGATAAATCACTTCCAGATTTTGATTCCACCTGGATGACTGCAAATTTGGGTGCATCAGAATGTAAAGACTAAACAACTAACAGAAGGGCTGTCAAAGGATTATCATTTCGAAGTTAGATGTGGCAGAAGGCAACTCCCGCAGATTCTGGAAAAATGGCTAGGCTTGGGCTATATTTAGACAGTAGATCTAACAAGTAAGCAGAAAAAGGTTTTGGTGAAGGTCAATATTCCTATTTAGGAAAAAGAATGTCACTTGAGACAGGTGAGGTATTTTTGACATGGTTATATTCATTTTATTTCCTACTTTTTTTAATACTTTTTTTTTTTTTCCTTTAAACAGCATAGAACCTACAAAGAATAGTGTAGACAACTTTCAGATCTCATCTCATTGATCAGCAGTTTAGGAAACCACTATTCTCACAGGACTGTATGTAGTTCCACACCAGTCCTAAATTCAGAATATTCAGAAGTAGAAGAAAATGGTGCAATTTTGGGGGGAAGGTGAATTCTAGATCTACAACTTTAGCATCATAGATTATATTCTGCAAGTCTCTGAGCTTCAGTTTATTGTGTTCAATTCCAGGGGCAGGTAACAATAACATGAATGTTCTACATTATGCATGTTATACATGCTACATCCTAGAAAGAATATATGTGTGTGCATATACATAGTTGTGTGTGGAATTTCACATAAAAAGTTTTGAAACATAAAGGAACATTTCTAGTTGTTTCCATGGATAACCTATTAGAAGTTGGCTGAAAAGATTTAACTGGTATGCGTAATAAAATGCTTTTTTCTACTTGTTTTGTAAGGGGAAATTTGTGCTTCAATGGAAAATTATGCATTGTTAGAGCTCACACATCTTGGTTATTCAATTCTAGCATTATATTGCTTTTGAGCTATTTTAAAACTCTAAATTATAGATAATTGATAACAATGCAAAATCTTGTTTATAGATATGCTAATTCTGTCCTGTAGAGGTTCAATTTACTTCCCTCTCCCAATGTGAAAGAAGCCAATTTTGCCTCTATTTGCATATTCCTTCAATGTCTCTGATATATAAATGTGCGTTTTCTTCAGATTCTCCTTTGAATGGGTCATTAACATCTTACCAGTCCCCTCATTAATAGAGTTAAATAAACTTTATAATAAGTGTTATTATTATATCTGTATGAGAGTCACCTTTTTATATATTATTATTATCCTTTCCCAGGCCTAATAGGCTTTTTTTTTTTTTTAGATTTTTTTAAATGTAGGTGATAGAACATAAAAAATATATGTGTACTTAGAAATATACACACATTTAACATATATATTTTTGCACTGTATGTTTTATTCCTACCAGTTTTGTTGAGGTATAATTGACAAACAAAAATTGCATATGTTTAAGAGGTACAATGTGATGTTTTAATATACACTTTTTTTTCTATTTCTGTGAAAAATGCCACAATCCAGCTAATTTATATATCCATTACCTTACATAATTACCGCATTCTTTTGTGTGTTGTGAGAACACTTAAGATGTACTCTCTTAGAAAATTCAAGTACACAATACAGCATTATAAACTAGTCATCATGCTGTATGTTAGCTCTCCAGAATATATTCATCCTGCATAACAGAAATTTTGTCTCCATTGACCAACATCTTCCCATTTCCCTCACCTTCCAACCCCTGGTTAATACAGTTCTACTCTCTGTTTTTATGAGTTAGACATTTTAGAATCCACATATTAGTGAGATTATGAAATATCTGTCTTTCTGTGTCTGGCTTCTTTCATTTAGCATCATGTCTTCTGGGTTTATCCAAATTGCAGCAAATGGCAGAGTTTATTTACTTCCTTTTCTTAAGAATGAGTACTAGTCCAGTGCACCTATTTACCACATTTTCCTTATTCATTCATCTGTCAGCAGACACTTCAATTGTTTCCATATGTTGGCCATTGTGAATAATGCAGCAGTGAACATGGGAGTGCAGATATCTCTTAAAGATACCAATTTAATTTTCTTTGGATATATACCCAAAAGTGGGATGGCTGGGTCATATCTCAGTTTTATTTTTAATTTTTGAGGCAATTTGATACTGCTTTCCATAATGGCTGTACTAAATTATATTCCAACGAACAGTGTACAAGGGTTCTCTTTTTCCCACACCTTTACAGACACTTGTTATCTTTTGTCTTTTCAATAAAAGCCATCTTAACAGGTATGAGGTAATGTCTAATTGTGGTTTTGGTTTGCATTTCTCTGATGATTAATGATGCTGAGCACATTTTCGTGTGCCCATTGGCCATTTGTATGCCTTCTTTGGATAAATAAAGTCCTTTTTTTTTTTTCCTTAAAGATTTATTTATTTATTTATTTGACAGAGAGAGAGAGAGGTCACAACTAGGCAGAGAAGCAGGCAGAGAGAGAGGGGAAAACAGGCTCCCTGCTGAGCAGAGAGCCTGACATGGGCCTTTATCCCAGGACCCTGAGACCATGACCCAAGCTGAAGGCAGAGGCTTAACCCACTGAGTCACCCAGGCACCCAATAAAGTCCTTTTTAATCAGGTAATTTGCTTTTTGATATTGAGAACCATGAGTTCCTTATATATCAGATATGTGGTTTGCAAATATTTTCCTTCATTTTGTAGGTGGTCTCTTTCACAAGTTGAATGCTTCTTTTGCTGTGCTGAAGTTTTTTAGTTTAATGCAATTCCATTTGTCTATTTTTGCTTTTTATTACCAGTGCTTTTAGTTTCATATCCAAAAAATGACTGCCCAATGTCAAGAAATTTTTCTCTATGTTTTATTATAGTAGTTCTGCATATTCATGTCTGACATTTAAATCTTTAATTTATTTTGAGTTAATTTTTGTATATGGTGTGAATTTTTTGTACACATATGATAGCTTATTTATTCTTCCAGATATGGATAACCAGTTTCTGCAATGACCATTTATTGACAGACTATCCTTTTATTTTTTAATTTTTTTATTTGAGACAGAAAGAGAGAGAGCTGTGGGAGTGGGAGGCATAGGGAGAGGGAGAGGATCTCAAGCAATCTCCTGATGTGGGGTTTGAGCCCAAGGATCCTGAGATCATAGCCTGAGTCAAGAACAGAGTTGGATGCTTAACTGCCTGAGCTACCCAGGCACCCGAAGACCATCCATCTTTTATTGTATGTTCCTGGCACCCTTGTCTAAGATCTGTTGACTGTAAATATGTGGATTAATCTCTGGGCTCTCTGTTCTATTGGTCTATATGTTGTTTTGATTCTAGTCCCTTACTGCTTTGATTACCGTAGCTTTGTAATATAACGTGAAGTCAGAAAGTATGATGCCTCCAGTTTTGTTTTTCTTGTTCAAAACTGCTTTGGCTATTTTGGACCTTTGTCATTTTGTAAAAAAAAACTGTGATATTTTTTCTATTTCTGTGAAAAATACCTTTGGAATTTTGATAGGAATTGTATTGAATCCCCAAAATGTAGTATGTACAATTAATATTAACTCTTCCAATCCATAAAAACAGAGTATCATTACATTTGTTTGCATCTTCTTCATTTTCTTTCATCAATATCTCATAGTTTTCAGTGTACAGGTCTTTTACCTCTATGCTTAAATTTATTCTTAAGTATTTTGTTCTTTTTGATGCTATTGTAAATGGAATTGCTTTCTTAATTTTTTGATAGTTTATTGTTAATGCATAGAAATGCAATGGATTTCTGTATGTTGATGTTGTATCTTGCAACTTTACTTAATTTATTGGTTTAAACAGTTATTTAGTGGCATCCTTAAGATTTTCTGTACTTAAGATATGTAAACTATAAATAAAAACACTTGCACTTTTTTCCTTTCCAATTTGGATGCCTATAATTTCTTCCTCTTATCTAATTGCTCTGGCTAAGACATCCTGTATTTTGTTGAATAGGAATGGTGGGGGTGGGGATTCTTGTCTTGTTCTTGATCTTAAAGGAAAAACTTTCTGCTTTTTATCACTGGGTTTTATTTTAGCTGTGGGTTTGTCATATATAACTGTATTCTGCTGAGTTATTTTTTTCTTCTATTCCTACTTTGTTAAATGTTTTTTATCATGAAAGAGTATTTTTCAAAAGATTTTTCTACAGCCATTGCAACAACTAGATGACTTTTAGCCTTCATTCTGTTAATATCTATTAGCTTCATTTGCTTTATAGTACTATTCAAGTCCACGGTTTCCATATTGGTTTTCTGTCTGGATGATGTATTCTGTGTTGAAAGCGGAATATTGTTGTATAGTTGTTTATTTCCCTTCAATGCTGTTAATAGTTGCTTAATATATTTAGGTGTTCCAATGTTGGGTGCTTATATATTTACAATTGTTATATCCTCTTGATTAATTGACCCCTTTACATTATGTTATGACCTTTTTTTTAATATTTTATTTATTTATGACAGAGAGAGATAGAGAGGGAACACAAGCATAGGGGAGCTGGATACGGAGAAGCAGGCTCCCTGCAAGCAAGGAGCCCAATTCAGGGCTCCATCCCAGGAATCTGGGATCACAACCTGAGCTAAAGGCAGATGTCTAACGACTGAGCTATCCAGGCACCCCTATGTTATGCTCTTTTTTGTCTCTTCTGAGAGTTTCTGACTTAAAGTCTATTTTGTGCAATGTAAATATAATCATTCCAGTTCTCTTTTGGTTATCATTGCATGGGATATATATTTTTTTTTATCATCCCTTCACATCAGCCTCTGTGTGCACTTAAAACAATATATATTTAATTAAATGCAGATATTTAATATATAATTTAAAGATTCATAGAGAGAGGTAGAATATTATCTGCTAAACTGTTGTGGTGAGGCAGGAAGGTGAAAAGTTGTGAAGGTTGTTTTTTTGGTTTTTTACTTTCTATTGTATCTGTTTGTGAATTTGACTTTTTTATGTAGGATGTGATATTTTTATAATTAAAAAAAGAAAACATAAAATAAATAATAGCTATTCATCCAATCAGATAACAACTACATGAGGAGGTTTGTTTTAAAATTTTAATTCTTGCTCTTAATGTATATATAAGAGCAAAACGCTTTGAATATTGTGTATTAAGTTACTTAGTAGTAATGAAAACATTAAAAGAAGGGATGTCTAGATGGCTCAGTTGGTTAAGCATCTACCTTTTGCTGGGGTCATTATCCCCAGGTCCTGGAATAGAGGCCCACTTTGGGCTCCCTGCTCATTAAGGAGTCTACTTATTCCTATCTCTGCCTTCTGTACCCCTTGCTTGTGTTCTTTCTCTCTCATTCTCTCAGATACATAAATAAAATCTTTTATATAAAATCTTTTAAGAAAAAGAAAATATGAAGAGAAAATGAACCAAAGTTCACCATTACTCATAGACATAACAAAAATAGTCTCAGTTTATATGATACTTTATTTTTCCACCCTTTCCCATGTTGGTCAAAAAGAAGGCTGTAAACATTTTGTACTTTTCATCTTATCACCATAGTACAGTCTCAAGCACTGAAAGTAAATGCATACCTGTCAATATTTTTAGAAATATTTTTATCTCTGCAGTATTCTTGTGGCTCACAGATTCCTTGCACTTTTCAAAGTCAAAACCATGTTAAATTTTCACTTTCTATAGTATAGTTTTAATTATAATAACAAATTGTC
The DNA here is from genome assembly GCF_010015895.1 of Lontra canadensis. NCBI lineage: Eukaryota > Metazoa > Chordata > Mammalia > Carnivora > Mustelidae > Lontra > Lontra canadensis. The sequence goes on from NW_022631005.1 coordinate 19,823,897, forward strand.
CTTTGAGTCTTACTTATAGGAGGAATTTGAGAATAAAAGTTGACAATTTATTCTGTCCTTTGTGATATTAAACACAAGCTATAAAAAATAATGATAGTTCTATTTGCATGTGGGATATCATTCACTGAAATCCATATCCAAAACTTATTCATTGGTTCATTTAATCATTAATATAGTTATTTCTTAAAATACAAACAAGCAAGCAAAGAAGCATATTGAGTATTTTCTGTGTACCAAGCCCTGGTCTAGGCTTGGGGATTCAGAAGTGGACATAATCATACCCTTGTTTTCTATTCCCATTGCAAAGTCCAAGATATACACGTTTTACTTTCTTACCTATGATTTCTCCAATCTCAGTTCTATGCCAGGGCTTTGAATTTTCTATTTCTTCTGCTTAGAATAGTCTTCTCTCCATATTATTAATGAGAGGTTTTTTAGTTTTGAGTCTTACTTAGTTTTTTCTTTCATAACTTAAATGTTATCCCTTTCAAGAGCCATCCCTGCAAATCATTCTTGATATACCAGGCCTTGGCACTTTCTATCATGTTACCATATTTTATCTTCTTAAATACCTTTTACACAACTGCATTGTTTCTTTTATGTATTTGCTTTTGTATTCTTTGTCTTAAGTTCTCTATTTGTATATAGGTTCTCTGAGGGTAGGAAATAATATATTCTGTTTTTATCACAGCTTTCTTAGTGCTTCCAGAATAATTCTCAATAAATATTTATTGACCTGTAGAGATGACATTTTGTGGGTGGGAGGAATACTGGTAAACTACACATCTATCTCTATATAATTTGATATCTACATTGCATCTATATCTATACTCTATCTATATCCTTTTGATGCTGAAATGATCTATCACAGCTACAAATTCAAGAAAAGGAACCAGTAAGCCCCGGCATACTACTATGGCCAACTGCTCCTCCCTGGGGAATCCCAAGGGCTGGAAAAATTGGAAGCACTACTCCTGGCTGGGTTTGCCAACACTGTTGCTGAACAAATTTCTATAAATTCATCACAAGGGAATTCAATAATAACTCAAGAGATGAGGGTTTGGAAAAGACAAAGGGAGTAATTTATTTCAGGTCCTGGCAGCCAGAGGAGAGAGCAGGCTCAAGCCTTGACAACTGACCTCTCTGCCAGTAAGATGGATACCTATAGTTTTAGAGAAAGGTTGGGAGAGGGTATGTGCAAGAGCACAGGCAGGGAGCATGTGATCATTGGTGGGGATAAATATGTGTTCATCCCATGATCATGGACAGGGAAGGGGATATGTGGGTTTTGGTCTTCTAGGCATTCTGTTCCATGGTGTTTCTGGTCTGGTGGTTGGGATGTTCTAGGTCATTGCAAAACATCTTCAGTGATGCCTCAATGTATGATAAGAAATAAGCACAATGGGGTTTTGTTCGAGTATGACTTAAGCAATCTTGTCTATCTCCGGTTTTAACTATTGGGTCTAAATTTGAGCAATAAGACTCTACTTGCACTTTAGAAAGCTGTAACTCTGAAGTAGTAAACTAGAAGAGTAGAATAGAGCATGATTTGCCAAGTGTGGTCCTGGACCAGCAGCATCTGAGAAACTGTGCAATTACTGTTTTTTACCTTTACCAGTTCCAAATCAGAACTCTGAGGATGGATCTCAGCTATCTATGTGTCAACCCTCCAGATGATTCTAATGCAGTCAAAAGTTTGAGAACCAATGGAATGAAAAACTGGGGGTGTTTTCATAGGTGCCTATTGCAACAATGAGCTGCACTTTGTTTCTTGGGTTGTATGTAATCTAGTCCTTTACATTGACATTGGATGTTTTAAGGCTATAATGTGTGCTCCCTGTGCTTTGTTTCTTCATCATAACCTCCTCAGCCCACTTTAGCCTCTTCATTCCATAAGTCTGCAGGTCTAAGGTCAAAAGACTTGCAGATAATCTCACTATAAGCACTATGGAAAACTTCGATGGAAGAGGAGTGATTTTTTAGTATAGTGAGTTCAGTTCAGGTAAGCTGTGTAGCTATTTATTTAGAACTTACTGTGTCGAAGACAAATATAATCCTAGATATCTGATATTTCCATGTTTGACTGATTTTGAGAATTTGTATGCTTTATATTTTAAATGCTACTTTAAAGGGCTTAGTGGCTAGTTGAAAATGACTTCTTTAAAACTAACATTCAAACATGTTTTGCAGTATACAAGCTGCAAAGTTATGATGAAAAGCAAAGAAAACATTAGTGTATAATGATGTAGGAAAGATGTTAGAGTTTGACACTGATGGCCAAGAAATTCTTGAGATGTCTTTGGTGCAAAAAGGTGACTTTATTAAAGCACAGGGACAGGACTCGTGGGCAAAAAGAGCTGCACTGGGGTCATGAGGAATGGCTCATTATATAGTTTCAAGTTGGGAAGAGGTCTGGGACAGCGTAAGTCTCTGAGGAATTTTGGAAGCAAGGTTTCCAGGACCTTGGGGGGGGGCAGCTGTTGGTGGGAAAATGTCATTTATTATTGCCTAATAAAATCTTAGTCATGAGAGCCTTCAAATGTATATTGGTAGGCCATATGCTTGGGGGGTGATTGCCAACATGTGTCTTGGGGGTTTAGAGATAAAGGAAATTTCTAAAGGAATTTTTATATGTTAAAGTAGATTTACAGGATCCTGGTGCAGGGGGGGGGGGGTGGGTAGACTAGGCTTGCCTTTTGCCCTTAGCAAAGGCAGCTGAGTCCCTAGAATAATGTCACTCTGCCTGTTTCAAGGACTTCTCAGTGGGCTGTAGGTAGTAAGGAAATTAAATAACTTTTCTTCTGACTTTGTTTCCCATGTCATATAATACAGAAAAAATCTTTCTTTCATTAGCTGTGCTACTAACTTTGAGCAGATTACTTGAACTTTTTGGCAGGGAGCTTTATTTGTTCATTTCTTCTTTTAAAACATAAAGGTGTTATAGTTAAAATAAAATGGTTCATAAACCTTTTTCACCTTTCAGATAGAGGGATATTAAATTAGTTGTATATGTCCATCTATGTAATTCTACATATATGGATAAGTATATTTCAAATGCCTGATACTCCATAACAAATAAAAATCGGTATCAGCGTTTTAATTTTAATTGAATAAATTAAATAATTCTAAAATAAATTATTTTAAATGAATAAGTTAGGTTGCATTTTATTAATTTAGCATATTATTTAATTAAGAAAAAATTGGCATTTCCAATTATTTATTAAGACAATAATTTTAAATGATGCTTATTAATTCCAAGCTCCTGATGGATCAAAAGAAATTCTGCTATTGATTGCCTAATTTCTTCTCAGAGATATTGTCTCAATTTATCTCCCTACTGACTGGATGTAAGAAGTTTTTCTTAGCAATGTGAAGTAACATTATTTTTTTTACCTTTACCAATAAGAAGGTGGAAAAAAAATGGCCCCTCACTCTCATAATATTTAATACATTGATAGAAAATTATAACACTTTTTACCTGATTATTAGTAATGCCCCTTTTCATTTCTTCCTCTGAGAGTTTTCTGATAATAACCTTGATCCATTTATAAAAATTGTTATATTTGTGTCTGTCTTAAAACTTTGTATATTCTCATTATATATCATTGTTATTAAATTACATGGTATATATTCTTTAATGTTTTATAAATCTGTAGTTTATATTTTTTAAAAACTTTTTAATGGTGTTTTTCAGTGTACAGAAATATTATCATCTAATTAAGTGTTTTACTTTTTTAGTTTATGGGTCTTGAATTTTGTATCATTCATAGCTATGCCTCCTCAGTTTACAAGGAATGGATGTATGTGTGTTTCGCTTCATATTATATGTACTTTATACCTTTTCATTTTATCTCATATCTCATCCATATTTCATTCTGATGTTAAGTTGTAAGTTGTAAGTTAGGGACAAAGATAGTTTTTCCCTCAAATGTATGGTGGAAAAGACAAAATATGCCATGGCAAAATCTGGCAAAAGGATTATCTAGAGCTGGTTATTTCTGAGAAAGAGCAGATACAGACAAAGCTCTGAAACTGCAGGAATGGAAGTTGACCTTTTGTTAAAAAAATAATTACGTTTATAAGAAAAATCTCCATTTATAAGGTTGTCTCCTTCTCTGTACCAGGAAGAGGAGGATGACTAATATCTTGAAACTCCTATCAATGGAGAAGGCCAGCACTTAAAACTGCATCACACCTTTGTCCTTGTTCACTATTTTTTTCCTGATAACCTTCAATTAACAGTCCCTTCCTCCATTCCCCAAATGTTATTAAACCTCTGCTTTTCTCCTGTTAATCTATCTTGTATTAAGGGGAGAGGTGTGTTGCTCCACCAAGAATCTAGAAAGGTAGAGGGGAAATTAGTTTTCCTCCCCTACAATTACATATATCTATATATATATATATAGCATCATATCATATTATGTAGCCACACATGCATGCAGCATTATCTTCCATGTTTTAGGCTCTGCTCTATAAATGGAAAAACAGCAGTGGAAACCACAGGCAAGGGATCTATCTAATGATGATTAGATACCAAGGAGGAATTACAAAAATAAGTAAACTAAAAATTTAAAAAGGTAACAGAATGATAACTATTTTAATTATTCAGAAGAGATTTTTAAAAGGATAGGATGGAAAGCAGAATTTTAAGATGACATCAAGATTCCCACCGACACAAGAAACAGCAGGTATTGGTGAGGATGTGGAGAAACGGGAAGGCTCTTACACCGCTGCTGAGAATGCGAACTGCTGCAGCCACTCTGAAAAACAGCATGGAGGTTCCTCACAAGATTAAAAATAGAGCTGCCTTATCATCCAGCAGTTGCACTACTAGGTATTTACCCAAAGAATACAAAAATATTAATTCAAAGGGATACATGCACCTGATGTTTATAGCAGCATTATCTACAAAATAGTAAAAATATGGAAATAGCCCAATGTTTTTCAACTGATGAACAGGTAAAAAAGATGTGGTGTACACACACACACACACACACACACACACACACACACGCACACACAATGGAATATTAGCCATAAGAAAGAATGAAATTTTGCCATTTGTAACAATATGGATAGAGCTAAAGAGTATTATGCTAAGTCAGAAAAAGACAAATACCATATGATTTTACCCATATAAAGGGAAAATAAAAACAGGGAGATGAACCAAGAAAGAGACTTTTACCTATAGAGAACAAACTGATGGTTACCAGAGGGGAAGTAGGTGACGGGGAGGGGGGAATGGGTAAAAGAAGTGGTGGGGATTAAGGAGTACACTTGATGTGATGAGCACTGGGTGTTGTATGGAAGTGTTGAATCACTTGTATATATTGTACACCTGAAACTAATACTACACTGTATGTTAACTAACTGTAATTTAAATAAAAACTTAAAAGAAAAAAAAAAGATTCCCACTGGCTGGTACATGTATTCTGTATACTTCCTTTGCTTCTGAGTGTAGGCAGACCTGTAAATATGATGGGATAGGTGCCCCCTGATTGGATTACATTCTATGGCAAAAGTATGGCACCATAACTCCTTTTATTCCATTATGTTGTGTAAGCTTCCATCTTCATCAGTTGGAGAAAGAGTATTCTACTACTGCCTTCGGAGAAATATCCCTGGTTGTGAAAGAGTCACATAGGGAAGACCTGAGGGCAGGCTTTAGATGCTAAGAGAACTCTAATCAACAGGCTGCAAGAAAATGTGAACCTCAGTTCTATACCTGCAAGAAATTAGCTTATGCCAACCACACGAACAGTCTTAGAAGAGGACCTTGAGCTATAGATGAGAACACAGTCCAGCCAGCTGCTCGATTACTGTGTTGTGAGACTCTGAGGAGAGAACCTAGAGCACAGAAAATTAGAACAGATGAGAATAATTAAAAGAACCAGTCCTGCAATTAAAGAACAGGCCACTCTGTTTTCACATGGGAGCAATGTGATCTAATGTATGCTTTTAAAGATCATGGTGACTACTCCAGGGAGAATGGATTTTAGGAAGGCAAGAAGGGAGCAGGAAAACCATTGCTGTTGAAATACCACAGGCAAGAGAGAAGAGTGACTTGGAACATAGTAGTTGCAGAGAAAATGTAGAAAATTGGACAGATACAGTATGAGTTTTAGAGGTTTCTGATGAACTGGATGTGAAAGCTGAGAGAAGTAGAGGAAATAAAATAATTCTTTGATTTTTTTGGGGGAGGGCTGGCAGAGGGAGAAAGAGAATCTTAAGCAGGCTTCATGCCCAGTGTGGAGCCCAACTCAAGGCTCAATTTCAGCCCCTGAGATCATGACCTGAGCCAAAATCAAGAATCAGACAATTTCATTTTTGGCTTGAACAAAAGTACCATTAATATTTAGTCTTTTTTTTTTCCCTTAAAATTTCCCTTACAATTTTAAGCTAATAATTGGTTTAGTTATACCACTTGAGATTGGATATGCAATAATTTCATTATCACTAATTTCTAAATAAAGTCTGATACCCATTGTGAGTTTTTCTTTTTATTACATGAAATATTTAAAGTTATGTTCAACACCTATAACAGTTTTGGATGTTTCTAGTTATTGTTTTGTTCTTGACTTCTAATAGTCGCATGTAGCCAGAGAATGTGATTTGCATGACAGAAATTTTTTGGAATTTGTTGAAACTGGCTTTGCAGCTTAGTATCTGACAGTTGGGTAATAGTTCCATACTCTTTTGTTGAATACACTATTATGGAACTGTCCATTAAATTAAACTTGCTGATTGTTTTATTGAAACTGTACAGATGCTTACAGATTTTTTGGCTTGTCAGATCTCTCAATTACTAAGATAGATGTGTTTAAAATCTCCTACCATGATAATGAATTTATTAATTTCTGCTTTAATTTTGTCAATATTTGCTTTATGGTATTTTAAGACTGCTTCTGGGAGCATACAAATTTAGAAACATTATTTTATTTTATTTTGTCTTTGACCATGAAATTCTATATCTTTTGCTAGCATTATAAAACTGTGGCAAGCTAATTTGTTAGCTTATAAGTAGGGTGAAATCTCACAATCTTCACAATTCTTAATACCCCCTACCCCCAGTATGTTAACCACTGGCTGAGGGATGGTTCCTGACTGGAAAAGGCCATTCTCATTTGATGCTGGCCAATTCTTTGCAGAAGGAAACAGATGTGAGCTACTAATAGCCAAAACTATAGCATCTGTGTGCACTGGCCCTATAAAAGGGATCTGGTACACCACCAACAGCATCCACTGCCAGAAAAAAAAAAAAAAGAAAATAAATACATAAAAAATCTACAATTTCACTGTAGTTTTAAGTGTGGATGTTTTACAGTAAACCCATGGAGGATGCGAAGGACTTCTCCCAAAGGAATTGTTCAGATATCAACAGTGATGACACCATATGCACCAAGAGCATGTGCCAAGATTTATTAGTCACTCCATGAGACTTTCTGGGGAGAACAGGGCAGGTACTAGTGAGAATGAAAGTAAGAATGTGGTTGAGAGGTGGGGCTGGACTAAGTGTTCCACTAGAGGGCTTGGGTTTGCATGGTTTTGACTTCTCCCTGGCACCAAGGGAGGGAACAGGATGGGTTTTTTTTTTTTTTTTTTTAATCAGCTTCCCAAAATGTGAGGCAAAGGGGATAGGGGAGTTGTGGGGTTTGAAAGCTGTCATTAGTCAAACATCAAAACTGAAGTCTTTATTATGAAGCATTTTAGTCAACTCAGGTGACTTGAACTTAGTTTAAAACCTACTTGGAGTCTGGCTTATGGTTACAAATTCTCGGGATAGAATTCTTGGCTCTTAAAAAAAAAAAAAATTAGCTCTTCATTCAGTACAGAGTTGAAGCAGGTAAGTTTTCTTGCTGTCCTATTCTGTATGATGTACTTTTCATTCTGTCTTACAAGGATGGTATGACTCTTTGGGACTCCAGCTTTATGCATAAATCTCTTACACCAGTTTTTATCTTACATAGGCCATAAACCTAACCACTATACCTCATAATACTTTGGGAAGCCAACAAAATACAAACCATGGGTCTATAGGTGTCTTAATTTATATCCCAGGACTCCTACTTTCATTTTGTTTTATAGATTCCATACTTCTTTGTCAGCTTAGTTATGCATGCTGTATAGAGACAGACAGACAAACAGAGGGGGGGATGGAGAGGGAGAGAGAGAAAAAGAGAGAGAGAAATTTCAACACTTACATCTGTCTTTAGCAAAAGGGCTATTCATAGTGTTTAGACTGTCATTCTCCTGGAAACAAAGTTTTTGTTATCTTTTTGTACATTTGTACATTGTGAAATAATTTATATGAGATTAAAATACATGTCACTAATAAAACTAGAAGTTATCAGTTAAACTGATGAAGGACAGAAGCAGAAAAAAATGTTCCCTTTTAGTCTGGAAGGCTGGCCTACTGCCTGTATATTTCTGACAAGGATCAAATACATGCTGGTTGCTACATTCTTAAAGGGTCCCATGACTGCCTATCTCACTGATAGTCAATAACAAAGTGAATGATAAGCACTAGAGAAAGCTTACAAAGGTAGTTTTATGAGTATAAATTTGAAGAAGACATGTATGATATAATACTCTCTGTATGTCCCCTCCTCCTTGAGCACTAAGCATATAACCACTAGCTTAATAGAGCAAAGGAGCTGCCCTTTTGTTCATGGGTCCTATACTGTGCTATTTAATGATTTTATTTATTTATTTGACAGAGAGACAGTGAGAGAGGGAATACAAGCTGGGGAAGCAGGAGAGGGAGAAGCAGGCTTCCTGTGGAACAGGGAGCCCCAGGTGGGGCTCGATTCCAGGACACTGGGATCATGACCTGAACTAAAGGCAGATGCTTGACAACTGAGCCACCCAGGCACCACTATACTATGCTATGCTATTTAAGTAAAATTACTACGATGCACTTTACAACATCCCAAGAATTCTTTCTTGGTCTTTGCATTCCATGACCCTGCAACATTTTTGGTGGCCCCGTTCAGGGATTACAGAGTGAATCCAAGAGTGTTGGTGTAACTTGGTTAGCCTCTTTTATTCCCCCAGCCTCTACTTGTTCTTTTCTGGAGATGTCTTGAATAGTTGACACTTCTGAATATGCCTTGCTGAGCACTCCTGCCTGTGACTACACTATGGGGAAGGACACTCTCCTGCCTCCCACAGGCACACTAGTACCTTGGTAACAAGGGCACTGGGCTCAGAAATCAGGGTCTCTCTGTTTTACCTGTTCTTTTAATCCCTGTACTCTTCTTGGGCATGAGACGGCCGGCCATACATGTTGTTAGGATGGCCATGGATCTCAAGACTACTGTGTAAGGTTTCCTCCTAAATAACCTGGTGTGACCTTTGATGAATATTAAAATTTAAGATATGTCTTACTGAGTGCTTCCTGAAAGGGACCAATTAGAGCTATTACCCAGTTGGGGAACTCACCCAACAGGGGATCACTCCCTTGGGACTGGATCATGATAAAGCTCACAAGAAAGTTGCTCAGATTAGGTAAGAGTTCCATACTTTCATTTTTTTCTTATCTTTCATTTGTCCTTACCATGGTCTGTTTGGTATTCTAGGTCCTGCTCTCAGATTAAAAGTACTTCTAGTGGGGCACCTGGGTGGTTCAGTGGGTTAAGCCTCTGGCCTTCAGCTCAGGTCATGGTCCCAGGGTCCTGGGATCGAGCCCCGCATCGGGCTCTCTGCTCAGCAGGGAGCCTGCTTCCTCCTCTCTCTCTGCCTGCCTCTCTGCCTCCTTGTGATCTCTCTCTCTGTCAAGTAAATAAATAAAATCTTTAAAAAAAAAAAAAAAGTACTTCTAGCTTAGATATATGATGCTGAATAAAAAAAAAAAAATAGCTGCCCCCTTCTTAACAAAGGGCAGGACCTTTACCCCGGTCATTAATAATAGAACTAGAGATCTACAAAGGGTATCATTATTGGTCACCAAATATATGGACTCCCCCAAACTGCAAAGAGGTAGCCCCAGTCTCTGTGGCATTTCAGTCCATTCACCAGCACCCAATGTAGTCTAGAATGGAATAGGGAAGTGAAGGGAGTTCAACATCCTTTCTCAGAACAGTCAAGAAAGAGGAATGCCTCCTGCCACTCTGAACCCCAAGAACCTTCTGCAATATTCCTGATGGGTCACCATTGGACGTCAACAGATATTTTGGTAATGTAGTTCTAATTAAAGTACTCACTTCATTTTGTAGGAATTGACCAAAAACCTATATGGTCAGGCTTTTATGGCCCTATATCCAAACCCTCATTTGTCCATATGCCTCACTCTCTAACCCTCAATCCACCATCAGTTCAGCTGTTTCAGGCTTTTCTACTTCTGTTAATCCTCTACTTTCTCTGTGTTCTGTCACATTCTCTATTCTCTCCCACCACCACAACACCCACTATCTCTCTTGTAAAGAGGTTGCTGCCAAGATCCCATACATGTCTTCCTCTGTTCTTCCGAAGTCACTCATTTCTTCCGTGTTTCTTCTTTTGTGTGTCAGATCTAGCATGTATCTTGAGAGGACTAGACGAACATTGCCTGACTCTTATTGTGTAGAGTTTTTTTCTTCATTCATTTCCTGGGTTAATGGCTAGGAAAGTTGGACTCAATCATCTGTGGTTAGTTGATCTGGGACAAGTCTCAAGGAATAGTCCCAAACAGCTACTGAAATTCCTTTTGTTCTGGGAAGACTCTCTGTTCTTTGACCTGACTTGGACTGCCTATTTTTTTTTTTTTCTTTTTGGAGGAAAAACCATATGTCTTCTCATCTGTTTGAGCTCACCAGTTTTAGGACTGGGAATCCTTTTTCTCTCCCTCTGGGCTTTTATTCACCTCCAGCTTAGCCAGGAGCACCCACATCCTCTGCCTCCACCCCCCTTCTATTTCTGTATCATCATTAAGTGCAGCTTGCATAACCCACTCATAAACCATCCTCTATACCTCTAGCACCATTGGCTCCTGCTCCTCCTAACTTTGGTATCAAGGAGCAAAGAACTCCCCTCACTGGACTAAAACCACCCACTTCAGATCTACCCTCAGGTACCCAAGGTACAAAATGACAATGAGGAACAAACTGATTGACTTTTTGAGGACCCAGGTATAACATATTTGGTATTTAAGCTTATTAAAATTTGTTAGTTTAATTTAGGCATTTCTTTAGATTTATTAGCATTAATTAATATTTTTAAAGATTTTATTTATTTATGTGAGAGACAGAATGAGAGAGAGAGAAAGCATAAGAGGGGAGAAGGTCAGAGGGAGAAGCAGACTCCCTGCTGAGCAGGGATCCTAATGTGGGACTTGATCCTGGGACCTAAGCTGAAGGCAGTTGCTCAACCAACTGAGCCACCCAGGTGCCTTAAATATAATATTTTTATTCTAGCAAGGTTTACTGAAGGTCAAATAAGTTCATGTTATCTCTGTTGTAATTTGTCAACAAAAAAGATGACTTAAAATGATGGTTAGTTTTGTCTGTCTCACAAAAGAGAGCTAGTTAAGAATTTATTCTTTACTTGTTAAGAACAAGTAGGTTGAATAAATAAAAAGGTTTATATGTAAAACTTTCAAATAGTTTTCAAAGTCTTTGGTAACCTGAAACTTTGAAATTTTGCTAAATGATAAACTGAATTCATTGGATAGCTAGGTCTTTTCCAAAAAATACTAAAATATTGTTTGCTGAAAGTAAGTTTATCTGCTTTGACTTCTTGTTGCAGAATATTTGGGCCTGCTGGTAAACATGCTTGTTTTATTAAAAGAGTACACTATGAAAAAACATCTGTTTTTATAAATTATGAAATATATTTATAAACTTGCTGATCTAAAGAATTCTGGTGTAACAAACAACACAATTTGTTACTACTTAATCTTCTTTGGAGGCTAAGATTTCTAAGACTTAAAATTCTGCTAAGTGTAATTAAAACTGATGGAAATAAGGGAAGTCAGTCTGTATGCAAGAAAGATGTGTTTTTAGTAAGAAAAAAATTAAGGAATGGGAATAGATTTTGTTGAGGAAAACAAATTATTTTTGTCCTAAAAGAAGACTGGTTATTTAGAGAGCAAAGGCTTGGGACAAAATCTGAATGAAGGAAGTTGTAGAAGATTTGTGAAGGGAGAGTTTTGGAAAAAAACTATATGTGTGGTCAGGACTAAAGCTGAAATCAGTGGATTTTAAAAGCACCAATGGTATAAGACTGAAATTCTGCTTTTACTTTTGTTAAAAGACAGTTTTCTTGGGTTGATGGTCTGCTCTTGATAAGAAAATGTAAACAAAGTTTTTCTCTTTTCTTTATCTTCCCAGAAAACCAGTTTCTAAGTTTTGTTTTTATTCGGTCTTTGAAAAGTTAAAATTCTCAATGTTAGGGAGCTTGTTTTACTAACAACTATATAACTTCCTATAGAACCCCTTATTGCCACCTTAATTAAATACAAATATTAGGTTTATTATGATCTTTAATACTATGTAGGGATGTACTTTAAAACTTTCTAAGGTTTTTGACAAATTTCTCCAAGATTTAAATGATAAAGGAAATCTAATTAGCCTTGTTTATTTGCTATGTTAAGTTACATGGGAGGCATGGTCAAACAAATGATGATAAAACTTATGTTATGCTGTATGGGTAAATGCAAAAGTGTTCTAGAAAATATATGATATTCCCAAAGTTTTAATATGCTCCGTTATAAAGTCATTATTTGACATTATAATTATTAAAATACAATGTTTCACAGAAATAACTGGGCTTCCTTGTCAGATACATTTAACGAACTCTCCTCTAGAACTAGGTCCATTTCTGGGTTTGTTGTTATTTATAGTTATGGTGCTGATGCTTTCGCAAAATGTGTTTTGTCTTCAAGGAGATTCATAAGAAGGGCCTTTGACAAATACAGGCTTATTTTAGATCTTTAAAAATCATAAAACTAAATGGGTAAGAATTTCTAGAACTAATGGGGAAGCTGCATTCAAATAGAACAAAAATTAACAGGACTGAATGGAGGAAGATGATAAAATGTTCTTTTGTAAACAGATTGAAGCGTTTAACTTTTCTCCCACCCAAGCCCTCCAGATTTCAGAAAGCCTTTTCTTTCAGGATAATTTTAGTTATTAGCATAAGTTCAAAAAGAATCTGTTCTCCTTGCAAAAGGATACAATTGGAAATATTGGTTATATTTTCAAGGCTTTGACTAGAATATTACATTTGAGAGAGATATGCACAGACTCAGATATGACCAGATAGCTTTAAGGGATTAAGGTTGACTTTATGGAGCCAATGCAACCACTTGGAAATGTTGGCATGATACTTTTCTTACAGAGTTCACAGCAGTCTTACTAGGTGAATAAAGAATGACACTTCCTAGGGAGGAGTCAAGATGGCGGAGAAGTAGCAGGCTGAGACTACTTCAGGTAGCAGGAGATCAGCTAGATAGCTTATCTAAAGATTGCAAACACCTACAAATCCAACGGGAGATCGAAGAGAAGAAGAACAGCAATTCTAGAAACAGAAAATCAACCACTTTCTGAAAAGTAAGACTGGCGGAGAAGTGAATCCAAAGCCACGGGAAGATAGACCGTGGGGGGAGGGGCCGGCTCCCAGCAAGCGGCGGAGCAACAGAGCACAAAATCAGGACGTTTAAAAGTCTGTTCTGCTGAGGGACATCGCTCCAGGGCTTAACCGGGGTGAAGCCCACGCGGGGTCAGCGTGGCCTCAGATCCTGCAGGGTCACAGAAGGATCAGGGGTGTCTGAGTGTCGCAGAGCTTGCAGGTATTAGAACGGGGAAGCCGGCTACAGAGACAGAGCCGAGAAGTGAGCTCTAAGCTCGGGGTTACCTTGAACTGGTCGCAGGCTCGGTCAGTTCGGAGCGTGGACAGAGGCCAGGGTGACGGGAGTAATTGGGCGCTGTTCTCTGAGGGCGCACTGAGGAATAGGGTCCCGGGCTCTCGGCTCCTCAGGACCGGAGACTGGGAGGCCGCCATCTTCATTCCCACCCTCCAGAACTCTACAGAAAGCGCTCAGGGAACAAAAGCTCCTGAAAGCAAACCCGAGCGGATTACTCAGCCCGGCCCTGGATAAGGGCAGTGCAACTCCACCTGGGGCAAAGACACTTGAGAATCACCACAACAGGCCCCTCCCCCAGAAGATCAACAAGAAACCCAGCCAAGATCTAGTTCACCTACCAAGGAGCTCAGTTTCAATACCAAGGAGAGCAGTGAAATTCTAGAGGAGGAGAAAGGAAAGCACAGAACTCATGGCTTTCTCCCCATGATTCTTTAGCCTTGCAGTTAATTTAATTTTTTTTCTTTTTCAATTTTTTTCTCTACTTCTGCTAAATTTTTTTAACTTTTACCCTTTTCTTTTTAACGTTTTTTAACTAGTTTATCTAATATATATATATTTTTTTTCCTTTTTATATTTTTTCTTTATTGGTTTTCTTTTTTGAATTGTTCCTTTTTTTTTTTTCTTTCTGAACCTCTTTTTATCCCCTTTCTCCCCCCTCACAATTTGGGATCTCTTCTGATTTGGTTAAAGCACATTTCCCTGGGGTTGTTGCCACCCTTTTAGTATTTTAATTGCTCCTTCATATACTTTTATCTGGACAAAATGACAAGGTGGAAAAATTCACCACAAAAAAAAGAACAAGAGGCAGTACCAAAGGCTAGGGACCTAATCAATACAGACATTGGTAATATGTCAGATCTAGAGTTCAGAATTACGATTCTCAAGGTTCTAGCCAGGCTCGAAAAAGGCATGGAAGATATTAGAGAAACCCTCTCGGGAGATATAAAAGCCCTTGCTGGAGAAATAAAAGAACTAAAATCTAACCAAGTTGAAATCAAAAAAGTTAATGAGGTGCAATAAAAAATGGAGGCTCTCACTGCTAGGATAAATGAGGCAGAAGAAAGAATTAGCGATATAGAAGACCAAATGACAGAGAATAAAGAAGCTGAGCAAAAGAGGGAAAAACAGCTACTGGACCACAAGGGCAGAATTCGAGAGATAAGTGACACCATAAGACGAAACAACATTAGAATAACTGGAATTCCAGAAGAAGAAGAAAGAGAGAGGGGAACAGAAAGTACATTGGAGAGAATTATTGGAGAGAATTTCCCCAATATGGCAAAGGGAACAAGCATCAAAATCCAGGAGGTTCAGAGAACCCCCCTCAAAATCAGTAAGAATAGGTCGACACCCCATCACCTAATAGTAAAATTTACAAGTCTCAGTGACAAAGAGAAAATCCTGAAAGCAGCCCAGGAAAAGAAGTCTGTAACATACAATGGTAAAAATATTAGATTGGCAGCAGACTTATCCACAGAGACCTGGTAGGCCAGAAAGAGCTGGCATGATATATTCGGAGCACTAAATGAAAAAAACATGCAGCCAAGAATACTATATCCAGCTAGGCTATCATTGAAAATAGAAGGAGAGATTAAAAGCTTCCAGGACAAACAAAAACTGAAAGAATTTGCAAACACCAAACCAGCTCTACAGGAAATATTGAAAGGGGTCCTCTAAGCAAAGAGAGACCCTAAAAGTAGTAGATCAGAGAGGAACAGAGACAATATACAATAACATTCACCTTGCAGGCAATACAATGGCACTAAATTCATATCTCTCAATAGTTAACTTGAATGTTAATGGGCTAAATGCCCAATCAAAAGACACAGGGTATCAGAATGGATAAATAAAACAAAACCCATCTATATGTTGCCTACAAGAAACTCATTTTAAACCCGAAGACACCTCCAGATTAAAAGTGAGGGGGTGGAAAAGAATTTACCATGCTAATGGACATCAGAAGAAAGCAGGAGTGGCAATCCTTATATCAGATCTATTAGATTTTAAGCCAAAGACTATAATAAGAGATGAGGACGGACACTATATCATATTCAAAGGATCTTTCCAACAAGAAGATCTAACAATTTTAAATATCTATGCCCCTAACGTGGGAGCAGCCAACTATATAAACCAATTAATAACAAAATCAAAGAAACACATCAACAATCATACAGTAATAGTAGGGGACTTTAACACTCCCCTCACTGAAATGGACAGATCATCCAAGCAAAAGATCAACAAGGAAATAAAGGCCTTAAATGACACACTGGACCAGATGAACATCACAGATACATTCAGAACATTTCATCCCAAAGCAACAGAATACACATTCTTCACTAGTGCCCATGGAACATTCTCCAGAATAGATGACATCCCCTGTCCTAAATCAGGTCTCAACCGGTATCAAAAGATTGGGATCATTCCCTGCATATTTTCAGACCACAATGCTCTGAAGCTAGAACTCAATCACAAGAGGAAATCTGGAAAGAACCCAAATACATGGAGACTAAACAGCATCCTTCTAAAGAATGAATGGGTCAACCAGGAAATTAAAGAAGAATTGAAAAAATTCATGGAAACAAATGATAATGAAAACACAACGGTTCAAAATCTGTGGGACACAACAAAGGCAGTCCTGAGAGGAAAATATACAGCGGTACAAGCCTTTCTCAAGAAACAAGAAAGGTCTCAGGTACACAACCTAACCCTACACCTAAAGGAGCTGGAGAAAGAACAAGAAAGAAACCCTAAACCCAGCAGGAGAAGAGAAATCATAAAGATCAGAGCAGAAATCAATGAAATAGAAACCAAAAAAACAATAGAACAAATCAACAAAACTAGGAGCTGGTTCTTTGAAAGAATTAATAAGATTGATAAACCCCTGGCCAGACTTATCAAAAAGAAAACAGAAAGGACCCAAATAAATAAAATCATGAATGAAAGAGGAGAGATCACAACTAACACCAAAGAAATACAGACAATTATAAGTACATAGTATGAGCAACTCTACGCTAACAAATTAGACAATCTGGAAGAAATGGATGCATTCCTAGAGACATATAAACTACCACAACTGAACCAGGAAGAAATAGAAAGCCTGAACAGACCCATAACCAGTAAGGAGATCGAAACAGTCATCAAAAACCTCCAAACAAACAAAAGCCCAGGCCCAGATGGCTTCCCGGGGGAATTCTACCAAACATTTAAAGAAGAACTAGTTCCTATTCTCCTGAAACTGTTCCAAAAAATAGAAATGGAAGGAAAACTTCCAAACTCATTTTATGAGGCCAGCATCACCTTGATCCCAAAACCAGACAAGGATCCCATCAAAAAAGAGAACTACAGACCAATATCCTTGATGAATACAGATGTGAATATTCTCACCAAAATACTAGCCAATAGGATTCAACAGTACATTAAAAGGATTATTCACCACGACCAAGTGGGATTTATTCCAGGGCTGCAAGGTTGGTTCAACATCCGCAAATCAATCAATGTGATACAACACATTAATAAAAGAAAGAACAAGAACAATATGATACTCTCCATAGATGCTAAAAAAGCATTGACAAAGTCCAGCATCCATTCCTGATCAAAACTCTTCAAAGTGTAGGGATAGAACGCACATACCTCAATATTATCAAAGCCATCTATGAAAAACCCACTGCAAATATCATTCTCAATGGAGAAAAACTGAAAGCTTTTCTGCTAAGGTCAGGAACATGGCAGGGATGTCCGTTATCACCACTGCTATTCAACATAGTACTAGAAGTCCTAGCCTCAGCAATCAGACAACAAAAAGAAATTAAAGGCATCCAAATCGGCAAAGAAGAAGTCAAACTATCACTCTTTGCAGAAGATATGATACTATATGTGGAAAACCCAAAAGACTCCACTCCAAAACTGCTAGAACTTGTACAGGAATTCAGTAAAGTGTCAGGATATAAAATCAATGCACAGAAATCAGTTGCATTTCTCTACACCAACAACAAGACAGAAGAAAGAGAAATTAAGGAGTCAATCCCATTTACAATTGCACCCAAAACTATAAGATACCTAGGAATAAACCTAACCAAAGAGACTAAGAATCTATACACAGAAACCTATAAAGTGCTCATGAAAGAAATTGAGGAAGACACAAAGAAATGGAAAAATGTTCCATGCTCCTGGATTGGAAGAACAAATATTGTGAAAATGTCTATGCTACCTAAAGCAATCTACACATTTAATGCAATTCCTATCAAAGTACCATCCATTATTTTGAAAGAAATGGAACAAATAATCCTAAAATCTATATGGAACCAGAAAAGACCTCGAATAGCTAAAGGAATATTGAAAAAGAAAGCCAAAGTCGGTGGCATCACAATTCCGGACTTCAAGCTTTATTACAAAGCTGTCATCATCAAGACAGCATGGTACTGGCACAAAAACAGACACATCGATCAATGGAACAGAATAGAGAGCCCAGAAATAGACCCTCAACTCTATGGTCAACTAATCTTCGACAAAGCAGGAAAGAATGTCCAATGGAAAAAAGACAGCCTCTTCAATAAATGGTGTTGGGAAAATTGGACAGCCACATGCAGAAAAATGAAATTGGATCATTTCCTTACACCACACACGATAATAGACTCAAAATGGATGAAGGACCTCAATGTGAGAAAGGAATCCATCCAAATCCTTGAGGAGAACACAGGCAGCAACCTCTTCGACCTCAGCCGCAGCAACATCTTCCTAGGAACATTGCCAAAGGCAAGGGAAGCAAGGGCAAAAATGAACTATTGGGATTTTATCAAGATCAAAAGCTTTTGCACAGCAAAGGGAACAGTTAACAAAACCAAAAGACAACTGACAGAATTGGAGAAGATATTTGCAAATGACATATCAGATAAAGGGCTAGTGTCCAAAACCTATAAAGAACTTAGCAAACTCAACACCCAAAGAACAAATAATCCAATCAAGAAATGGGCAGAAGACATGAACAGACATTTCTGCAAAGAAGACCTCCGGATGGCCAACAGACACATGAAAAAGTGCTCCATCTCACTCGGCATCAGGGTAATACAAATCAAAACCACAATGAGATATCACCTCACACCAGTCAGAATGGCTGAAATTAACAAGTCCGGAAATGACAGATGCTGGCGAGGATGCGGAGAAAGGGGAACCCTCCTACACTGTTGGTGGGAATGCAAGCTGGTGCAACTACTCTGGAAAACAGCATGGAGGTTCCTCAAAATGTTGAAAATAGAACTACCCTATGACCCAGCAATTGCACTGCTGGGTATTTACCCTAAAGATACAAATGTAGTGATCCGAAGGGGCATGTGCACCTGAATGTTTATAGCAGCAATGTCTACAATAGCCAAACTATGGAAAGAACCTAGATGTCCATCAACAGATGAATGGATAAAGAAGATGTGGTATATATACACAATGGAATACTATGCAGCCATCAAAAGAAATTAAATCTTGCCATTTGCGATGACCTGAATGGAACTAGAGGGTATCATGCTTAGCGAAATAAGTCAGTCAGAGAAAAACAACTATCATATGATCTCCCTGATATGAGGGAGAGGAGATGCAACATGGGGGGTTTAAGGGAGTAGAAGAATAAATGAAACAAGATGGGATTGGGAGGGAAACAAACTATAAGTGACCCTTAATCTCACAAAACAAACTGAGGGTTGATGGGGGTAGGGGGTTTCGGAGAGGGGGGTGGGGTTATGGACACTGGGGAGGGTATGTGCTATGGTGAGTGCTGTGAAGTGTGTAAACCTGGCGATTCACAGACCTGTACCCTTGGGGATAAAAATATATTATATGTTTATAAAAAATAAAATTAAAAAAAAAAAAAAGAATATCACTTCCTGGCAGGTACAGGAAACTAAAGATATTTTAGGGACCTCGTGAACAGAAATTTGCCCAAATTTACAGGTATTGAAGGCAAGTCTGATGACATTATTTGGCTTTCTTCTAGCCTTGAGTGGATATTAAAAGTTCAATATAGAGATTCCTTATAAAACGTTCCAACAAAGAACATTTTAATGATCTATAAGATCAATCAATTTTCTTTCTGTGTTTACATATATAATTAGGCCAGGTTTGTTAAAACAGGAATTGTTTTATAAACGAATTAGTCTTGATTTGGCTACCTCAGGAAAAAAGGGTGAATTTATAGAGAAAAATTATGTTTCCTTTTTTCTTAAAGATTTTATTTATTTATTTGATAGAAAACACAAGTTGGGGGGGGCAGGTGGCACAGAGAGAGTGAGAAGGAGACTCCCCTCTGAGCAGGGAGTCCAAAGCAACATGGGGCTCCATCCCAGATGGGGGCTAGGACATGAGCTGAAGGCAGATACTTAACCAACTGAGCCACCCAGGTGCCCCAAGAAAAATTATGTTTCAATTAAAACTTGGTTGATGTTAGAATCTAGTTCTAATTATTTTTGAATATGACTTGAGGTAAACTTCAACGAAATTGCTGCAATAGCTCAAATACAGACATTCTTTGGGTCTTTCCTCTGTGGGGACAGTAATAGAGACCCTATGGGTACATGATTATTTAAACAGCTAAAGAATGGGATGGAAACTCCTCATCATTGTATAACTCAACTATCACCTCAATCAATTCTATGTGAAATCACTCCTTAAAAGTTGGAGTGCACCCCACTACATGGGGTTGACTATGAAATTGTGGAGATAATGGATGGTAATTGGATTGGATAATGCACTTGGGGATGCCCTTATCTCCTGGGACAAGTCATCTCCCACTTGCCAGTGATTCCTCTAATTAAGATATTGTTAAGGCTAGATCTCAGGTAAAGAAGTTTTCTTAATGGTTTTATACCTTAGCCATATGTCCTGGCAGCCACCACTATGGATATAAAACTACAAGTATCAAACATTATCAAACATACAGCAGCTACCTTTAACCAAACCCAACACAAAGTCACCCACAAATTCAAAAAGTGGCCCTCCAAAACCTAATGGCTTTTGATATCCTGACTGTAAGTCAAAAGGAAAATTATTATGCTAATATTGACACTAAATGTTGTATATATATCCTAAATGGCTCTGCTAATGTATCCAAAATTTTGGCAGACATGCATACCCAAATTAAGGCAATGCCTGACCCCTAATTCTCTCAATGACTGGTTAAATTTTTGGTTGGGTGGGAGGTGGACTATGGTTTACCTTAAAATGTCTTCTTATCATACTTCTTATTTTTATTATAATCATAATCCTAATGTGTTGTCTCTTTTGCTTTGTTCTCTCCTATTGTCAAGATATGTGCAAACAGTTCTGACTCCACTCAGCCAACAGATGACTCTTACTACTCAAAAAAACTACTCAACATCCACTCCGAACTCTACAGCAAGGCCTTCTATAATAGTGACTTGTAGGGACAGATATTGGCCATCTCTATGACCCCTGTCAACTTGAAGAATTTACAGAAGATGAGCCCTTCACCCTTCAACATCTTAAAGATTTAAAGACTGAAAATTGGTTGGGGGGAGGGGTGGGAGGATGATGGGGTATAGAAGCAGAAAAATGTTCACCTTTAGCCTGGAAGGCTGACTTGCATAGTTTTGAAGGATCAGATATGCCCTGGTTGCCACATTCTTAAAGGGTCTCATGACTGCCTGTATATCTCACTGACAGTTAATATTAAACTGAGTGATAAGCACCAGAGAAATCTTCCAAGAATAGTTTTATGAGTAGTATTCAGAGAATACTCTCTGTTTTTCCCCTCTGCCTTGAGCACTAAGCATACAACTGTGAGATTCATACAGCAATGGTGCAGTTCCTTCTGCCCATGGGTCCTGTCTCCATGCTACTTAAATAAACTTACTAAGTTGCAGCATACAATAATTTTTTCTTGGCCTTTGCCCTTGATGACCCTGCAACAAAACTATATGGATAATGGGTGTTTCAGGGGTAGGTTTTAAATTACTAGCTCAATTTTTCCTGTTATGATTTGGATGTTAGCATTTTCCAAGAAATTTGTCATTTAACTTTTTAAGTTTTTTTACATAGTCTTAAAATGTAAATATTCTCTGGATCTCTAATTTATTTTAGTTCCTTAAATTATTTGTACCTCTATATTTGTATCCTCATTACTTCACAAGAGCACTTTTTGTTTTACTAATCATTTTTATTTCATTACATTCTCCTTAAATAAAATTCTATCTCTCTCATATTTTTGCCTTAAAATAAAAATTCATACAAGACAAACTTTTCAGGTTTTTGATGTCTAGAACTATATTTCTGTGACCTCCATCCCAAAAGTATTTTTTTGGCTGGACATAGATTTACAATACAATATTTTCATTTTCAAAACCATAAAATTGTATTATCAAAGATTTTTTTTAGCATTTGTGTAGCTGAAAAAAAAATACATTTTGGAGACACTATATCCTAAAAGTATAAAGCAACAATTAACTTATTTTAGTTGGTTAATTTCTTTTTTTATTGACTATAGAACTAGGTAAAATGTGTTAATATAACAATAGACATAAATATTAAAAAAAAAAAAAAAAAAGAAGGGGTCAGCAAACTTCTTGGCAGGAATTGAGTAGACTACCAAAGGTAATTTTAAGGTGTCTATTGTCATCCACAGATATAAGAGTAACTACTATTTTTTAAGCACTATGTTATATTTTATTTTGGTAAATGATGATGGGTGGTCATGTGGCCTCACCCCCCCCAAAAAAAGATAAATGATGATAGTTGCTCCTCATATATTTGATTTTTATTTGGAATACTAATGTATATAGATTTGAAAAAATGAATGAATAAGAATGTAAAATAAAATGCTAGATTTGTGATTGTGTGTAAACATCAATTTATTGATGTTATCTGAAAATTGAATATCTGAAAATATTCAAGATAGGGATAAATCACTATTTATCCTCTAAGGTAACAAAAATATTACCATGACCTAGTGAAGTTCATTCTAATCCCATTCAGTATCATGTCCATTTTTCTTCTCTTTTCTGCTTTTGAGGTCTACATCTCTTGTTTTGTCTAAGAAAGTGAATTTTAGAAATATTTCCAGGCCTATTTGGAAAGCCAAGAGTTGTTGTTGTTTTAAATAAATGTGTGTTTAATTTTACTGCTTACAGAAAACTACTTTGCATTAAAATGTTACCCAAGTAGCACAGATTCTTATCATTTCATTAATTAATTAATTAATTTCTAATTTTTAAAAATGGTTTTGTTTATTTATTTGAGACAGAGCAAGAGAGAGCATGAGCAGGGAGGTGAGGGAGAAGCAGAGTCCCCACCAGCAGGGAGCACGATGTAGGGCTCCATCTCAGGACCCTAGGACCATGACCTGAGCTGAGGGCAGACGTTAAACACACTGAGCCAACCAGGCTCCCCTTAATACATTTACTCAGAGGAGATATCATACTTGTGGATTAAATTAACTGATGATACTTGCCTGTCTGTTTCATTTAAAAATTTTCCCCAGCATTCAATTTAATTTTAAAACTATTTTCATACTGCTAACTTAGAGGATCATCATCCAATCACTGCGTTAAGTGTCTGTATAAACATTACATAGAAAAATCATTTATTTTCTTTTTGATTCATTTTTCTTCTAAGAATTGTACAAAAGGAAACTAAAAGAAACAGTAAGAAGTGAGTTGAAAGGCATTCGACGAAACTGAATATAAAATTTCCTTTTTATATTTCTTGCCAACAGAATTTTTATATGCTGCTATTGAAACCTGAGATTGAGGTGTAGACTTTTGTTTTCAGAGAATATTGTATCAAAGCCAAGCTATGCTGGTTTTTAAAGATTATTACACGCCACATGCCACCTTCCTTGTCAGAGGAAATTCAGTCTGTTAGAATCAAATGACATAAAGAACCAAATGATTAATTCCCACTGCCTCCCACTTCCTATTGGTAGAAGAATTGAGAAACTTAAGTTTTACTCTCTTTACTCTATTTGATTAAATGATCTGACATTTATAAGAGCCCTCTGATAATGCCAGCTAACTTTCACAGATAGACACCATCATCAGGCAGTTTTCTAGTCTTCTTCTGTTCACCAGTCAGAGCACAAACAAATTTATATTTCTATTTTGAAGAAAAGGAATTTGATCTGACAAAAATTTTAAGTATCCAATGGTTCATGAAGAGGTCTAAACTGTATTCTTTAAGTTTTTAAGGCATACTTGAGAAGTGAAATAACATATGTGACTGTTGCAAGTAGAACTCAATGTATTAAAAAATAAAGGGCGGAGGGTAGGAAGGAAGGAATGAGGGAGAGAGAAAAGATCTGCAGGAAGAGAGTTCTGAGCTTACTAGATTTCTCCAGCCATTACCATAGCTGTAACAGATTGATCTGGGGAAGTTCTCAGCTTATCAAATGATCCTTCTCTGAAAGTGCAGCAAGGTTAAAATAAAGATTTGCCTAACTGATTCCCTGGCTTAGTTCCAGCACGTGCAATGACGCAAATCTGAAGTGTCGAGTCCTTAGCTGTTAAGCCTGCTGGGGAGAAACACAGTTCACCTGTTTCCTGAGAGCATCACCATGATGTACAATTAATCCTTTGAAAACAGGCTTCCCAAGCTAATGGGAAATGCCTCTTCTGCATCATAGTCACTTACTGGATGCTGCCATTTGTAATTGTACTGCTTGTATTATTCAACTTCTTTGAGGGGTTTTGATGCAGTGCTAAGCACCCACACCACAAACACTTAGGAATACACAGATGAATAAGAGATCTCAAACATCAAGGAAGAATGGGAGAAGATTAAAATCACATAAAGAAATGCATGAACAATGTCATGTGAATTCTAAGAAGAAAAAAAAATAATGAAAATTTAATAGAGCAATTATGTCAATCAAAATGCATTAGGAATTCCTTTACAGAGGATACGAAGTTTAACATAATAATAGAAATGTGTATACTTAAGACACAAAAGATAAAAAGTGGAATATTTCCCTTAGAATAAACTGAGCAAAAATCAGGCAGGCGGAAAGCTTCAGAGCACATCTGACAAAGTACAAGAAGTCCAATATGGTTAGATCACAGAAGAGTTGTGGAATGAAATTTAAAAAATGGTTATAGGTGATTCTCAGATGGCCCTGATGTCAGAGTTGTGGTCAATGCATGAAAGCTGCTGAAGGAGTCTGAAAAAATGAGTGATACAGCCAGAATTGTGTTTAAAGATTTACGAAGAGTATATTTACATGGACCAAGTTGGGGAGAATTGGAAGCTAGGATATTTATTGTGAGGTTTAGCAAATAGTATTCACCCAATTAGTCTAATAGAAATGAACTAGAGTGGGATACCTGGGTGGCTCAGTTGACTCAGAATTAAGCATCAACTCTGGTTTCAGCTCAGGTAATGATCTTGTGGTCATGAGATTGAGCCTGCTGTCAGGCTCCCCTCTCAGTGCTGAGTTCACTTCAGAATCTTTCTCCTCTCCCTTCCCATACTCTCTCCCTAAAACAAATTTTTTTAAAAAGGAATGAACCAGAGTTTTTGGCTCCTGTGACAATAAAGAGACTGATGTACAAATGTGGATAAAGGACAAGCAACAAAGAAATTGTAGGGGAAGGTGATAAGATTCTTGAACTTTTTGAATTTGAGATGGAAGCCATTAGGGATATCCAGGAAGTAGGAGAGAGGAAAGAATAAGAGAACAGTCGAGAAAGAAGTCAGAAGAAGTAATGACAATTTGAGATGCAACTGAGGTGTGAAAATTGAAGCCAACCAAGTAACTAAAAACTCTGAGGACAAGAGTACAAATAAAGGAGATTATTCATCACAACATATCCGGGTCCACCCACAATCTAAAATAGATCCATAAACTTGTTATGAGATTATGTAAGTATTTTTTTTCTTTTTTCATCTGTGAACTCTATGATTATATTTATTTTGGGTCCATTTGTTTAACATCTGTCTTCACAATGAGCCTATGTACCAGTCAGAAAAATAGGAACCACAGTTGGTGCTTCAAACAGAAGACATTTTACACTAAAATTGTGTTTTGGGATGGAGTGAACAAAAAGGAAGTGGCAGATCTAATCTCTAGATGTCCTGTTCCCTCACACAACACAAGAGACAGGACATGGTTGCTTAGGCTTTCTTTTCTTGGGGCCATTCATGAATACTCCCTCAACTTTTTGAAAGTTTCTCACAAAAACATACCTGCTTTTTCTTATTTCCTCAACTCTCCTTTTCATCTCTTATTTCCTGCTGCTCTTAAACTAACTTTGCCTTTCCAGAGTCCTCAACATGTATCCTTTGTCAAGGTCAATTGCTCCTCAATACTGAAATAATCCTCTTAGTCTCTGTCCTCTCTTTCTGATGAACAGCAAACTCACTGTGTAGGGAAGATGAAGGCAGGTATGTGTTAGTAACTGGAACATAACAGTCTGCTAGAGGACAGTGATTAGTTAGTGGCCTTGACTTAAAATATTTTTTCAGTTTGGGAAACAAACCCCATTAATTGCAGTTCAGTTTTCAGAAGTGCTTCTCGGCTGGTGGGAACAAGAAAGAAGTTTGGTCTACCTTGCACAGCCATGTCTGCTACTCTTTTACATGAGAGAAACAGGCTCCAGCTCCCTTTCTGCTGTCGCTGACATGTGTTGTTTGCCTGCCTATGGGTATGTTCTCTCTGAAGTCTAATTCATTTATGGAAAGTTCTCCCCTTTTGAGTTAAATGAGAAATTCATATTTCTCCTAAAAATCATACCCCTCTATCCCTCCCTCTCTCTCTATATATATACATATATACATGCATACGTATACAGACTAATCTCTTGCCTTCATACATTAAGAGTGCGTTTCCCCCTACTTGCCTAATGTCACAGGTCATTATATTTCTGCAAGACCAAGTTGCTGCTGGGGTCAAGAGTAGTAAAAAATCTCAGTGTTCTTATGTTTTTGTATTTCATTTTTCCAACAACAGAAAACTGAACAATCTACAGAAACACCTGACATTTGGTCTCTCTGAACTTCATGTTATATGTATGACTCTGTATTTCTAACAAATAATTATTTTATATGAAAACATATAATTCAGCACTCCCCACATACTTCTGAAATAAATATGTTATAAAGTGATATTAACTTTGGTCATTTGATGTAATAATGAAAGAAGTGTTATAAGTTTGGGGATGAAGGCAAAAAACTCCACAGGAAACAAATAATAAGACAGTCAGAGAGAAGGAAGTATGAATTGAAGAAATACACAAGAAAGAAAAATGAATAAAAAAAAGAGATGACAGGAGGTATCAAAGAGAAGATAATCAAAGAAAAAACAAAGAAAAGGGATAGAAAATTTGAGTAAAAGAAATTTCATTCAAAACCTACTGGCTCAGGCTTTTGGGCCTCAATTTTAAATCCAAAGTATAGCCAAAACTACCTGATCATCAAACCCCTTGACACCCTGAATGTCATTTCTCAAGACTGCATCATTCATCAAAACAAAATGGAGCAGGTAAGAAGGTGAAAATAACAAGTTGCCACCTGACATGTCTACTGGGAGGAATAAGGTAGAGTGGTGAGCCTGGCTGAAACAAAGATGAACACATGTAGAAAATAGATAAAAATAAAATTAAAAATTACCTAGGATCCTAACTCATAATCAATATTAAGTTTTTCATCTTTGTGTCCATCTAAAGCTCATATCTCTATGTGTATTTTTTTTTTAGGTTTTATTTATTTCTTTGAGAGACAGAGACAGAGATAGAGAAAGCACTAGTAGGGAGGAGAGGGAGAAGCAGGCTCTCCACTGAGCAGGGAGCCCAATGACGAGTTTGATCCCAGGACCCTAGAATCATAACCTGAGCCCAAGGCAGACACTTAACTGACTGAGCCATCCCTCTATGTGTATTTTTGATATAAATCATAATATGCTGACTATTTCTTATTAACCCTTATACTTAAAAATCTGTTATAAGCAAGTTTTCCATATAAATAGATGTAGGAGTATAATATTTTAATACATTAGCATACTGCCTAATTTAGAAGAATTTCATTAAATACTGTTGAATGGTTTAATTTTATGGCATTTAAAATTCCTTAAACAACATTATTTAACAAGTTCATCCATTGTTAGATACTTAGATTTAGTTTTTGTTACCCACTCAATTCTTCCATTGTTCTATATTCTCAGTAAAAAGACTGGGGTATTCTCTGGAATTATCAATGATCCTATGGAGATGAGATTGTAAATGTCTGAGGACATTGATTTGCGCTATTATGCTATTTTTTTTCCAGTGTGTGTGCATGGGAATGGGGTCCTTAATATTTTCTGAGATTTTTTTATAATTATCCCTTTGAGTGTTTTTTTTTTTAATGTAGCCCAAATTGGTTTGAAATAATAGCTATCTGAAGGCTTTTATTTTATTTTTTACATTTGTATGGCCAGTTTTTATAGCTCACATATAATAGCTAATATCTTCTAGGATAGAATATTCCAAACTGAAAGAAATAATTATTTTAATTGTTTATTAAGTATGAATACTAGCTTTTCTCTCTTCTAAAAATGATGATATTGTAACCCTGGATTGTCGTTCAAGAATCAGCATATTTAAGAAACTCTCCAGGCAGGTATAGGTTTGTTACTATGTCTTCATCATTACCCCAGCCCATGAGGCAGTTGTGGGTTTTGGAGACAACAATTTGGTAGAGGGGAGGAACATAATTTTCATGATGTTTTAAACTTCACAGAGCAAGACTTGGTGTTGGCCACTTTTTCTGACATTTTCAGGCTGAAAGTTATAAATCACACTCTCCAGTTGCTTTTAAAAAGCAGCTCTAAGAATAAGTATAAACACAGGAAGTCAAAAAGGGCAACAGAGAAGGAAGTTTGCTATTGGATGCTTTAGGAATTCTTTATGCACTAAGCAAATTTTTTTTAAAAACTGAAATTTTCTTTTGATTTTTCAATGGACCCAATTATCCTTCCCACCAGGGGCAACTGTTTTTTTGTCTCTAGGGAAAGAAAGATGTAGAATAATATAATTAAATATTTGTCTTTTATATTTCTTAAGCTTAACACCCAAGGCTACACAATTGATTGGAAACTATATGTACTCTATCAGACACAAGACATCCTCACCCTTCATCCGGACTAGCTAAAATTTATATAGCCTAAAGGAAGAGAGAGAGTAATAACAGAACATAGCTGATTAAATACTGTTAGACAAACCTGATACCTCAGGGTTAGAGAGACAAGTTGCTCACCTTCTCTGTGGAGTTTCTGGTTGCCATGAAAAGATGGCAATGCTGGCAGGTGAGCTTGGCATAGCCTCAAAGTTCCAGTGTAGCTTATGTCTCCTGTGGTCTGAGAGTGGCAAGGAAGTAGCTAAAAAAGAGTGAAACATGGTGATGACTTGTCAGAGCATGCACTGAGCTGTAATTACCTGCATAGAACAATAATGAGAAGGCAGTTGAAAGTGAGGCTGTTTCAGTGTGTACATCTTAGATTAATAAGGATCATGAAGGAAGCTAGGGACTTCCTCCCTTAACAATCTACCAATCCAATGCTGCAACCCTCTATAAGCTCCTATAAATGTAGTTGAACAGAAGGAAGAAAGGCCTTTAAATAAATGAAATTTTCTTGAATTATCTGTAGTAAATTTTTCCCAATGGGAAGAATGAGAGATTTAAATTAAAAAAAAAAAAAAAAAGGTTCCAGTATAGAGACATCAGGGAAAGTTATATTTCTCCAAACTGCCAAAACTATAGCTAGTTATCTTACTAAGTTCTTCTGGGTAGAAAACAGGTGTTCCTATATGTGAAAGAAATTTGAAAGGAGAGTGAAGGAGAGGATTTCAGATTATAATGAAGATTTTATGTTTTGAACTGGCCAATTCTTTCTGTGGAGTTTGCCACATTTTAAACTTGGAAAAGGATGAGTTTGTGTGGAATGAGACATCCAGGTAATTCTGAGCTTCTAGGATATTCTCCCTCAAGTTACCATACTGCTATTTCCTAAGAGTAAAGTGGTATTTACAAGTAAATAAAGTTAAAGAATAGAAAAGTGTGGGATATAGTGTGCATTACATTTTGTTGCATACAAATCAGAAGTTTTATTTACTCATTTACATATTTCAATTAAGAACTTACCAAAATAATGCAGTAAACCAAAACAGAATCCTACAGAAGTGAGCAAAATGGGGTTACCCTCCTCTAATGTTGTCTTTGCCCTTGGCCCTGGGTAAGGGGTTAAGGATAGAAGGCATTTGCTAATATGCAAATATGGTCTGAGAAAGGTAATCCTATCACCTCAAGTTTAATTCCCAAATTATGTAGGTAATTCTCTTCTAAGAAACAACTTACATGCATATTTGTTTACATCAGAAGAAGGGAAAATTTTAAAGCACTCAGTATTTTCAGGTGGAGCAAGTCAAGGATTGCTACGGCAAAAGTATCTGTCACGTTGATAAAGGATTCTGGGGCTTCTGGGATTTGGGGGAGGGGCAAGGATAAACACGTGTGTTGTGGCATGGTCCAGGTAGAAAGATGACATAAAATGGGCAAAGACAGAGAAGGTAAGCTACTTAAGAGATTCAATCTGGATAAAAGTTCATGTGTATGCTCTATGTGCCTATTAAAATATAGCTGTATAACTGTGAGAATATTTTGTCTAAAATAGAATGCTTTTGGTGTGAAGTGCTTCTTTTCTATTATCTATCTATCTATCTTTCTACCATCTTCTTCCCTTCCTTCCTCCTTCACTCTCTGTCATGGTCATCTTTTGTTCCCCCTCCTCCTCCTCCTCCTTCTTCCCTCTCTCTCCCTCTCTCTCTTTCCCTTACAGTTTTGGTTTATTGGCAGTTGTTTTTATATAGTTATTCTATTTCTCTAAACTTGTATCTCAAATGCTTTTCTCTTTCTGTCTTAATTAATGGGTACTCATTTTCAATTTATATGCTTGACTTTCCCCTTTCTATCTTGGAGTATGTTTATGCACTTAGTCACTTTTAGGTATACTAAAAGCCTTGTACATCCAACTTTGCGTACATGTAAGTGTATTTATTTAGGTTAACTTCCTAGCACGGAAAAGGTTTCCAAAGACAGTTATAGTTTAGATTTTTATACATATTATCAGACTGCTTCCATAAACAATTTATACTCCTACTGAAACTTTATGCCCTTATGGAAGGATACATTGGTGTGGGACTTTAGAATCTAAGCAGAATGATAATGGTGTCATATAGTTTATAACCTACATCAGGGTGTCAGAACTTTAACAGGTACCTACATAGGAGAAGGGATGGCAGCGCAAATAGACATAGCCTACATACGGACTATTAATCAAATATATAAATATATTAAATAAAACAGTAGATATGTTTCTCACTGACAACAATAGTAGTTATAAACCTAGAAACAAAGAAAACCAGAATAAACTGTAGTGTTGGGCTCAAATTAGAAGTGAACTCATGGCTTTTCAATAGAGAGATGGACGGATGGATAAATAGATAATAAATAAACTAATGCATATGTAAATTGATGCATATATTCCCAAGTTCTAGTCACTACGGTCTTCAGAAATAATTGCTAACCTAAAACAATTAACCCATCTAGTATACAGATAATTCTATTACCACTTTCTATATAAGAGGAAAAAAAGTACATTGCAGAAATAGCTGCTATTATGGCTGGGGAAGGGAATATGAGCCTGGAATGTCTAGAGCACTGGGAAGAAAATGCTTAAAAATGATAAAATATCCCAAGAGAATAGAAAAACTAGGTTAGATGAACTCCCACTGACCAAATCTGGATAACTTGAGACTCAAAGAAATGACAATGTAGATTATAATACACAAATAAATTAGGGAACGATGAGTAGACAAATATTAGAAAAATAAATGAATGATTTGAAAATTTTTTAAAGGAATGGGATATTTACATAGTTTCAAAATACCTTCCCACAAAATAACTATAATCACAAAGGGAAAAAGAGTTATCTTACAGTAGACAAGATTGGAAAACACCATCTTAAATTATTAAACATTATCTATCAATAATGGGGCAAAAACGAACTACTTTGCCATTTGATAGGATGCAGTGAGAAGAATACAGCATCATTTTTGTGATATTCGTGTCAAAGATGCAGCTCTGAATCTAGTCATAAGGCAATATCAGATAAACCAAACTAAAGAAATAATCTTAAAAAAAAATAAATAAAAAAGGCCTGGGGCACCTGGGTGGCTCAGTGGGTTAAGCCTCTGCCTTAGGCTCAGGTCATGATCTCAGGGTCCTGGAGGCAAGCCCCACATCCGGCTCTCTGTTCCGCAGGGAGCATGCTTCCCCCGCCCCCTCTGCCTGCCTCTCTGCCTGCTTGTGATCTCTCTCTGTCAAATAAATAAATAAATAAAATCTTAAAAAAAAAAAAAAAGCCTTGTAATTTATAAAAATATCAATCTCATGAAATTTAATGAACTGTTCCAGACTAAAAGAGATGAGAGAGACATTACAACTAAATGTAACATGTAATTCTGAATTGGATACTTTAGCTGTAAAAGATGTTTTTGGGACAATTGCCAACACCTGAGTATACTTTGATAATTAGATGATAGCAACTTACTAAGGTAAACCTTCTGGTTTTGATGGTTTTATTGTGGTTATAAGAAGAATGGCCTTGTTTATAAAAAATACCTGCCATAGTACCTGGGAATGATAGACAAGAAAGTATAAAAAATATTTACATTGTACTTCTAATTTTTCCATTCATTTATGATTCTTTTAGAGAAAAAGAGACTAAAATTATGGTTATTTAAAAACCAATGCCAACAAAAATATACCAAGCAGTAGGAAAAAATAGAGCAATAATTCATGATTTTAAGAGTTATATATCATTTCTATAGATTCTTGCTATATTCACTACACACTGCAAACTAACCTACTCAGTTTTTGCCTTAATCCACGTAGGGTTAAAATCATACAATTTCTCACATCTTTTCGGATGTGGGGCTTTCATCTTCTTATTTCCCAGGATTTGTATTAGAGAATGTCTTCTTGTTCAAAAAAGCAGAATTTGAACAGCAAAACATTCTCTAATATGAGAGGAAAAAGCTTTTGAAGTGATCTCTTCTGGACGTTTTATGTTCACTGCTATCCTTTAGCTTTCCCCAAATGCCCATAAGCCAGAGATTTCACGTGTTATTTCTGTAATTTGGTAGTTTTCATTCAAATTATGCATTAAAAATGAATACCCATCTTAAAACAATTGGCATGATTAATTATCTACTAAATTTTTCATTTCACAAAAGGCAGTGCTTTATGCCATACATTTACACAGTTAAGGGACTTTTAAGTCAGAAAGACACATTTATGTTAAGTCAAGAATCAAGCTAAAATTTCCTTTAATCTCACATTGCTACATAAGATTCACTGTTTTTCCCCCTTAGATTTTAAGATCTACATTTCAATCACAACTATATTTTCAAGAAGTTAAATATAGAAAATCAATACCATTCACATTGAAGAAATGTGTAGATAAGAATTAATGACATAAAAATTAAGATATGCAAATTAATTCTAAATGAAGATATTAATATACCAAATAACTATTTTCATAAATGTTTAAATAATTGCTAATTCTTATGTATTGAATATTTCAGCTGAATATATTTCTGCAGCATTTTATTCTATAAGCTGATTACAAAATATTTGATAGAAAACAATGCACTAAATAAATACAAATAATAAGGCATGTGTTTCTATGGCCAAATATGAACATGTTTTTATTCCTCATGGGCTATTTTTCAAATGTGTATTGTTAGGGTCGTGATCAAAGGAACAAGACTGACACACAGCAAAAATCAAACAAAGCTTTATTTCGTGCCAAGCATCGAAAATCAAACCGACCGGTGGGGGCATCTCTTATGAAGAGGCCATGACGACGAGGACGATAACGCCGCTCCCCAGCAAGGCCACTCGCCTGGTGAGGCCGCTCCCAACGAGGAAGAGGCGACAAGGACAGTGACGACGACGACGAGGATGACAACCCCTACGACACAGAGTGCTCCACATGACACGGCTCTGACGAGGCCGCTTCCCTGCCAGGCCGCTAGCCAACGAGGCTGCTCATGGCTGGGCTGCTCCCGACAACTATTACGGCAGGACTACCCTAATGGCTCCCTATGGCTACTCTAACAGCTATCGCAATAGCTATTCTAACTCCTCCTACTACTCCCCCCACCCCTGCGGCACAGACTAACCTTTATAGAGGTGGTTGAGCCCGGCCCACACACAGGTGGCCAATGGGAGTTCAGCTCACCACAGTATATATATGTGTGCCCCACTGATTGGATGTCTCCATCTGGCCTGGCCCACCCCTATATCTGGGGTTTGCAAGTAAGTTCCTCTGGGAGGGGCGGGGTCAGTCTAAGTTTACAACTAAAGGGCTCCCTCTGGCTAACCAGGCCCCTACATGTATGTGTATTTATATGTAAAATAATTTGTAAAATAATCTGTGAAAATATATATTCTATCACTAGATGGCATATTCATTCTGGGCTGTGGGAGCAAAGTACCACAAACAGGACGTGACACAGCCAGCTGCCCCAGTGGCTTGTTCTTCCTAAAATGGTGCCCCACACTCGGACAAGCATGTGGAGATGACGCGGCCTGGAGAGTACCTACCGGAGTTGAGGGGAAGGTGAGCCAACCAGATGGCGAGAGCGCTGCTTGGCCCTTCTGGCACTGGGGTGCCGTGGCCCACCTTTCTTTTCCCTGGGGGACCCCTCTGGAACCCTGTCCTTTCTGCTGGAGGGCCTGACATGAGGCAGAGCAACGTGGTCCCACCAAGCATCAGGCAGAGAGTGGTCTTGGAGTGTGGGGGGAACCCCGAGTCTGCCGGTGACTTGGATTCTCCCAGTGGGATCTGGAGGAATGTGGCGGCCTCTGCCCCCAGGTTGCCCCTCCTGGCCTTTGGGCTACCCCAGGGCTCTGAGCCCTGACAGCTTTGCCAGGAGGAGGACTGTCTGCTCATGCTGACTCGCATCTCCCTGAGTCTGACTGAGCCCCGGGGACAGTGCCGTCGCCACGGGCTTATGCCCAAGAGGTGGTCACAGGAACAGGGGGTGGCCCATGTCTTAACAGGAGATGCCGCTGCTCCTGCAACATGCGGCCGCAATGTGTTCAGGTCCAGTGCAATGGGTAGATGGTGGGCCAGAGCGGTATGGTGGTGACGTGGGAGGACATCACGTCCTCCCTCCTGTGCCGCTCCTCCCAGCTGCTTGTTAGTAGTGTTGCTTTGCTTCTGCTCGTTCAGTTATGAACCCGTTTTCCAGCACCTGGTTGAGCTAATTTCAGTGGATGAAGTAGTAGGCCCTCAATACAAATAACTTTCGGTCCCTGAAATTGTTGCTTTGCAATCCTTTTTTTTTTTTTTTTTTAAGATTTTATCCATTTATTTGACAGAGATCACAAGTAGGCACAGAGGCAGGCAAGAGAGAGAGAGAGTGGGGTAGGCAGGCGGGGGGTGGGGGGGGAGGCAGGTTCCCGCTGAGCAGTGAGCGCCATGTGTGGCCTGATGGGAGGACTCTCAGATCATGGCCTTAGCGGAAGGCAGAGGCTTAACCCACTGAGCCACCCAGGCGCCCCTCATAGGCCCTTCTTAACTCAAGTTTTCATTTTCTTAGTTTCCCAGAGGAGATTAGCTGTCCTTGTTGCTGCCTAGTCCAAGTAATGGTAAATATATGTGTGGGTAAAGGAATGGATGTCCGAGAAGAGGAATGCACGTTTTTGGTATACTGCTTTTCTGCCAAGTGCTTAAGCCTAAGTAGTGCTTAGGTGTCTGACAGTGTTTAACGGTTAGTGCTCATGCCTGTTTTACTGATTGGGTTAATTTTGATCTGCTGTGTGCTAAGTGGGTAAACTTGATAGTTTTGAGTTTTGTTTTCTTTTTTTTCCCCCTCTCTTTAATTTGTAGGTTTAAAGCAATTATCTTTGTAAATTCTTTCTCTTAAGGAGGGTATTACTATTTCTTTTGTTTGTTTGTTTGTTTTCCTTTTGGCTCTCTTGGTATAGGAATTGAGATTTAACATCAGTAAACAAGTTTGCAAAATGTTTAAGGTCACACCATCTCTCATGGATGTAACTCAGTTGTCCTTACATATTAATTATATGTGCTATATGATGGGGGAGTCATGCTTGTGCATTTTCCCCTTTTTAATAGGATAATTAGATTAAAATGAGGATAAAGCCAAACAAAACCAAACAAAGCACAAAGTACTGCATACTGGGTGCTTTAAACAACAGAAATGTATTGTCTCACAGTTCTGACACTAGAAGTCTGAAATCAAGGTCCTAGCAGACCCTCCTCCCTCTGAAGGCTCCAGGGGAGGATCCTGCCTGGCCCCTTTCTATCTTCAGGTAGTTACTAGCAGACTTTGTTGTCTCTTGTCTTGCAGATTGAGCATTTGAATCTGTGCTTCTGCTGTCACATGATGTTCTCCTTGTGTGTATGTTTCTTCTATGTTCATGTCTCTATTTTCAAATTTTCCTCTTTTTTTTTTCTTTTTTAAAAGATTTTATTTATTTATTTATTTATTTATTTAAGAAAGACAGAGAGCAGGGGCAGGGGCAGAGGGAGAGGGAGAAGCAGGCTTCCCTGCTGAGCAGGGAACCCGATGTGAGGCTTGATCCCAGGACCCTGGGATCATGACCTGAGATGAAGAGTCATATGCTCTACTGACTGAACCACCAAAGAGCCCCTAAATTTTCCTCTTCTTATAAGGATACCAGTCACTAGATTAGGGCCCACCCTAATTTAGTATGACCTCATTTTAACTTGAATACATCTTTCCACATAAGATCCAATTTCCAAATAAGGTGACATTCTGGGGTTTTAGGTTGACATACATTTTTGGGATGGGGATAGGGACGCCATTCAACCCAATTCAGATGGTAAACATTTCTCTATATTTCAATTATAATTACTTTGTAATAAAAATATATGAGCAAGTATATATATATATATATATATATAATAGGAAAATAATAGATAATAAGTATATAATGAAAACAAAATAGTCCCCTTAAAATTTATATTAAAAATCTTTATTAAATTATTTTTACAGTTTCTGAAGCTGTGTCATGAATGCATCTGGTATAATGGAACAAACCCAGGCTTTGTGATTAGAGACAGAGTTTCCAATTACTTTGTGATCTCAGGAAAGTTACTAAACATCTCCCACACTAGGTTTCATCATCTGTTCATGCACTACAAAATCACTGGACACCTTCAAGCAAGAAAACCTAAGTAGACCATCTACTTTTAAATTTTTAGATTAGATTTTTCTTTTGTACCCAATTTTGTGAATTAGGATCACAATACATACCTCTAATGTATTTATTATTCTCCCTAGCTCTCTCTCCCTAAAGTAGGAATACATTGTTTCAGATAATTTATGACCATTACCATTATAAGAATCAAATCTTTATGTACGACCCTACTAGTCTGCCTAAATAATGGCAGTTAATTCAGGACTTATTTAAAAACAAATTTAATATAGAGTTCAGGTATAACATGCTCAGAAGAGTGTTAGAACTACACTATGATTTGCTAGCCACATGATCTAAGACAATGTGAGGTCCCTATGTGAGCCCCAATTTCTTCTGTGTAAAGTGGGGATAATATTAACCATCTTATTGGGTTGTGAAGTGGTACAGATTAAGTGCTGAAGTGAAGGTAGATAGCACATGTAACCAAGAGAGGATTGCTACTTGGGGACATTATGATTCCTTCACTTGTGTCCTTATTTAGAGAATAGGTTAGAATCAATAACATCATTTATATACACAATAACATATACAGCATTATCTCAGATTCTCTTGCAGCTTGGGTTCCATATGTGACTTAAATGCAGCCAGCCAGGGGCATTTATCTGAAATTTGAAAGACTTGAGGTGATATCACACTTTCATACTTTCTCCTAGTAAACAGGGTCTTTTTTTTTTTTTTTAAGATTTTATTTATTTGACAGACAGAGATCACAAGTAGGTAGAGAGGCAGGCAGAGAGAGAGGAGGAAGCAGGCTGTCCGCAGAGCAGAGAGCCCGATGCAGGGCTCAATCCCAGGACCCTGAGACCATGACCTGAGCTGAAGGCAGAGGCTTTAACCCACTGAGCCACCCAGGCACCCCAACAGGGTCTTAATCGTGTGTGTATTAGTGTGTGCATGTGCCTTATTAGGATCGCTAGCTTTGTTGATTGAGTACTTAAAGAAGCCAATTTTCCAGGTTCTGGTAGCTACTACATGTTGGTACGTCTTTCTTATATGGTGACAGGACTGTTCAAGCATCAGGTGATAAATGATGACAGAGAAACACTGAATTCTTTGGGAGCACAGAGAAGAAATAGCAAATTTTTAAAATTACAATTAAAAAAATTAATAATCCATATCCTCAAAATCAAATACATGCATTTTGGGACACCAAGAAGAATGGAGTAACTCATTTGTGTTTAAAACTATAAAATTAACTGTAATATCTATGCCATTATTAAAAATAACTAAAATGTTTTAGGAATAATTATAAACTCAATAAACTAATTTTGTTATTAATATTAATGATTTTCAAATTATACAATTAAGATCTCTAAATCTGGCAATATCAGTCATTTTGAGGGAGCTATAGTTCATTTGCAAGTGGATTAATTTCTGAATATGGATTTTAGCATATTAATGAATTGTCTTATACCAACTTTAAAATCCTCAACCCAAATGATTAGCTATAGTCCACTTAAACAATTAATGCATTTTTTTTCATTTTATAAATGAAAAATACATAAGGAAAAATGAAAGTATATTTTTAATGGATGATATAAACAGATAATAATGGAAAGATGTAGTTTGAATATTTCTGCTATAATCTTATTACCTGGATGTATATAGATATATAAAATGGGCCATGTTGATATATTGGGAATAGCTTACATTTATTGAGTTATTATTATGTATCAGTACGTGTGATAGGTGTTATTTACTACAAACATGCAAACATAGCTTTATGTCGTTAATTCCTGAAGTAAGGTTCAGTTCCTCATATGTAAGAAGAAAAATTATTATACTAGCTTCTCATGGAGATCTTTTGGAAAAAAATAGATTAATTATCTGAGCTCACACCATGGGTAGCTGATAGATGATTTGAAGACTGTCAGTACAGAGCTTGAGCTCTAAGTCAGTAAATATCACCGTTAAAACTTTGTGGTAACGCAATGATATTAAATATATTTAATCAATCTACACATATATTGAGCTGAAAAACATCTATGGGCAATCAAGCATCTATTGCCACACTTTTATACTCTCTGTAGACTCAGTATCCTAAAACCCAAAATCTGTATTTCCCAGACTCCCTGGTCATGTCAGTGGTAAATCAGATTTAATTCTGCCAGTGAGATGCACTGACATGAGCTTTGGAAAGCAGAGAAAGTACAGAGGAGCTTCCGTTGGTGGAGGTTGATTTGCATACTCCAATAGAGAGGAGTTGTTGTAGAGGTGGAGCCCAGGTACCACTACCTGGTTACACCCAGAGTTTGAATCGGCCAAAATAGCAGAAATTTCTTGTATCTTCCTGACCACTGGAAGGGCTGGGGGGGGGGGGGGGGGGGGGGGGGGGGGGGGGGGGGCAGCCTGGGGGTGGAGGGCAGCAGGCAACCACCACTTCCTGGTCAGCTGACTGGATGTACTACGTTGCTATTACCAGCTGACTCCAATTTCTCAGCCTTTCTGATAATCATCAACCTTAATTTCTTATATCTCTTACTGCTCAAAACACTTGGAACATCTTTTTTTTTTTTTTCTGTATTGAAACCTTAATGATACATATATATTTTGAAAAATAAATATTTAAATGATTGCTAGAACTGACTAAATATTTTTTTATCATGTACTCATTTCATCGTGACTTTCCCCTTGTATATTTGTGGTAACGTGTTTAAATCTTGTTCAATATCAGAACTTTACTATTATAATTTTTTGTTCCCCAAGTATAAGAACGATATAATAAAACTATATAAATATGTGAGGCTCAAGCTGACTATAAAATTAATGTTCATAGCATGATCTACAAATACCGTCGGCAATCACAAGTTCCCAGGGTAACTCTCCGCAATCCCCCCAAAATTAAAAAATAATTCAAAAAGGCAGGGGGCGTCTGGGTGGCTCAGTGGGTTAAAGCCTCTGCCTTCGGCTCAGGTCATGATCCCAGGACCCTGGGATCGAGCCCCGCATCAGGCTCTCTGCTCAGAGGGAGCCTGCTTCCTCCTTTCTCTCTGCCTGCTTCTCTGCCTACTTGTGATCTCTGTCAAACAAATAAATAAAATCTTTAAAAAATAAAAATAAAGATAAAAAGGCAGTTTTCTCAATTCTCAAGGGTGAATGACATACAACCTTTTATACCTATGTGTTAACTTTTAATAATATTTAATAATAATAACTATGTCTTAACTTTTAATAATAGCCCAATTAAGAGAGAAGTTTTCTAAATGAGAAGCACAATCCCTTCACACAGAATTGGAGGCTTATGTCATGCAACACCTTCATTTTTTAATTTTTAATTTTTTTTTAAATTTTTGAGAGAGAGAGAGAACGAGCTTGGAAGACCATGAGCAGGGAGCTAGGGGCAGAGGAAGAGGGAAACTGGAGAATCTCAAGCAGGCTCCAAGCCCAGTGCACAGCCCGACTTGGGGATTGATCTCACAACCCTGAGATCATGATCCAAGCCAAAATCAAGAGTCAGACACTTACCACTTAGCTACCCAGGCGCCCCCAAACACTTCCATTTTATTCTCTGATAAATCCATGGTATATGGGGGCATTTTCTAGGGAGCTAGATACCATGAGGCCAGGCTCTTTTAACATAAGCAATTTTAGATGCGCAAGGTATGTTAGACTTAAAGTGTTCCATAGATGAGGATCCCCCCTGTTAGTAATATATACATTTTTAAATTCTAGGTGGTCTATCACTAAGGTTACAAGGAAATTAAATAGTCTCCTGCCATCCTTTCCCTGGTAGTAGCCTCTGTCTGCACTGGGTTAATCTTTCATTGTTTAGAGATATAAATGTTTAAAGTTGTGGCCTATTATTATTCAATAACTGAATTTTAAGATATATGTATCTCATATGCCATCTTTTAAATATAAATGATCCACATCACTCTTACTGAAACAGATGTAAACTTGATTTCCCAAAATTTACTAATAATGATCCTTTCTTGTGGAGCTAGAAGTAAAGCTATTTAAATTATTTTGTATAGTTACCAAAGTAAAATTAAAACAACTACCATATTTTATATGCATGTGAATAGTCAAAGTCTTCTCTTATGACATAAACAAGAGAAGTTTCATGTCTTTTACCTTCCAATTATTGATTATTATCTTTTATTTCTTCCTTTGGTAAGAAGGTAGATGGTTAGTCATTGATATAAAGCTTCTTTGGCATTGTAATTTACAATGGCCAAAGCTAGTTCTTAACAGTGGTGCCTTTTGATATGTTATAGGAAATAATAAATTGCAAATAGCAAAACATTCTAGATCAGCTTTCTTGAGTGGGAGAATGATATTTTTTTCTTTAAAAATGTGCTTAAAAATGCTGTTTTAGGAAGAAAGCGATGATGAACTTCTACTTTAAAAAAAAAAATCTGAGACTTATTAGAGCTATTTTCTCAAACAGTAATTGACTGCTGGTGTAGATATCCTGAGACTCTCATTGAGTTTAATTGGCTTCATTTATTTATTTACTATAAAGAGGGTACATTTTAACGATAGCAGGATGAGCTACTATGAAATGAACATTAGTACTCATCTTTAGACAAATTTGTCTAAATTCCTGTCTGCTAGGTCTGACAAGTTATTAGTGAATAAAACATTCTAATTTATTTGGACAAATATCTACTTTTAATCTCCTGCTTTTTACAGTAGAAAAACAAAACAACAAACAAATACAGGCACCCAAACTAAATGACAGGTGGCCCTGTAATATATTTTTTTCCCTTTTTCTTTTCAACTGGTTAGTGATTGACCTATTGCATTTCTCTTGAAAGTTGTATTTTTTTTCCCTTGTGTTGTTTTCCAAAATGAGTTAGAATCCATCTGTTTAGCAATCTTCATTTTTAAGCATCACAAAAAGAGAAATCCATTGCAGTGAAAAGTTATGCAAACCTTACAGCTCACTGCTGTGTCCTGCAGGAGTTGCCTTCCTTGGTATCCTTTCTCGGGACTTCATAGCATGGAACTAACTCACCTCCAACCGAACTTTAATGTCTTAAAAACCTTAGAGTGTGAGCAGTTCCATTCAGTTAATTTATGGGAATCTCTAAATATTCATTAGGTATCCATGCTTTTCTTAATTGTGTTTCAAAATTTCAAGCACATTGAAAAGGTCTTAGCCAACTGCTTATAATTTTGGCCCTTAGCAATACCAGGTTTGTGACCTTATAGTCTCCATATCCCTAAAGGTATCCCATTATTTTCATCCTTTAATCATCTTATTTGTATGATTACACTAATTTGTAGCCTAATATTAATATATTTTCACTCGGAATTTTTTGCTAACATCTATTTCATTATTATTTTAATATATTGCTTAATTTAATGTATCTTTAAAAAAACTTTTTTGTTGACATGTAAGAATTAGTCATATTTTTCCTCTGTAACATCTAGTTCATGTTTCAATGTTATGGTTATATTAGCTTTATAAAAGTAATTGTGGGGGCACCTGGGTGGCTTAGTGGGTTAAAGCCTCTGCCTTCCGCTCAGGTCATGATCCCAGGGTCCTGGGATGGAGCCCTGCATCTGGCTCTCTGCTCAGCAGGGAGCCTACTTTCCCCTCTCTCTCTGCCTGCCTCTCTCCTACCTGTGATCTCTGTCTGTCAAATAAATAAATAAAATCTTTAAAAAAAAAAAAAAGTAATTATGAAGATTTTATTAGGCCTTATGTTGTGTTTTTTTGTTGTGCGATTTATGCTATCAGCAATTAGGCCAGCCACTGTAATGCCTCAACTAATGGACAGAGGATACCTGAATATGTACTGTTTACCCACAGAATTCCTTTGTCAAACCTTTTATCAAAATTAAGGACTTAGAAAAAAAAAAAGTCTAGGTATACTGTATTTTCAATGATGTAAGAGTTGTAAGGTATGGCCTTTGAGAACATGTATTACCGGAAGTCAGGATACAGTTCACAACTAATATGTAATAACCCTTGAATGACATTTTTTAAAGGAAAGATGCCTTTCTATATAGGTGAAAATGTCAGATAAATGTCATT
Organism: Lontra canadensis; assembly: GCF_010015895.1. NCBI lineage: Eukaryota > Metazoa > Chordata > Mammalia > Carnivora > Mustelidae > Lontra > Lontra canadensis. The sequence continues at coordinate 19,867,003 of NW_022631005.1, forward strand.
TTAAGCAGCTACTTAAGCAGTAATGATATCTTCTTATTTTGAACTCTAAATTAAAAAAAGAGTCTCTCTTTTTTCCTGACTATTAAGAGTTAAATAAGTTTTACCAAAATGTTTCAGCATCACATTTATTATTTTTAGTGAGAACACTGAATATGTTCTTTCTAGCAATGATTCCAAGCAGTTATATCATGACTCTTTAATTGTGTTCCTTGCTCAACACCTAACATATGTACTTGTAAGAGGAGTATTTTTGATTCACAGTGACTATTCATATGAGCCAAGGTACCAACACTCTGCTTTGTAACATGAGTCTTCGGACTTAAGTAGATATTACTATAGATATGATTTGAATCTTAGTTTTATCGGGTTGTTGATTATAAATGGCTATGTATAAGAGGGAAAATGGGTACTTTTACTTAAGCTTTATAGATAAACTCAGATCATAGTATTATGTATGTAATTTGATTCATTAAAAAGTTGATGGGTTTTATATTAGTAATTTTTGAAAATACATAGTCTGGAGCATTATTGTCTGTTCAGAGTTCTAGCCATCCTTCACTTGAGGGCTTTCTTTTGGGGGATATCATTTGGGGGAAAAAGTATAATTAGAAGTATAAATACTATACAGGTGTCACTTGAAACAAAGTTTTCATTTATAGTCCAGAATTCATTAACAAAAATATTTTCAAAGCTAACTCAGTTAAACAACTCATAGGAACTTGGGACCATTTAATGAATGGACTCATGAACAAGTGTGTTATAAAAAAATATATTGATATTTAAAATACTGACATTGGAAAGCTTAAGAGGTAATCATAGGCAGTTGTATAAGAAGGAAGGAAAACATAAAACAGTTAAGACATATATTGGCTGAAATATGAAAAAATTGTTTTGGTAAATACAGTGTAATATCTCAAATATGTGGAAAATATGAATATACAGAGAAGAAAGAAGAGATTCGTTTATTAAAATGTTTATTGTATACTTGGCATTAGTGCAGAGCACATTGTTGTACGTTGTTTTGTTTATCCTCAGATCAATGAAGTAGTATTAATCTTGTTTTCATATTAAAAACTCAAAAAAGAGACTATAGAAGTAAATAACTTACTCAAGATCATATCACAAGTATGAAGGTAAGCTTTGAACCAAGTGTTCGCTGACCAGAAAGTACTTTGCTTCCTGGAGAGTTCTTAACAGCTGAGTTGTTACTGAATAACCACATCTCTGATTGTGTCTCATATTATCTCATTTTTGCTCTCCTCCCTGTCCCCAAACCTTTGATCTTGGTTAGTTCTCTATTTATCATATTCCATCCACTTCTCACCCAGTGAGATGCTCCTTTCAATGAAAAAGATAGCCAAAAAGTTATGGTATTACAAGGAGCACCCCAAAACTTTCTAGAGATCAGAATTGCAGATCTTAGTAAGTCTGTTGCCATATTCAATTGCCTTGGCTTAAGGATGCTTAGAGGGGCTGAGAGTACTAAAATCATTTATCACTTGTGTGTTATATTTTTCGGTGGTTAACCACCACTGGTTTAGGAAATGCTAAGTTTTATCTTCTGCTAGTTGCTTTATTTATCAACTTAATAATTAGATTTTAATTAATTTGTGTATGATTGGGCCTGTTGCCATCCTTGGAAATGCTAAGTAACCAATGTTCTTCACGGTCCTGCCTTTGTTAATGATGACTCTGCCTTCCTTGCCTTTAAGTTCCTTTTTATATAATTTACCCTTCACATTATGAGCTCCATGAGAACCCTATCTTTATTCTCACATCAGCCTCAAACTATAGCTTTAAGACCTTCCCCTTGTCTGTATTTGAATTGCATATACTTTCCATTTACCCTTTCTTGATCCAATTTATTTCTTTCAAGTTTCGGATTTCCTTTGTCAAGAGCTTCATTTTGAGATGGGGCTAACTGCTAATACCTTCCCATCACTTTCCTGTGTTACTTAATCTGACTTCAGAGAGGCACATTTACAGGAGGTTAAGAAGGTACTTCTATACCCCCATGCTAATTATTTCCAATCCTCATTGGATAAATCAAATTGGATAAATTGGTATATCAATTTAATTAATATTGATATATCACTTTCTATACATGAATGAAACATCTAGTTTTCCATTTGTTTATTTATTCATAGGTGTGCTATGTGTTTGTTGCTTTGTGCCAATCATGTAACCACTTAGTTGATATCACTGCCTCTAGGAAACTCTACTTGCAAACCTGGAATCAAGGGAATACACCCATTTTCCCAGATTCTAACTGAATGACTATACTCTTTTTCATATCCTTTAAAAGGTAAAAATTTAGTTTGCCCGGAAATCAGCCTTTTGCAGTCGGAATTATATCTTTATGTTTTATATTTTATTGGATTTCATGGTATTTCATATTTATGTGATAAAATAGTAAATTACAATCAAGCCAATTAAGTTTACCTATATTAATAATTGATAGAGATTTTTCATTGTGTCTGTTTTGTTATGTGTATTAAGTAGTATCTTTATGCATCTGTAGAAGACTTACATACATAGATTAAAGGGGTCTTGTTCTCTGTGGTGCAAAGTTCTGTCTTCTGTTGTGTAAGACTGTGAGTGCCTAGTTGCTAGGTTAAAAAAGGTGTCTTCACCTTGTTGTATCTCTAACAGGCACTTCTGATCCCAGCACACAGAAAACATTCAACAATGTTGAATGCATCAGAGTAAGTGTTCCTTAATTTATCTGAAATAGAGTAGCAGTGAAGTAAATATCACCAGAAAAGTACAAAATGGAATAGTGACTGAAAAAGTCAATGCACTATACTAAAAATGGAAAGTAGCAGGCATTCCAATTCTTGCAATTAAAAGAATATTATCTTGAGCCCTACTGAGAAAAATGAAGGAACTTTTAAATTGCTTTACTGAAACTAACTTGCAAAAAAAAAAAAAGGCATTTGAGGATTGATAATTATTAGTTTGCTATACTGTGGTAAAATACAGCAGGCTGAAAGAACTGATAACATGGCAAGTTCTTTTCTCTTTAAACTTAATATTTACAGTAAATTGTGAAAACTGAGCAGTAGTTCATTGAGGAAAAGCCTATTGTTTTATTATCTAGCCAAGCTCATAGTTGAAATTGTAGTGATGCAACCAAATACTCTGTAAATAGCTATTACGTTACTGAATTAGAACAAAATATATTGATCAGTGTATTACTAAATAGTATAGTGATTACCCATTTTCTTGTCAGAAAATTGTACATTGTATTTAGTCTGAAATTATATCTGGAGGACCCAGATTTTTGGAAAGAAGAAAGCTACTTCAAAAGATTGCATTGCCAGTCAAGGTTATATTTGCTATCTTTTTTTCTCTGAGGTAATTGCATGATGAAATTATGTGTGAAAAGAGAATTTTCAGCTACTACCTTGAATAAAGGTTGAAGAAAGGTTATGTTTAGCATAACTCCATTTCCAACACATTGTTGCCCTATAGGCAGAATAATCTAATTTCATTTTCCTGATTCCAACAGAATACTGAATCCTTAGTCTTTCACTGTATTTTTTGGTCTATTCCTCACTGATATTTGCATGCCTCCTCCAATTGTGTGGGACACGAAGATGATTTGAATGTAATGATTTGACCATCACTCACTATTTTAAAAATGTCCTTTGCATTCCCACACTTGCATTTCTCTTACCAGTAAATACTTTCCAATGATATTTTATTTTTTCTCATTAAACTTCCAAATTGGTCTTATTCTGAAATGTTGCTAAATTCAATTCAGAAAGAAAAAATAATCAAATTCTCCAACTTGGTTTTTGTTAAACTGGAATAATACAGTACCAATCTGATATCAAAATCCACACCGAATAATTAATTTTTAATTAATATTGATATATCACTATCTATACATGAATGAAACATCTAGTTTTCCATTTGTTTATTTATTCATAGGTGTGCTATGTGTTTGTTGCTGTGTGCCAACAAAGATCATTGATAAGATGTTTTTAAAAAGCTAGGAGGACAACTATATAAAGTTGTAAAGTGTAAGGAACACTTTACCAAATACCTGACCAGTACTCTTAAAAACTGTCTAGGTCATTAAAAACAAGGGAAGTTTGAAAATCTGTCACAATCAAGAGGAGCCCAAGGAGATAGGATGACTAGATGCAATGTTAGTATCCTGGATAAGATTTGTAATAGACAAAGACAGTAGGTATATAAAGTAAGGAAATCTGAATAAATTATGGGCTTTAGTAAAAAATATATTGATATTGTCTCATAAATTGTGACAAGTGTTCCATCAAATGCAAGATGTTAATAATAGAGGAAACTAAGTCTGGGGTATTATAGGAATTCTCTATATCATCTTGGCAATTTTTCTGTAAATCAAAAACTGTTCTAAAATTTAAAAAAAAAATTTAAAAGCTGGAAGCAATCTTAGCTATATTTAGCCATAAACTCCTTGTCATTTTACAGAGGAAGAAACTGAAGGCCATAGAGGTTGTATAACTTGTATATGGTGGGATACAGCTTATCAATTAAAAAACAAATAAACAAACAAACAAAAATAAAAACAAAAAACCCTAGAAACAGAAAGTGGCACATTCTTTGGGATAACTGACAATTAATTAATTACACTATTGAAATATGTATCAGTACTTACGGGATAAACACCTTTAGTATTTTTTTTTTTATTCCTTGATTTTAATGGTATATTATATTAACTAGGTCCAATAGTATCTTCAATTAGCAGTATCTTCTTTATTTTTATTTTTATTTTTTTAATATTATATTTATTTATTTCACAGACAGAGATCACAAGTCAGACAGAGATCACAAGTAGGCAGAGAGGCAGGCAGAGAGGGGGAAGCAGGCTCCCTGCCGAGCAGAGAGCCGGATGCTGGGCTCTATCCCAGGACACTGGGAAAATGACCTGAGCCAAGGCAGAGGCTTTAACCCACAGAGCCACCTAGGCGCCCCATCAGCAGTATCTTTTTAAAATTGGTTGCATTTTCTGTGGGCTCTAGGTACTTTTTGGCTGCCTTTTCTTGTTTTGGTCAGTAATCCATTTACATGTTTTCTTTGCCTCTGCATAACCCATATCTCTAAGACTTGATTTGATTTACTTCCATTTACTTTTAAATTTTTTAATTTCTTGCTTTATTGATGTCTTTGGGATAGAGACTTTATTACAATGTCACAGAAATGTTATTTTGTACTATATTGAGTTATGTCTGAGCTTTGTTGAAATGAGAGAAGCCAAGAGAATGATTAACAAAGCTAGATGAAAAATTTTATTTACATATATATATTTAACATACTTGAGCCAATATATCTAGTTATGAGAAGTATTAAAAATTAAAGAAGAGGGGTGCTTGGGTGGCTCAGATGGTTAAGCATCTACCTTTGGCTCAGGTCATGATCCCAGGGTCTGGGATGGAGCCCCAAGTCTCTCAGCTTAGCAGGGAGTCTGCTTCTCTCTCTCCCTCTGCCTCTCCCCCTGCTTGTACTCTTTCAATCTCTGAAATGAATTTAAAAAAAAAAATCTCTAAAGCAAAAAGCACAAACAAATAAAAAATAAAATGAAAGAGGATAATCTCTTGATAAACACCTTTTGGTGTCCAGGTGGTCTATGAAGCTTTATATAAATGGCATTTGGCACCCATCTGTTATATGGAAGAACCCAACATATATATTGAGACTATTGTTTGTAGGGGATTATGTTACTTGAGAAAGGCTTAGGCTTCTTCTTACATTATTTATGTAAAATAATACAAGGGAATACTTGAAATACTTGAATAAATGCAAAGAAAGCTAAATTTGGCTGTGAATAAGAAGAGCTAACTAGAGGCTAATGAAGTATAATACCCAAAGAAGTATTTAAGAGGTACTAGAATAAGTGGGGGAATGAGTTATATTTGCAAAATTTACTGTTCTGGCATGAATTACAAAACTTCTCAAGTCTGCCCATTCAAAATGTATGATGAAATTGTTGAAATTAGACTTTAATATATGCAATCAAATCTTACTTTAATAAACAGGAAAGATGCCTGCATAGTTGAAAATCAAGATGTAGGTAAAATAAACACTTTAAAACTGATGGAGAAGAGTATTACAGAATGTAGTCACAGTACCATATTAGGTGAAAGGATTACTCTGGTAACTGTAAGGTTATAGCTTATTGGAGCTATACCTATCTCAAGTGGATTTTATGTTAGAAAATAGTATGGGTAGATTGTATTGGTTAAAATGGCCTTTTGAAGATGAAATCTTTTGATACTTTTCAGGGAGTATAATAAAAAAAATATTGTCATATGTTATTAGAACCACAGTCAGATAACAAGAACTGTGAAAAGCCTGTGCCAAAGTCTGAGTTATATGATAAAATTAACAAATAGAGACAGTATATTCTGAAAGGAGTGGGAAGGAAAAGCCACATTTTTTTTCCACAGCTGTTTTTACCAGAGCTAAGAAAGTGGTTGAGGATAGGTGGGCGACCTATGAGTCTCCATCTTGAGTAAGAGGAGGCAGTGAGAAATAGCAACTGCACAAAAGTTATGGTAAAAATTTCCTCCTTATACTTACCTTGTGATCCAGCTTGGATTTTCAGTCTTTCTCTCTTGACAAGCAAAAAGCAATAAGGATGTCTATAAAGCTTTTTATTCCACTGAAAATCTACTGTACAGAACTTTTTGGTGACATCTGGTCTCACTTACATAGTAAAATGACAGAGCTGTTCGACATTCTTAAGTGCCTTGGAAAATGGGATACATGACAATTTACACCCTGTCTCCTCTTTGTGTGTGGGTAAGTTTGAATTTACTGATTAGGTGTAGATAACTTCAACAGCATTAAAGCTAAAGTTTGTTAGGTTACAGGTCTGTCTGTGAAATTTCCTTGATAATAAGAAGGAGAAGATGAAAAAAAGGAAACTTGTGGTAAGCTTAAGTATCTTAGCAGACCATCCCTTCATGCTAACCAGATTTTGGGTCTTTTATGAAGAGCTTAGTGGTTACTCCTCATCACTTAAATCATTGTGATAATTTTCCCCTTAAAAATGTACAGACACACTTCTGTAGTAATAACAGCTTCAGCAGCCAAGAGACAATAGAACCTAGGATTTTCCATGTTGAACCTTTGCTGCATTTTTAGAGCCAATGAGCTCATTTCTCTCCTTTATGCTATTAATAGATTTTCAAGTTATTCAACTATTTAAAACATTTCTTTTAAATTACAGAAGTGGAAGAAATAAGAGAATTGACACTTTGGGAACTACCTTCTCTAGATTTACTCCCAAACCTATCCTGCATGAGGCAGATCTAAACAAAAATCCAAAGCACCTTCTCAGAGAACCTTCTCAGAGAATCACTGATGCTAACACTGGGGACTTGTAAAAAAAAGCAACAAAAAAACACAACACAACAAAACAAATAATGGTGATAAATTCTGGTTAAGCAGTGTGGGCACAGAATATCTTTACATTTCTTTGTGCTTTTTTCAATTTCTTTCATCAATGTCTTATAATTTTTAGATCTTTCACCTCCTTGATTAAATTTACTCTTAAGTATTTTATTCTTTTTGTTGCTATTATAAATGGGATTGTTCCTTTATTTCTTTTTCAGATATAGTTAGTGTATAGAAACACAACAGATATCTATATGTTAATTTTGTATCTTACAACTTTACTGAACTTGTTGATTGGTTCTAACAGGTTTTGGTGGAGTCTTTAAGAATTTGTATATATAAAATCAATCATTTGCAAACAAAAACATTTGTACTTCTTCCTTTTCAAGTTTATCAAGTGCTTTTTCTGCATCTGTTGAGATCATCATATGAGTGGAATAAAAATTCCACTAATATCGTGTATCCCATTTATTTATTTATGGATGTTGAATTATCTTTGCATCCCAGGGGGCTCATGGTGTGCAACCTTTTAATGTACTGTTGAATTGGGTTTACTAATATATATTTTTTTGAAGATTTTATTTATTTGTCAGAGAAAGAGAGCACAGTGGGGGGAACAGTAGGCTGAGGGAGAAGCAGACTTCCTGCTGAACAGGGAGCCCAATGCAGGGCTTGATCCCAGGACCCTGGGATCATGACCTGAGCTGAAGGCAGACACTTAACTGAGCCACTCAGGCATCCTGTGTTTGCTAATACTTTTTTTTTTTTAAAAGATTTTATTTATTTATTTATTTATTTATTTGACAGAGAGAGATCACAAGTAGGCAGAGAGGCAGGCAGAGAGAGAGAGAGAGAGAGAGAGAGAAGCAGGCTCCTCACCAAGCAGAGAGCCCGATGCGGGACTCGATCCCAGGACCCCTGAGATCATGACCAGAGCCGAAGGCAATGGCTCAACCCACTGAGCCACCCAGGTGCCCCTGTGTTTGCTAATATTTTATTGAGAACTTTTGCATCTATATGCATAAGGGATATTTATTATTAGGGTTCCATTTTTTTTTTTTTTCCTGTTAGTGTCTTTTCCTGGCTTTGATATCAGAGTAATATTGGCATCATAAAACAAATTTGGGAGTGTTTCCTCCACATCAATTTTTTGGGAAGTGTTTGAGAAAGATAGTGTTAATTCTTCCTTAAATGAATGGTAAAATTCACCTGGGAAACTATCTAGTCCTAAGCTTTTCTTTGTTGGGAGATGTTTGATTACTAATTCAAGTCACCTTACTCATTATCAGTCTTTTTATATTTTCTATTTCTTCGTGATTCAGTTTTGGTAGGTTATATGTTTTGAGATTTTAGTTGAAATGTCTCTTTCATTTCTGTTATTTTTGAGTCTTTTTAAATTAATCTACCTAAAGGTTTGTCAATATTGTTTTTCTTTTCAAAAAACTAGTTATTAGTTTAATTGATCTTTTCTATTGTTTTTTTCAGGTCTGTTTCATTTATTTCTGCCCTTATCTTTGCTATTTTATTCCTTCTGCTAACTTTGGGCTTAGTTATTCCTCTTTCTTTAGTTCCTTGAGGTATAAGTTAAGTGGTTATTTGACCTCTTTCATTCTCTTGGTGTAGGTATTTATTGCTCTTATTTTTCTGTTAGGTATGATTTTGCTGCATCCCCTAAGTTTTAATATGTTGTGTTTCCATTTTCATTTGTCTCAAGATATTTTTTGATTTGTCTTAATTTTTTCCTGAGTCCCATTGGTTGTTAAGTAGCATGTTGTTTAGTCCCTACATATTTGTGATTTTTCCAGTTTTCTTCCCATTATTGATGTCTGATTTCATCATATTATGATCAGAAAAGATAATTGATATGATTTCTGTCTTCTTAAATAACTTATTTTGTGATATATAATCTACCCTAGACTTCTATAAAGGCTTTCTTGTCAATGGGTGATTGTTAAAACTATGTTCTCCAGAGGCTCCCAGACCACAGGTAACAGAAGGTAGAGCTAGTATGCGTGCCTTTGCAGGGTCCACAGCCATGACTGAAGTCTGTATGTCTATTAGCCTATAAAGGGTGAGCAGAACTCCTTTGAGGCCTTTGTGCTTGATCCCACAGCTCCCACAAAGTCGCTTTGTTCATGGCTGGATGCCAAATTGTTGTTCTTGATAAGGGTTAAAAGTAAGGGAAGTCTTATTTGGTAGTGTTGCTGGTGTCACTCCTCTGATATTCTTCTCTTTTACTTCCGGCCATAGGCAGAAATTATGTTCTAAGGTTCTGATTGTGTTCCAAGATAAAGTCATGAGGATTATCTGTAGTTAGGTGGCTTATTCATAGAATACTTTTTAATCTCCTTGAATAACACATATAAGTCACTTAACATTGTATTATTTACTTTCATATATATATGAAATATATATATTTATATATGTATATATATATATATATATATGAACAGATATATACTTTTTAGCATCCACAGTAAATTCACGAGGTAGATATAGTCATCATACATAATCCATGTATGCCTACTCAGAATCAGACTAAGTGGTTGACTCAAAGTGGCTATTGAATAAGAAATTATAAGTATTTGGAGCAATTCTAGTTTCATAATATTACTTCTTATCCTTGGGAAGTAAGAAAAAAAAATAGCTTTGGAAAAATTTAATTGAAGTCACTAGGTCTCAGGTTAAAATACAGTGTTGGAGGAGAAGAAACCAGTCATGACCAGGTAAAGTGCATTTTGGATTGATATGGGACAGGCATGTGACTGTTTTGATGGGACTGAACAGATAATCACTGTATGAAATGTGTTTGGTTACTGCTATTTAATATACAAATGTGAGAAAGCTGTTTTCTGTTGGAAGGCAACTCATAAAATAAATAAATAACATTGTATCTATTAACATTAGCAAATGAGGACAGAAAATAGATGACTTTGAAAACCATACTTTTTAACATACCATATGAATGTTGCAGATTTATTGGGGGTGAAAAAATTAGCAATCTGTTCATACTGGTTGCCAGAAAGTTTTTGAATTTTAAATATGGGTACTTCTATTTTGACTGTGGAGGCTAACAGAGCTGTATGTCTGAAATTTTAACCAGAATGACTGGTGAGGCTGAGATAAGATGGTGGATATTCTGGACTTGGAATATATACTTAACAATGCAAAATCTTACTGAGGTGTAATATGTATTTTACAACCTTTTTTTTTTTTTCTGATGTTACTATGAAGTTTATGCAAGAGTATGTGTTACTCAAAATATAAGAAAAATGATTAGCAGCAGAAGATAAATTATCACCATTTGATCACCTATATTTGGAGATGATAGAGTGATATGCTAAGAGAAGCAAATGCAAAATATTTCCAAACCATGAGAAATTCTAATATATCTAAGTAAGATAATATATCTAAGTTGATAATATATCTAAGTTAAAGCTTCTTCATAGCTCTCCTTACTCTCTAAAGTTACATATTTTGGGGCTAACTGGAAATATGTCTACTCAGATGATGAACTGTTATTTATTTCATGATGATGGTATGTGAAATTCTGAATGAGATTTATGTTTTAAGGCTAAAGGAATGCTGTCATATTAGGGAGAACGTCTGGTTTGGGAGGAAGTATTGACTTCCTAGACAACTTCCTAGACACAGTAGAGCAAAAACCACAACAATAGGCGATCTGGACTCCCAGGCAGTAGGAACTGGCAAAACTACATTTCTAGTCTGAGAAAGTGAAATAAAGAATCATAAAGATAGGAAGGCTGATACTTTTCTGCCCAAAAGTTGTCTGGGATCTTTCTAAGAGCAAAGAATATGATGGAACCTGAAAGAAAGTTTATAAGTTTAAATATCAGGAAAGTAATCAAATTGAACTTCAACATTTGAATTTAAATGATTTTTCAAATGAGTAACATTTTTCTGCATATGTGTGTCATGCAGTGGGTTGGTGATAAAAAAGAACAAAGTCACGTGTCTGCTTTAAAAAATCTAGTTATAAGTAGGGGAGAGAGAAATGTCTACAGTATGAATAAAAATAATAAAACTATGAGAAAGGACCATGTGCAAAGGTATGTCCTTTCTTCAGTTTCAGCTGCTGTTTTAATTATTTTCTATTTTGGGCTGCACTCTTAGTGAGATCACAACACTAAATTTTCTCGCAGCCAGCCAGTGATTAGAGAAATACTGAGATTTGCTAGTTAATCTGAGATCACCACCTATTGATGGTGACAATTGGGATCTCTCTTTTAAAAAAAAAAAATAATAATTTATTTATTTATTTTAAGATTTTATTTATTTTACATAGAGAGAGAGATAGGGAACAAGCAGCGGGAATGGCAGAGGGAGAAGCAGCCTCCCCCTGAGCAAGGAGCCCAAAGCGGAATTCCATCCCAGGACCTTGGGATCATGACTTGAGCCAAAGGTAGGCTACCAACTAACTGAGCCACCCCAGCATCCCAGACAACTCGGATTTCTAATTAGACTAAAATGTGTATATAGAGTTTTCTTCACCTTCCTTGAGAAGTGGGTGGTGTGCAGACAGGTAAGTCTATGATCCCTCGGGAAGACTGAGTTGTAGAACAAGAACTGTGTCCAAAAGGGCTGCTTAGAAGAAAGAGGGAGAAGTGGTGGTCAGAACTATGGTGTGAGGGTATAATAAGAAAAATATCTGTGTTCTTTGTGATGCCCACTCATCAAAACAGATAGGCCTTTTAAATATCACTTCAAGTTTGTCTTTCTTCATCCCTCTTCCTCCCTTCCTTCCTTCCTTCCTTTCTTCCTTCCTCCCTGCCTCCCTTCCTCCCTATCTCCCTCCCTCCCTCTCTTTTGTTTTTGTTTTTCTTTTTCATCTGTAATCCTGTAAGGGCTTTCCTGATGATCTTGATTTTCATTGATATGAATAACTAAAATCTTGTTAATATGTGACACATAATATTTGACAGTGTTCCTAGAAATTTAGGACTATACTCAGAAATATATTAGATATGCTACATTTATTGAAAACATCAATTTACTTATTGTTTTGTTTTGTTTTGTGTGACACAGAGAGAGAGATCACAAGAAGGAAGAGAGGCAGGCAGAGAGAGGGGGGAACCAGGCTCCCTGCTGAGCAGAAAGCCCGATGCGGGGCTCGATCCTACGACCCTGGGATTATGACCTGGGCTGAAGGCAGAGGCTTAACCCACTGAGCCACCCAGGCACCCCCAATTTACTTATTGTTATCTCTTTCTTAGTCGTGTTACTCGAAGGAATCATTAGACTGTCCTAAGTAGTAGGTAAGCAGAAGTCAATTTATTTGAATACTCAAACTTTCTTTTCTTCTGTCTCTTTTTCTTTCTTTCTTTCTTTCTTTCTTTCTTTCTTTCTTTCTTTCTTTCTTTCTTTCTTTCTCCTTTTCCTTTGAAGTAAAGCGTAATATAAATACTTAAATTATCTGGGACTGGGAATGGTAGCAGATATTAATTTTTAGTCATTTTTTTGTAGCAGGACAATTCTCTCAAAGACAAAAGAAATAAAAAAAGAAAAAGAATTATTATGTATCATAGAATGTGTGTTTTGCATCTTTGAGAGGAGATAGATATTTGTTTGAGTAGATATGGTGGGTATGTTAGAGCTCTCCAGAGAAACAGAACCAAGAGGATACATATGTATATTTCTCTCTGTATAGGTTATATATAATGCATCTATATGTATATCCTATATACATACAGCTATATCATTATGGCATATATACATATAGACTTATTGTAAGGAATTATCTCATGTGATTATGGAGGCTGACAGGTCCCAAGGTCTGTGGACAAACTGGAACACCTAGGAGAGCCAGTGGTGTAATTCCAGTCCATAGGCTGACAAGCTTGAGATTCAGGAAGAGCCGATGTTTTAGTTCGAAGTCCAAAGGTGGGGGGCAATTCTAGCTCAAGACAGTCAGGCAGGTGGAATACCTTCTTATTCAGAAGAAGTTCAACCTTTTTATTCTACTTATGCCTTCAACTGATTGTCTGACATCCACCCACATTAAGGAGAGCCATCTGCTTTACTCAGTTTATCAATTTATAACTGGGCACTCTGTGGTCCAGTCAAGTTGACACATAAAATTACCATCACAATGGGAAAGACAAAAGTGGCTACAGGAGGCAAAATGTGAGGCTACTGCTATAGTGAAAGGCATTTCATCAGTGTGGTTTCAACCAGAAACTGAAGAAAGGTCATTTGGATATCCATGAGCTATAAAATATTCTTCATTGCAAGACAATAAAACACAAAACTTACAGGGCAGGATAAAGTAGCGAGGACTCTTTAAGGGTGAGAATATTTTTTGAAGGGTTTATCAAAATACGGACAAGGGGAGCAGACAGGGTGCAGGAAGGATCCCCTAAGGCTTTGCACTCATGTGACCTTCTCAGCTATGTCAGCGGTATCTGCTCTAGATCTCAGTTTTGTAACATTAACTTGCTCGGTTTTCTGTCTACATTTTTCCTTTTTGAGAAATATTAAAACAATGTATTTAGGGATTCTTATTGGCTTGAAACTACGTAAAGACAGAAGAAAGAGTAAATATTTTCAGATAATAATGTGACTAATTACTTTTTTGAAAAGTAAGTTTTTCAAGGGAAGACATTCACTGGAATAAATCGTTTGTAGAGACTATACTCCTGGCACTCCCTGCCTGCCCTGCCCATAGAGCAGCTTCCTGAGTTTTCTTTCCTCCCTTTGTAAGCTCGATGGCTCCTAGGCTAACACAGAAGACCTGGGATTATTTTAACTGTCCTCACTGATAGGGCAGGGCATTTCCCCTGCGGTGCCTCAGGTCGGCCTCTTGTTCTTCAGTGGACCTCTCACCCTGTTGTACATGATTTCTTTTCTCAACAGGTAATTACAAGAAACCATTCAAGTATGATCTTGTAAGCCATTTACAATGAATAGGTGGGTTAAAAGCAAAGGTGAAAGATGTAGTCTTTGAATGCTAAATCACATTGAGGTTTAAGGGTATCTTCTTGTAGTACATGGATTTCTATTCAGCAGAGATAGCTCCATAGCAAGAGATTAATGTTGCAGACATAAAGGTTGCTGAACTTAAATGATCTTAGGAAGAAGATATTCTTCACACATAGCTATCTAGGATGCCATTTTAGAATGCATTTTCTCCTAACATGGAGGCTATGTGTGGACATGTTTTCTGCAACTTTGGCAACCAGAAGGATAAATATTTTCTGATGAATATTTCTGTGGTCAACTGAGTTTTTCAACTTCACCTCATGAAGGAAGAGATTTAGCACTAATTCTGTGACATACTTTCTTCCCAAGATTGTCACCTGTGGGCTCAATCTTGCTCTAAACCAGTAGGAAATGCGATGCTAGGTCAAAGGTCAGAGGTCATAGATGAGTTCACTGGTGTTGCTTTGTTTTTGTTCTAATTCTTAAATAGAGTACTTAGCTTTGTATGGCTAGATTAAGAGAGAAATGTAGATCCAAGAAGCCAGCAGGGTCAGACAAATTCTTGACAGTCACTGGTGTGCAAATTGACCATATATGTGATTTGACCCATATTTAATTTGGAGAATTTCTAACCAAAATGATTGTAAACACTATCTCTTTTTGTAACCAAAACATAATTTACATATATCCAAGTGCAAACATTTATATATATATATATATATGTGTGTGTATATATATATACACACACACACATATATATATATATATATACATAGTGTGTCAAATAAGAATAAAACAAGTGGAGCTCATGGGTGGCTCAGTCAGTTAGGTGTCTGGCTTTGGCTTAGGTTTGAGCTCAAGCCCCGCATCAAACCCCAGGTCAAGACCCAGGTCAAGCCCTATCTCAAGCCCTATATCAGGCTCCATGATCAGTGAGGAGTCTGCTTGTCTCTGTAACCCTCCCCCTGCTCATACTCTCCCTCTCTCTCAAATAAATAACTGAAATCATTAAAAAAAAAAAGAATGGAGCGAGAAACACAATTTCTGATATCACCAACATTTGTAAAATCACATTCTCTTATTTATTTATTTATTTATTTATATTATGATAGGAATGCTTGAGATCCACCCTTCTGACGATTTTTTAAGTGCACAGTACACTATTGCTAAGTACAGACAGAGCATTGTTCAGTAGATCTCTAGCACTTATTCATCTTATATAACTGAAACTTTATACGTGTTGAGTAGCAACCCTCTATCCCACTAGTACAAAATTTTTAGGTAACTTCCATACAACATACTCATTTATAAATTACATATAAGAACGTATATGTAATGTTCATCATAAAACATTCCTCAAATAGAAATATGAAAGAAGATACAAAAAGAAAGGAAAGCTCATGTTAGTATAATAGGAATAACTTATATTTATTGAGTAACTATTATGTACCTGTACTTGAAAGGAATATGGCCTGAGGATTATACTCATTCCTTTTGCCGCTTGTCCATCTAGATCATGATTAACATTTATTTGCTTATTCCTGTCTTGCTCATCTCCCAGATGGGGACATTGATGGCTTTCTGGCTTCTTTGTATTAACTTGTTTCATTTTGTCTTGTACTTCTGAAGTTAGCTATGTAGACCTCTAGAATTTGTGTGTTCTCCGTATGTTCCCTTATTTCCCCTCTAGTTTCACAGACATTTATGTAGATCTGGAATGTTTGCTTCAAACTATGACTTGTTTCAGATCTGGGGCCAACTTATCTTACTCTGCCTTGTCCAATAGTTGCCAACAATGGACAAGAGTATGTGTGCTAAATATTTACAACTTGTGATGTTGTAAATATCTAAGAAAAAATTCTAAGGTCTTCTGTCTTAGTGCAGACTATTACATTATGTAGTGTGGATAGTTTTGGCACTGACATATCATTACCCTTTGCTTTTAAGTGATGTCAAGTTTTATAAGTGTCTTGAGGCAAAAACAAATATGGCAAACACTTGTATCCAATCCTGACTTAAGAAAATGGTCTTTTAAAATGTAAAGCTGCAGTGTCTGCTGTTTGAAATTTTTTCTTACATTCAAACATGGTGTGTTCAGAATTTTTCCTTCTGTAATTATTGGACCCCAAGTTGAATAGTCTGCTGCTGTTGTGCTACCTTGGTATCACTTGATTATGCATTGAGATCTGGAGTTTCAAAACTATTAGTCTGTCTTCATGTCTTACAGTTAGTTGTACCATTGTGTGTATGTGTGTTTATTTTAATATTAATACTTAAAAATTAATTTTGAAATAATTTCAGACTTGGAATGTTACAAAGATAGTACTAAGAGTGTCCTTGTTAATTTCATCCAACTTTCCCAACTGTCAACATCTTACATAACCATGGCCAGTTATCAAACCCAGAAATTCCTGATACAACAGCAGTAGCCAATCTATAGACATTATTTACATATTATGCATTGTCCCATTAATGCCCTTGTTTTCTTGACCAGGTTCTGATTCAGTATCACACAGTTGTTATATCACTTTAGTCTCCTTTAATCTGGAAACAGTTTTTCAGGTCTTTTTTTTTTTTTTTTTAATCTTTCATGAGTAATGGCCAGTTTTTTGTTTTGTTTTGTTTTGTTTTTTGTACAATGTCCCTCAAGTTAGGTTTGACATGTTTTCACATGATTAAATTCAGTTTAGTAATTTGGGGCAGGAATAGCCCAGAAATGATGATGAACATTTCTCAGTGCATCATATTGGAAGGTATATGATGTAGATATTTCTTATTGATGGCAATATGAGCTATGATCACCTAGTTAAGGTACTATCTGCCAGGTTTCTCTGTCTCTTCATATGTATCTTTGTAGAGCTTTCTCTTTTTCCACATTTATTTATTTGTTTATCTGTCTCGACTCATGGATATTTATTTGGTTATAAATTTTATTCAATCAATCAGAGTATAAGTTATAATCTATATTCATCAGAGTTCTGTGGATAAACTGAACTAGTTGGATAGATAGATAGATGGACAGATGGACAGACAGACTGATAGATGCATGGATCTATCTTGGCTCATGTGATTATGGAGGCATCTGGCATCTACAAAATGGAAACCCAGGAAAGCTGGTCCTGTAAGTTCCAGACTGATTCTGAAGGCCTGAGAACCAGGAGAACCAATGGTATAAATCCTGTTTGGGGGCTGGAGAAGGTGAGATGAGATGTTGTGTTCAAGTAGGCAGTCAGGAAGCAAACAGGACAAATCCCTCCCTCCTCCAACTTTTGTTCTATTCAGTTTCTCAGTGGATTGATACCCACCTATATTAGAGAGGGCAACCTGCTTTATTGAATCCACTAATTTAGATATTAATCTCATCAAAAAATACTTTTGCATACACACTCCAAAAAATGTTCAGTTTGGGGACCCCAAGGCCAGTCAAGTTGACACATAAAATTAGCCATCACATAACTCATTAATATGATTATCTATTAAATCACTGAAATTGTCCTGACATTGAATATTCATGTTGAGTTCTGTTTCATTTATCATCAAATATCTATATTACAAATGAATTATTTCATCCTGGTATCTTTAATTCCAATTCAACTCCTCAAAATTGATTCTGACCTTCCCCCTTTCCTTATTTATAACACTTTTATATAACATAAGAAATTTGGCTCTTATTATCCACAATATATTCACTTATTTGCTCTAGAATACACATATTTTGAGAATTGGTAACCTAGATCTATGAAAAGCAAGTTTACTAACTTGATTGCAACGGTAGTGTACAGTTTTAACTTGCTTAGATTATGTTGTTAAATACCGTTGTACTAAGTTTGGTTAGTTTTTTTTTTTTTTCTTTGTTCCCTTTAGTGTGGTTATGTAATTCATTTGTAGTAAGAAAAAGTTTTTTGTTTTTGCTTTTTACGATTTCTAGTCCATTTCCAACTATCCCACATTACCTATTGATCTAAATTTTTAATTTATTTTTTGAGTATGTGAAATATTAACTCAATTGTAAATGTCATAGCTCAAAGATATATTCAAAGAAATTTCTTCTACTGTGTCCTCATTCCTTAATCTTTCTGTGCCATTCTCACTCATCCCCTGGGGGTAAACACATTCATTCATTTCTGACAATCTTATCTGTTTTTCTTTCATTTTTTTCATTAATGAGCAGATAAATGTGTATATTTTTGTATATACTTTTATATTCTTTTCTGTCTTTTAGGATAGGGAATATATAGTAGAGTGTCTTTTGTACTATTATTTTTTTCATTTAGCAGTGTACCCTGGAAATATTCTATATAACTTCATTGAGATCTTCCTCTTTCATTTTACAGCTGCATTTACATTGTGTTTATTGTTTAATTAAACCACTTTTAAATGTGTGAGCATTTAGGGGCACCTGAGTGGCTCAGTTGTTAAGCAGCTGCCTTTGGCTCAGGGTCCTGGAACCGAGTTCTGCATCGGGCTCCCTGCTTGGCAGGAAGCCTGCTTGCTTCTCCCTCTCCCACTTCCCCTGCTTATGTTCCTTCTCTCGCTGTGTCTGTCCCTGTAAAATAAATAAATAAAATCTTAAAAAAATATGTATGAGCATTTAGATTGTTTCCAGTATTTTGTAATTACAAACAATGTGTCAGTGAATAGCTGTGCTTATATGTATTTTGAATTTTTAGAGGCGTAGTTTCATGGTTTCCCTTTTTAGTGTGTCATGTAACAAGTTTTTGCATTTTTCTAGAATACATTTGCTGTAGCAAGGTTCTGGAATTGACATTACATAATTTTTGGTTGTTCCTCTAAATAATAACTATCTAATATGGATGGAGTTAATGTTCCAAGGGACAGCTGTAAGAATGTGACACTTGCTCAAAATATATTCTAAATACGATGTTCAAAAATGTTTTGATCAATAGGAACAAAAATAAAATGTATGTGGAGGTTCCCAAACTTAAGTCATCACCTAGCAAGTATTAAATTTCTCACTTACACATAGTTCTATCTGCTGATTTTCTTTGTGGTATACCAGTTGTTTTGCAAAACTGATATATATATATATTTTTTTTAATTAAAAAAAAAAAGTAACTTCCCTTCCACACACAGAAAACTTGATATAGTTTCACAAAGTTATTTATATTCAGAAATGGGGGCAGAGATACATTTCTCATTATCATCTGTCACTTTAGTTCACATGTACAAAAATTACACAAAGCATATTGGATCTCCTTTTACATTTTGCCAACCAAATTTATGTCCTGTCCATGTTTTGGTAAGTGGAGCCAGATTGTCATCTTTATTCCCAATTCCTGTTTTTTGAACAACAGCAATGCTCTACATCAGTATAGACCATAAACGTGTTTCTTCAAATGTAAAATAGAAGTAATTATATTCTGCACAGTAAGTAATAAAAGATTAATGAGGTAGTGCCCATAAAGTATTCATTTAAATAGCTCTGGGAAAAAAAAAAAATTAAACACACATGTTCATGATCCCTTAGAACAAAAAATTAGGGAGCTTTCCTTTGAATAAATTGAATCTATTTTATTATTATTATTATTACTATGTTTGTGGAGCAATATCTTGTTATCATTTTTCCACATTTAGTGCCTTCTTTTTATTATCTCCATAGGTTTTCCATCTTTTGCACTCAATACTATTTACTGCCTTTCTTCATTTCTTCTTGTCTTTGTCCTATTTTATCTTTCTCATAAACTATCTCTGCCCCAATAGGCAAGCAAAATATTTGTTTCCTTTAGTGAACAATTTATTTCTAATTTATATGTAATATTTTATGGTACAAAGGATCTTGCTTGGTGTTTCATGCTTTGAAATGTCCCATTTCTGATTATAATGTATAATATACAATAAGAATTTCTGAAGACTCATGAAATTTCAATATTCATTTATTTTAAATTAACCAACCAAATAACAGCATTGAAAATCTGCACATCTTTATAACCATTCACTATTAAACACATGCAATCTACTTAACATTATAAAAGCCAACTTCGTTTATTGTTGGAAAGGC
Source organism: Lontra canadensis (assembly GCF_010015895.1). NCBI lineage: Eukaryota > Metazoa > Chordata > Mammalia > Carnivora > Mustelidae > Lontra > Lontra canadensis. Next base: position 19,887,350 of record NW_022631005.1, read on the forward strand.
AGTATTTTGGATATGATAATCAAAGAGCACTCACAACATTTTGTCAGAAAGCATAATATTTTGTTCTGCAAACATCCACTATATTCTGCAGATGATTCGTCAGAAAATCTTGAAACACATTAAAAAATACTTTGCAAATGCTTTATAATTAGACATAAGTTGTTTCATTTATATATTTTTATGTAATACAAATTTTATATAAATTCATATATATGAATATATGTTTATATATGTATAAATATCTAGTGTGTGGGTACATATATATATATATATATTTTTTTTTTTTTTTTAAGAAGGTTGGACACTGACAATTTGTATGGTATTTTCAAGATTCCCCTTTCCCCAAGGGTTAATCAGGTCCAAGAAACTGAATCTTATTTCTGTTGCCAATTCATTAAAAATGGCCATACCTGTTGCCCAGGGCACTATTATTCCTTCAGACAGCCACAGTGGGGAAGAGATTTCTTTTCTTTTCTTACCTAATTAAAATAAAACAAATGAGCTATAATAGAAATCATAAAGTCACCATAGGATATTTCCTTGGGCTATCAGCTTTCCCAGATGGTCATTAATACCCAGATTATAACATGTAACAATTCTCATTACCTCTTGCTATGTACTGCATCTTGAAAACAGGCTTATTAAATATTTGGAAGCTGGCTAATATCATTGGAAAAATAATTATATACCATGTTGACTCTTAACCAGCTTAAAGATTGATTAGTTAGAATTGGAGAATACCCGGGACCAAAAAAAAAAAAAAAACCAGAAAAGCCTCATTATATGAGGGAACTGACACAATTTTGCCATGTTCTGGGAGGCATATTAGTAAAGTCAGTTGATTATTAATTTTCTGCTTCCAGTTACGCTTAGCTTGCATGTGTCTTTGGAGACACAGGGAAGGACCATAGCATTTGACCTTAAAAACTTGAGAACAGTTTGATGATATGTACAGTAGGGAGATGGGTGATGTAGCTGGATTGTGCAGCTAGATTGCCTCCTGAAGCTTTTATTTTCTCCCAACCTCCAGACAAATGAAGAATTGAAAGTCAAAGAATAACAATAAGTAAAAATTTTATTTAAAAATGTGAAGGTTTTGCTAAATACCCTGCATAGATAGTTGATGATTCAGAAACTGGTTATTAAGATATTTGAAGACACAATTTTATTTAAAAGTTAATAAAAGATTTACAAGAAGAGATTACTACAATAAAAATAGAGGAGGAAGGAATCTTCAAATCTATGATTATTTTTTGCATTTGCTTAGAGATATATATGCATGCCTGAAAAATTTGATACCATTCATCGTACCTAAATTGTTCCACCATTACCTATTTGCACTTGGAAACCATTCCCCACTATTGTGCTTATTAAACTGCCTTCAATATTTCATACACTAAATTCAGAAATTCAATTAGCAAACTGCATATTATATCAACATTTGATAATTGCACTTAAAGATACAGCATATTATGCAGATTTCCTCAAATATGCTATTGTTATTTTATTCACTCCCAGAAAGTTTCCATTCTTTTTGGCGTATTTTATTTTCCTTCTTTATGCAAAAGTGATGGTGTTGAATGCTAATCACTTGATTCTTGGTCAAATCCCAAGCAATTATTTTCAAGTCATTAGTTTAGCCTTTTGTGTCTCTGACATTTGAAAAACATTTTACTGGAATTCTTGATTTATCTTTTCTTAATAAATCAACTGCTGGTCTTTAATAGGTGCTTGTCCTAGAGAATATGGAGAGCAGAACAGATGTGTCTTTGCTGAATGGGCTAGTGGCAAGTTCTGGCAATTTTTAGGCTTGAGTATTTGCTGTAGGTAGCCTTGAAAATTAGCCATTTGGCTGGAGAATATGAGTGCTTGTGTAGTAGGTATGACTCACGTTTCTCCTTTTCTCATCCAGTATTGATATTTCTGGTGGGGAAAGTGGTTGGGAATTGATCAAGATTCCAGATGCCTTGGAATACAAAAGTCTTTTTGCTTCTCCTGGATGTGCTGTAACTAATTGTGACTCAGTGCTGTGGCTGCTTCAGTTTTTCACATCCCACGGGCTTCTGCCCACATGACTCTTTCCATAGTTATTGCTTAAAACCAGATCCCTAGGGATTCTGAGGATTAATTTCCAGGAAGAGCATGGATAATCCTTGCAAGCTGTAGAAAGAATGTTATTGTGTTAGTATTTCAGTAACCTCAAATCCATGAATGATAGAAATGTCTGAGAAAACATCTAGTATACTATTTTAGATGTTTTCTTCAAAGCCGAGGGAACAAGATGGATATTGAAGGACAGTGAAGCTCATTAGCCTCAGAGGAGCTAATTTTTACTCACTGTCTTTTTACCCAAGTGTGTCTGTGATCTAAAAGTAAAATTGTATATTATTATTAAACAAGCATTTAAACCTGTCATGTTTCCCATTTCTTAAAGTTACTATTGTTTCTACCTTAACACTGTGGAGTACCTTTGGCTTTCAAACTTTTTCATTCATTATTAATTTATATAACAAATTGTTCTAAACACTTTTTATATGCCAGGCACTACCTTAGGCATTGGAATACAGATATCAAGAATATAAGGTTCTTTTCTTGGTTTCAGTAAGCTCATAGGTTAGTGGGAGACAAATCTAGAGCTAGTTAAACCATCCATTGGAGCATTCAGAATTGGACTAGAGTGGGGAGGGTGATAGGTGATAAAGGAGAAAACTTTCTTTTAGAGGGGATAATGTGGTGAATTGAATTTCAAATGATAAGAGGAAGGACAATGGAGAAAGAACATTCCACCCAGAAGTTAGAGCATCTGGTAGCAAGATTTGAGATGCAAAATGTGTTTGCAGTGTAGCAAAATAATAGTGAAAGGATTGACAACAAAGATTCCAGATGAAGAGTTCCTGGGTCAGATTTTGGCTTACCATATACTGCACAGCCATAAACAGGTTGCTTCTTTTCTGTACTTTTGTTTCCTCATTGGTTACAATAAGAAAAATAAGTCCACTTTCCTCAGAAGTCTGTTGTAAAAATTAAATGAAATAATACAAGAAAATGCTTAGAATTGTGCATGATAAAATCAAGTAATTCCCAACTGCAACGATCCACGTTCCAATGGAAGGCTTTGGATTACCATTAACTCCAAAGGACATTTTCAAATGGGAAGAATGAAATGAACAAAGATAAATTTATGAGTTATAAATTTCAAAGGTAAAATTAAGGATGCAAGTGGGCATAGTTTAGTTTTTCCTTTCACACCTGACACTAAAATGTCTATAAGCTTTGGAGAGAATTTACAGTTGGACCATATTCTAGAAGGTTTAGCAAGTACAGAGAAATACAAGGGGCTCTTACAGAATAGAATCCCCCCTTGAGGCCTTGATGTTTGCGGAATTCAAAGAAGGGAAAAGCAGTGTTTCCTCAAAACTGTGACTCTGGGGCGCCTGGGTAGCACAGTCAGTTAAGCATCTGCCTTTGGCCTGGGTTGTAATCTCAGGGTTCTGGGATTGAGTTCCACTTGGGACTCTCTGCTGAGCGGGGAGTCTGCTTCTCTCTTCCCTTCTGCCTTCTGTTCTGCCTGCTTGTTGCGCATTTCTCTCTCTGTCAAATAGATAAATAAAAATCTTAAAAAACAAACAAACAAAACAAAACTGTGACTCTGATAGTCAAATGTCTTTGATGGAGTTGTTTGTGTCCAACTGAGAATAAGAGAACACATTCAGAATTAGATCTGAAGCAGATTGAGACCAAGGAAAAGCCCTCTCCTTCAAACATGGAGAGATAATTATGTAAGTCACTCCACCATCCTCACTTAATCTCCCAAAGATTAGATTCAACCCCTAAGAGAAGTAGTGCAAAAAATAAAAATAAGAGGGTTATATATAATCTTTAGGTGACTGAAATATAGGTATTAAATGACTGAGAAATCACTAAGTTGGACTAGGTTTACATGAAAGTGACTAAAATCAGGCATATATAGTTTGGAATCAGAAAATCAAACAGAGTTATAAGAAAATAAAGTTAATGGGGCTCCTGGGTGCCTCAGTGGGTTGGGCCTCTGCCTTTGGCTCAGGTCATGATCTCAGGGTCCTGGGATTGAGCCCCGCCATCAGGCTCTCTGCTCGGCAGGGAGCCTGCTTCCCCCTCTGTCTGCCTGCCTTTCTGCCTGCGTGAGATCTCTGTCTGTCAAAGAAATAAATAAAATCTTAAAAAAAAAAAAAAAAAGAAGTTAAAACTTTGCACAATGGCATTTGTGATTGTGAATGCCTATACCCCCTGCATGATAAGAGGCTTGAACTTCTTCCTAAGGGCAATTAGATGCCATTGAAAGATACTAAGCTGAGAGGTGGTTTGATTATATTTTTATCTTAGTCAAAAAGCACTAAGGGAGAAAATTAATTGTATTGGAGTGGGAGGAAAAGCAGCAGGGCATAGATAAGGGAACCAGTTAGAAGGATATTGCTGAAATTCAGGCAAAAAGAATTAAGTTCCCTAAAGGTTGTGGTGAGGTGAATGAATCTGAGAGATATTAAGAAGAAAGAATTCATAGGACTTAATGGCTTTATACATCGACGGTATTAGAGGAATGGAGGATACAGTCATTCATTCACTCATTTAATAATTATTGAGCATCTTCCATGTGCCAGATATTGTGTTAGGTTCATGGAATAGAGAAGTGAGCAAAAATGACCAGTCATGACTGTCAGTGAACTTACAGCATAAAAGAGAGATGCAGTTATTAATCAAACAATTATGCAAACAAATGTAAAATTACAGCTCTGATAAATGGTGGAACTCAGGGATTCATGATGTGATAAAAGATTTAAAAAAATAGATTTACAGGGAAGTAAAGGAACATTATCTGAAAGATAAACAACTGAGCTTAGAGTTGAAGGATTGGGGAGGATGATTAATTTAGTTTTGGGAGAGGAAAGATCTGTCTGACACTTCAAATATTTCTGATTATGACCATCAGTAGGAAATGTATTTTACCTAATGACCCAGCATCTGTACAATAGACATAAACATACAAGTGAACATGGGTGCGTGCCACACACACACACACACACACACACGCACACACAGAACGAATGAACGAAAGCTTTGGGAATCAAATTTACTCTAACTACCTGGATATACTCTGTCATTCTGTTAAGTCTATTTTATTATTTAATGTTCCAGGCAACCCATCACATTGATTTCATTATCTTCTTAGGAGTTAGAATCTACAGTTCACAAAATACTGACTTATTTACGATATATATTGAATGCACACTGTAATAATGTTTCTGTCACATTAAGCCAATGAAGTAAATACCACAACTAGCCCCATTTCATATATAAGGCAACTGCGGTTACTGGTCTCAAGAAGTACAGTTAAGAAATGGCAGAGCTTGTGTCATGAAGAAACCAGAGCCTGCATTCTAATCATTATACTATATTATCTTGTTTCTTATCTGGCTATCTAGATGGATGAGGATAAATCCTAATAAAGATAGGAAACCAGAAAGTAAAAGATTCTTTGAATATGATCTCCTATTACATATGGATCATATCTTTTTATATCCATAAATCAGACCACAGCATGGCCAAACTCACCAGTATGGCATGCCACTGACCATATCAAGGATTGTGAAATATTTCTAAAGGAATGGAAGAAAAAAATGGAACCAAAATTATTTGTTTTGCCAAATTAGGATTTGGCATAGAAATCCATAAGATTTCTAATCTTCTCTATATCCTTTTATAAAATGGTAGCAGAACATAGTCATTTATACACTGTGATGCAATGTACATCATGACTCAGTGTACACACGCACATATCCCCAAAGTTTCACAAAACAATATTTATTCTAATTGCGAGTGGTACATTATATTTTCTGTTTTCTTTAATTTTTCAAAATGCTGGCCAGCACCCACTAAAATTAGGTTTACCTGCTTGCATACATCTTCCAAGGATCTGCTACATTTTGGTGTCATTTCCTTGGGGAATAACTGTGTCTCCAGAAGTTCTCTATTAAAAATTCAATTATCTTGTGTGAGTAGTGACACTTTAATCCATTATCAGTTTTTGACAACTTAATGGGAATTAGATTATCAGATTCAATTCAGTGTAACAAACATTTATTGAAAATCACTAGGAATACTCTGTGCAAAGTTCAGATAACTATCTTTGGAAGCTGACTGCAAGAGCAGAAAAGGAATAGAACAAAAGTGGGTAACTTTGGATGGGGGGCAGGAAAAAGAGGATTCTGGAGCTGACAAGCTGATGTTGTAGAGTTGTCATGGGTGAGCCACTATAGGGCAGGGCCTGCAGCAGTCTGAGTCCCCATGGTTCCTAGGGAATTCGGAGGAATAATCGGTGGTAAAATAAGCTGTTATCAGAAGCAATGATACTCTAATAGCAAGTTTCTCATACATTCGCTGATAAAATGAACCAGTGCTTCTTGGATAAATGGCTGAATCCAGGACTAGAGCAATATTAGACTGGGGTATGTTGTGTGTCCAGAAAGTAAAAAAGTATTAAAACAAACAAATTATCTACTATGACACCAGAAGTATGTAAAAGGGACACAAGAGACAGCAGGAAGAGTTCCCATAGCCAAAGCTGGAGCAATTTGAGCAAGAAAATCAATGATGTAGTGTTGGATTATAACCCAAAGTATAAACTAAATATCTGTGGCTGCATACTGATAAATGATTAAATAAAAGAATGGGGGAGAAGAGACAAATCTCAAGTGCAGAAGAACTCCACATAGTTTATGTAGACACTTTACTAACGAAGTGGCACATAAACCCAAAGTCTTAAGTAACATCCTTCCAAAAAGCACAGTATGGAAAGGGGGAAGAAAAGAGTAATTTTGCAGTGGAAAAACCTGATAGACACTCCCTCAGCCAAGCCATGAGGGCTGACGTCAACAATGATGAGTCTTGTTGATAGTGGGTACCTTTGAAATGATGACAAAAATAGAGCTTTCTTTCTGTGGTCTTTTTCCCCAACACCTCTGATCTCAATCTAATCATGAGGAAAAATATTATTAAAAAAATTAGGGACAATTTTTAAAGTGCCTGACCAGTATTCCTCAAAACCACCAAAGTCATTACAAACAAGACAAATCTGAGAAACTGTTAGAGCCATGAGGAGCCTAAGGAATGTGGTATTCTGTTGTCAGGACATGAGGACTGAATGGAATGTGGTATTCTGAATGAGAGTCTGGGACAGAAAAGGACATCAGGTAAAAACTAAGTAAACTTGAATAATGTATGAAATTTGGTTAATAATAATGCATTGAATTTGCTTTATTGGTTGCCTCATATGTACCATAAGTAATATAAGATGTTAACAACAGCAAAAACTGAGTGTTAGATCTGTGGAAATCCTCAGAACTAACTTCACAACTTTTCTGTAAGTCGACTTTAAAATTAAAAGTTTATTTAAAAAAAAAGTTGGCATCACAAATGGTAAAACTTTGGCATCACAGCCTCTGACAAAACAAATTCCCTTCCTTATACCTCAGCCTCCAGCTGGCTTTACCTATGTTCAAAAGTAGATTTTCTACTTTTTTCTACTTGAGTGCTAAATCGCCAAATTAATTCAAGTTTAAAAAGCTGGCAGCAAAACCATTAGCAGTGGAGGTAAGTGACTGAAATGATGCATTTTCAACATCATCAGAGCCCCCTGGCACACAACTCTTTATATAAAACACATAAAGTGTTATGAGACAGTAAATTGAATATGATGTAATGCCAAATGATCGATTCAACGTGCCTTGTCAACAGAAAAATAGCAACTCCCTGCAGAAAATCAACCAAGTAATTGCTGTGTATGACACAGATAGTGTTCTCCTTGGAGCAGCTGCTAATGCCTCAGGAGAAGGAAAGAGGGCAGGTGGCGATAATGTCACTGCCTCTTTTTAAGTCATTGTTTCATTTTCCCTTTAGCTTTTTTTTTTTTTTTTCCTCCTCTTTTGCTTGTTGTCACTAGTTGGTCTCTGTGGAGAGAGTTAAGCGGATTTGTGAGGTTACTCTGCACAGCCAAAGTTGAATAGCTTCCAGATTGTTAATACTCCACAGTACTCCATCCTATTGTGATGAGCTACTTTCCTTTAGGCCCTCTGCCCAACTGCTTTTCCCCTTGTAGATAGACGCTTACTGTTCCTTGGAGTTCCTTATGTGTCCAGAACTATGCTAATGCATTATGGACATTAACTTGTAAATCCCTCAAAATAGCCTTATGACTGGGGGATTTAGTTACAGGTGAGAAAACTGGAGCTGAAGAAGCTTAAGTAATTTGCTCAAGTTCAGAGACTTGCAAGTGGCTGAGCCAAGATTTGAACCCAAGCATTCTGGACTTTAGTGTCTGCACATTTTTCCAGTATACCAGCCAGCCTGTACCACATGGCCTGTGCATGAAAGGTGGTCATCTGTGGGCTTGTCTGCTTCCCTTACTAGAGTGAAAGCTCTATAAGGAAATGGATTATTTTGTTTTTAGCTGTCCCTTTTATATCAATCCCTAGGAATAATAAAAACACTTTATAATTATTTATTAAAGAAAATACAGTGTGTCAAAATATTGTTTCTTTTTTAAAATGTGTATTATATACATAAGCTACATTGACTAAAAAAAGAGGTGAGGTCTTGCTAATGTTTTTGTGCCTTTTTCCTCTTCTTTATTATTCCTGACATCAAAGGGAAAAGTAACCAAGAAAACTTTGCAAGCAGAGATGTTCAGAGAAGGAAATGGGCAGTGACAAGTGTTCCTTTTTAGTTGCACAAAATCAGGTTTTGAAATAACATTTCCTTGAGTAAAGGTTTTTGGGAAGGATGCCCTACACTGAATTATTTGCATAGCCAGCAGGGTAGTGTGATTATCTGGAGTAGAAAATCGCTTCGTAAAGTGGCCCAGTGCCTCCATGAGAGGGAAACGTGATTAGTTATGACACTGAGGCCTGAGGAAAAATGTCCTGTCTACCTGGGACTGGTAAGCATCCACATGTTCACATGTTCAGGGACTTGCTAATCGTTTGTAGTGCACTGAATAATTCTCTGAAGGAAGGAGATTGCATATATTTGAAGACATAAAGATGCCAGAGGACCAATGAAACATATGCCTCAGCATCTTTAAGTGGGAACAGCAACATTGCTCTGAGACTTTCCCATCAGCTCATGCATTTTGTAATATGGACTGAGAGGAGAGTTTCTAAACCTTCTAGGCATTCCTTAACACTCATAAATAAAAGGGGAATCTTTATTAAGTAACTTTGACAGTAGATCCTGCAAGGGAACTGCCAGGAAGATGTCAAACCTGGAAATCAATCTAGGAAGAAATGGTGGCAGAGTGATTTTTTAATTCTTGCCAACAGGATCTTTAACAGAAGGTGAGTAAGGGGTGACAGAACAGAATAAGGAAAAGTACAGGGAGAATTAGAGGGAAGAAGGAAGAATGAATAAGAGAGAAGAGGGTATATGAGGAAAAGAGAAAAAGGAAGGTGTATTCATTTCTAGGCCTGCTGTAACAAGTTACGAAAACTGGATGGCTTAAAACAACAGAAGTTTACTGACTCACAGTTTTAGAGTCTAGAAGTCCCAAATCAAGATGTCATCAGGGTTGTGCTCTCTCTGAAACCTGTAGTGGAGAATCTTTCCTTGATTCTTCCAATTTTCAGTGTTTGCAGGCAATCCTTGGTTTTGATGGCTTGTATATACATCATTCCAACCTCTGCCTCCCTTGTCACATGGTTGTGTTCTTCCTGAATCTCTTCTGATTGTTTCCCCTCTGAATTTGTGTCTAAATTACCCATTTAAATAAAGACACTGGTCATGTTGGATTAGGGGCCCACCCTACTCTGCTATGATCTCATTTTAACTAATTGCAGCAACACTATTTCCAAATAAAATCCCAATCTGAGATACTGGGAGTTAGGATTTCATCATATCTTTAGGGGGGAAATAATTCAATACAAAACAGAAGGTTTTGCCAATTGAAAATTAATTTCAAAATGTGGTTTGGAAAGAATAAGATGTATTAACAAAAGCCATAAAATCTGAAAATAATTATCTACCATTTCTACCTTTTGGATATGTATGTGCCTTAACTGACTTCAGAGATAAGCCCATTTCTTAAGCTTGAAAATGGAGGTCTGTATTGGGTGGGTGGCATAGAGCTGTATGAAAAATGCTGACGTGGTGGGATACCAATTTTGCATACACTCAAGATGAGAGAGAAAATGTGAATAGAGATCACTGATTTGGAAACAATTGATGAACCATAAAGTTCAAAAGAGTCATTAGAATAGAAGCTTCATAATATAGGGAGTGTTAGTTTTGTTTTTATTTAGTATGTACCCCTAGTTCCTAGAACAATGCCCAGCAGAGTCATCTCTGCATAAATTTATGTTGTATGAATAAATGGAGGAATTGATGGGAGCTAGTGTTGGGTGGTGGAAATATTAGAGGCTATTAAATCAGAGATGCTGGTTTCAAACTCCAGCTCTACAATCCCACAATTGTGGGATAACAGCAATATCACCTGTCATTCTCAGATGCCCTATTCTCAAATATAATAACAATTATTAAATTTTTTATGAATATTAAATGCCAAAGGATATAAAACTCCTCCTACCATTCCTAAAGCATTTTATTTACTTCATGACTTTTTCAATGATACGCTGTGAGTTCAGAATGGCACACAGTTTAGGCACTTTGCAAGAATATGTAAAGAAAATGATACAGAATTCTTCAATTCATTAAGGGCTTTCATTATAGCTAGCAAGGCATACAAAAGATAGGTACCTTAAATGATTGAAATAATAAAATGATTAAAAGGAATAATTTTGCCGTAGTGACCATCAATAACAGCTATAGTATGTCAAAGAAATAAGATATATGTAGGAAAAGCCATCTACTCATCTCCCTATCTCAAATATACACTTTTATTTATTTATTTTAAGATTTTACTTATTTATTTGAGAGAGATAGCATGAGAGGGGAGAGGTCAGAGGGAGAAGCAGACTCCCTGCTGAGTAGGGATCCCAGTGTGGGACTCAATCCCAGGACTTCAAGATCATGACCTGAGCCAAAGGCAGTTGCTTAACCAACTGAGCCACACAGGCGCCCTCACACTTTTCTTTCACAACAAGACAGATTTCTAAGTATCCTACTAACTAAATGTCCTGGTGTAACTTAAAATCACTAGTATTTTAAATTATTTTTTCTCAAACATTTCTGTTCTGAATTATCCACATTGTTTTGTTTTTGTTTTTGATTTTGATTTTTTTTTAAGATTTTATTTATTTATTTGAGAGAGAGAGAGAAAGAAAGAGAGAGAGAGAGAGCATGAGAGGAGAGAGGTCAGCGGGAGAAGCAGACTCCCTGCTAAGCAAGGACCCTGATGTGGTACTCAATCCCACGACTCCAGGATCATGACCTGGGCCGAAGGCAGTTGCTTAACCAAGTGAGCCACCCAGGCACCAAACGTTAACTCTTTTTTTTTTTTTTTTTAAGATTTATTTATTTGAGAGAGATAGAAAGAAAAAAAGTGGGGAGAGGGACAGAGGAAAAGAATCTTCAATCTTCACCCGTTGAGGGTGAAGCCCTATGTGAGGAATGGTCTCACAACCCATGAGATGATGACCTGAGCCAAAACCAAGAGTCAGTCACTTAACTGACTGAGCCATCAGGCATCCCAATGTTAACTCTTTATAAAATGCTGAAGTCAGTGCTTTGTTACTTGATTTATTTGATAGCAAGGGACTGAAAATCTTTCCAAAAAAACCCTCAAATATTGGGGATGGTAAGGATAGTGGGAAGATATACACACCCAGATAGCCAAGAAGGTCTCAACATTACAGCTTCAGAAGGAGCACATCACAAGGGAGTACAGTGGAGACTGCCTTCAGGAAGAAGGGGGACCATAAGAAACATGCCTTATGGAGAGTTCCCCTAGGAGGACACTCAGAATCAGAGACTATGACAGGGACGTAGGGGGAAATGATCTCCAATCCTTTCAATGTTTTGTGTTGAACCTGCACTGCTCTGATACATTGTTCTTTTTCAGTCTCCCCTTTTTTCCTGATACTCGACTACCATCTGCCTTTTTCACCTTCTAATTGGTGATTCCTTTTGTATTGCCTATCTTACTCTGAATTTTTATAATTTCTGCTTCCTATTTAGGTTATCATGATAGCTCTTAGTCTTTCTAGCAGAACGTGCTGTTGTTTTATTTTCTCAGGTTATCTCTAGTCTCAAGTTCCTGAGAAGAGTTTCTAGAAAGGTCTGGGGGTATGGCAAGAACTGTGATTGGCTTTTCTGGTCAAGCCCCTTGGTACCCTCCTGAGGAATTTTAGGGACTATACATCGCCACTCTGTTGAGAGACCACCAGAAGCTTAAGTGGAAAAATTAGACTGAGCAAGAGAAGGCTGATATTGAAATAGTGGTCCAAGACCTTATCAATCAATACTCACTTAGTCAAGGCACCCATCTTTTATTGACCTTAGTTTCCTGTTCTATAAAATGGAAATAAGTCTATCTGAAGAACAAATTAGTTAATATAGGCAAAAAGACATTGAAAAGTCTAAATTCACATAAGCTATTTTTATTATTATTATAGTATATAGTAATAAGAAACCATTGAACTAAAGCACTTTAAAAAAGAAATCAAATCAGGGAGGTAGGAAGGGCATTTAAAAATTTTAATAATCTGTAACATTTCCTCTGTACTTTTTATTGTATATAAAATACCTATATTACATGTGATTTAATATGTGAGTATTCTAACAGTCTAGCATTAACTAGTCTGAATTCTGATTGGGGGTGGAGAAACCATAAATCAATGATGAAATCAGTATTCCTTGATACCCTCCTGCCATCAGCTGTCACTTTCCTTGGGCTAGTAAGCAAAGAACCATTTGCAAAGCTTCCAAACCTTAGTACCCCATGTTGCAATTTGAGCCTATTTCCTTTTATTTTATCCATCATAAAAAGGAACAACAGCTGGACACATCCATTTGCATAATAATCGCTCCTGCTTGGAGACTGTTAGAAGGTCAGGTCTCCACTCTTGCTAACACATCTCAGGGAGAACCTCTCCATTTTTCTTTTGTTCTTCCCATAGCAATAAGATCTTCTTGCCCAGAGGTGTATTTCCTTTAAGCTTTTGGGTGCCTGACTATATAAAACTGCTTTTCTAAATATCTTACATTTCCTCAGCTAGGGAACATATTTTTTAAAACAAACACTCTCTACCCCATACCCCCCAACCACTGCCACTTTTACTAATAAATAACCTTCCTAGGATTCTAGAGTGGTTTGGGTATGTTTCTGTTTAATCACTGCTGTAACTTCTATAACATATCAAATTCAGCTGAGATTGAATCCTTGGATAAAAAGGGAATTTGAGAATTAATTTATATTGGTTACACCGTGAGACATTTTGGAATCTCAGTAATAAGTAATGTACACAAATTTCCAACTTTATAGAGTAAGCCCAATAGAATCAGGGGAAGAAAGCCATTTCCCTGTAATGAAAACAAGATCCAGTACAGGGTAGAATCCTTTTTCACTTCTTTGGGAGGCCCTTCAAGGTTCTCGAGTTGTAGTTATCTCATGAGGAGCTAGGCTAGATAAAATGCAGATATTACTTTAAAGAATTTATCATAGACTATTAAACTTTAGAATTGATGAAATACAATTCCTTTCATATTAGAAAAGTGCATAAATTTCCAACATAAAAATCTTTCTATACAAGAATGATTTAAGGGGATAAGAGTATGGATAAGATAATTTTTCATAGATTTTAAATCAAATTGGAACTGATAGAAAATACTGATCAAAGAATTTAAAACAAAATCAATTAGTCAGGCTTTCATTTTGGCCCAATGAAGTAAGTGGCATTGGACTAAACTTCTTACTTAAACAAAAAACAAAACTATGACACTTGGGGAAATATGCGAAATAGTTTTCAGGTATCAGACAATAAGCAGAGCAAGATTGTGATCTCTTAAAAAGGGGAAACTCATGAGATGAGACTCATGGTCTCCCTGCCTCTCTGCATGAAGATAATTTCTTGAATGTAATGTTGATGGCTAGAACACAGGAACATCATGCTAGATCGACTGAATTGAAGACTTCAAGGTTTAAGGATGTGGAAGTAGCTGGAATCTGGTGGACAGGGTACTAGAAGGCAATGGATTGCATGGGGAAGTGTATGTAGAGCTGTATGAGAAGGATCCCTATGAATTCTTCATTAAAAGTAAAACCAAACATGAAAAAGGTGAGGTTATGCAAGTTTTGCCAAAAATTGGCTGTGATAGAGCAGAAAACAAGCACAGACACACTAGACATTGAGTAGTGCTGTGAGATGGTAGAATTCTAGTTCAGAATTCAGAGTAAATAAATCATTTTAACACCCTAAACATGCAATTAAGACAACAGAAAAAACATTCTTAAGAGTAATGACCAGGTTTTAGGGAAGGTTTTACTTTATACCTGACCTAAGATAAACTCATCAAAATCCATACAGGATACAGAGTTTAGAGTGTGAGTCTTGCCAAGAGAGAGAACATTAGGAACACCTTGGTTTTTCCAAAGATGTTAGAAAAACAAAAACAAAAACAAAGCTAGAAATCATACACTGTCATTCTTTGACCAGAGTGGGTTAAATTAGAATTCAGTAACAAACAACAAACATAAAATCCCCATATTTCAGACTTAAATTATACTCTACTAAATAACCCATGTATCACAAAAGAAAGTTCAAGCAAAAAAAGTGTATTTTTAAATAAAAGATATTGAAAATGCAACATATTTCATCTTTTGTATGGGATACTTCTAGAGGAGTCTATGGATGGAAATAGTGGAATTTTCCATTTTAACAAGCTAAAAACATGTTGTAAATTATAAACTGGAAAAACTTAAAAATTGTAAACTAGAACACTGAGAAATTTATCCATGGCAACAATTGACTTCTCAAAATCATTGATAAAATTGATATTCTTCATCATCATAAGTATAAAAATCCTCAATAAAATTTTAGCACACCAATATTTTAAAAAATGATAATGTATTATTATTACCAAGAAAAGGAAGGAATGCAAAGAAAGCAAACTTGGTTTCAATATTCAAAAATCAATGCAATTCCCCAGAATAAGGGGAAAAAATAGTGTGATCAACTCAATGAATATAGAGAAAGGATTTGACAAAACTCAATCCTCTCAATGACAAAAGCTCTCTGCAAACTAGGAATAGTATGTAATTTTCTTAATCTGATAAGGGATATATATGAAAATCCTACTGCTAACATTACACACACTGGTTAATATTGAATGCTTTCTCCCTAAGATTTGGAAGAAGTCAAGGATGCCCGTTCTCTACCTCTTTTATTCAAAGTAGTGTACTTGGTTATAGGTAGCAGAGTAAGGTGACAATAAGAAGTTAAAAGATATACAAAATGGAGAAAAAAGAAATTTGCAATTTATAGAAGGTGTGATTATATAGGAAGTCCTATGC
Organism: Lontra canadensis; assembly: GCF_010015895.1. Classification (NCBI taxonomy): domain Eukaryota; kingdom Metazoa; phylum Chordata; class Mammalia; order Carnivora; family Mustelidae; genus Lontra; species Lontra canadensis. The sequence goes on from NW_022631005.1 coordinate 19,902,846, forward strand.
AATTTAGAAAAAAAACCTATAATAATTAAGTCAGTTTAACAGTTTTTGTTTACAATAACATACAAAATAAATGCTTGGGAATGAATTAGTGAAAATTTACCAAGACATCTTCACTGAAAACTACAAAACGTTGCTAAGAAAAATGAAATATTTAACTAAATGGTGAGTTATACCATATTCATGAACTGGAAGACTTAGTATTGTTAAAATGTCTATTCCCTTATTTCTCTTCACATTGATCTGTAGATATAACACAATGGTCAGTTAAAATCTTAGAAAATATTTTATACAAACTGGAATTGCTCTTCAAATGTACTTGAAAATGCAGGCAACTTGGGGCACCTGGGTGGCTCAGAGGGTTAAGCCTCTGCCTTCGGCTCGGGTCATGATCTCAGGGTCCTGGGATAGAGCCCCGCATCAGGCTCTCTGCTCAGCAGGGAGCCTCTTCTCCCTCTCTCTCTCTGCCTGCCTCTCTGCCTACTTGTGATCTATCTCTGTCAAATAAATAAATAAAATATTAAAAAAAAAAGAAAGAAAGAAAATGCAGGCAACTAGAATAGCCAAATCAGTTTTGGAAAAATAAACAAACAAACAAAAACTATTTGAAGGACTTATACTTCCTGATTTCAAGAAATTTTAAAAAGCTTTTCTTATTGGGGTGCCTGGGTGGCTCAGTGGGTTAAAGCCTCTGCCTTTGGCTCAGGTCATGATCTCAGGGTTCTGAGATCAAGCCCCACATCGGGCTCTCTGCTCAGCGGGGAGCCTGCTTCCCTTCCTCTCTCTCTCTGCCTGCCTCTCTGCCTACTTGTGATCTCTGTCAAATAAATAAAATCTTTAAAAAAAAAAAAGCTTTTCTTATTAAACTGTATGGTATTTGGGTAAGGATAAACACAAAAATTATTAGAACAAAATAGAATCCATAAGTAGACACACACATATATGTTCATTTTTTTCTACAAGAATACCAAGATAATCCAATGGATAGTTTTCTTTTTTTTTTTTTCCCTGCAGATGATATTGGAAAAAATGGACTTCTAAAAGGAAAAATAATCAGTCCTGAATTCTACCTTTCACCAGTGAGAAAATTAATTTGTAATTAACAATGACTAAGTATAAAAGCAAAAACTATAAAAACAAGTAAGAAAAAAAATATGACCTCATATTTAAAAACTTGCACCTGAATGTTTATAGCATCTTTACTTATAAAGGCCAAAATACTTGACACAACCCAAATGCCCATCAGAGGTGAATGGACAGATAATTGTTTATTTTAGAGTGGAATGCTATACAGCAATGCAAATAATAAAACAAAGTGGATTAGTCTCAAAATCTCCATGAAAAAATATTTTATACACAAATATATACAGTATAATTCTATTTAGGTGAATGTCAAGAATTTCAGCGTGATAGAAATCACATCTGCATTTTATGGGAAGAAGTTGGGAGATGGATTGACTGCAAAGGGACACAGAAACACTTTCTGGGTGATTAAATATTTATCTTGATTATTAAATGGTGGTTATGATGTGGAAAACAAAGGCAAAAGAAAAAGTTATATTTCCTTACTGCCTAGAGCCCATTGATAAGTCCCTGAAACAGGTAGAGTAACCTTCCTCTGGGAACTCATTTCCCTTGATATTGATACTTTGCTACAAGCAGAAGGCAATCTTAACATTATCCTTATTCCCCAGGATCCTGTAAATCTTTTTTTAATATATAAAAATTTCTTTGAAAACTTCCTTTATCTATACTTCCCAAGATACATGTTAGCAATTATTCTCCAAGCATATGACCCTCTGATATGCATCTAAACAGTTACATGATTGAGTTTTAACTAGACAGTAAAAATGACATTTTCCTAACAATAGCTAGCCCCTTCAAGGTCCTGGAAAGCTTGCTTCCAAAATTACTTAGAGATTTACACTATCCCTAACCCCTCCAACCCCTCTTATAATCAGTCACCTGTCACAACCCCAGTGCAGCCCTTTCTGCCCACAGGTCTTATCCCTGTGCTTTATTTTAATAAAACCACTTTTTGCAATGAACATGTCTCAAGAATTCTATCTTGGTCATTGGCTCCGAACCCCAACATTTTCTACACCAGTTATACGGGCGTAAACATCTATTGAAACATCAAACTGTTCACTTCAAATGTGTGTGTTTTATTGTATGTAAATTATACCTAATATAGCTAACTTTTAAAAATGTTCTGACACTTGAGGAAGGTATTAACTTCTCTGTCTTAAATTAGTTATTTTAAAATAATTTTTAAATAAGTGGTGGTAAAAAAAAATAAGTGGTGGTAATCTTTTTTTCCTTCTACAGAACATATCTTCTATTTTATATTGACAAGGAACGAGAACATGTTAGAATATAATGCTGTATTACCTTATAAGTTGTTTCCTAGGATTTTGTTCTTCTCATGGTGACGTATAGCTTTATTTTAACTTCTTCTTGGCATTAAAAATATATGCAGTTGCACAGTTCTATCTGCTTCATTTCTTTTTACATACCTTCCACTTTTGCCCTATAAACTGATTAATAGTCCTTGGGTATCATGCATTCACCACTATTATCCACATTATTTGGTAATGAAGTACATAGATAGGTTTGTTTGGGATCATTGTGACACATTTTATTTCTTAAGTGGGGTTAGCCTGTTTTGAATTTTTTTTAAACTTCATTTTCTTTTTTTCTCACCCATATTTAAAATATGTTCTATAGGTCCACAGCCTTCTGGTACTGATTTCCATTTATAGACAATGTGTGACATAATGTGGTCACACAAAATTTGGTGTGGATATTGAAACTCTTGTGTTCAAATAGTCACCAAGAGGGTATGAAAAGGTTTATAATTCATATAATTAGGTTTTCTGTAGGGAAAGCAGGACAGGCTTCTCAGGCAGGTTTGAAATAGCCTGAGTGATCAGGAAAGGAGAATGGCTTGGGGTTTTATGGTGGTTAGGGGGTGAGAATTGGGTAAGTGTTCTGCCACAAGCTGGGGCATGTGTGGTTTGAACTTTCCACTGGCACCAAAGGAAAGTGCACCCAGGCTTTGTTACCACCTTACCCAGATGTGGAGCTGAAAGGGAAGAGAGACGGGTGGGGCTTGAAATCTGTTGGCTGTTAACATTAAAAAATGGAGTCATATTTATTTTTTTATTACAGGAAGGAAAAAGGAAATAAAAATCAGATATCCTGGAAGTCAAAGCATATAATATTTAAAGTACCTTAAGTCAAGTAGATAGAACTTAAAAGGTTAATTTTTGTTTGTTTGTTCGTTTTTGTTTTTATTTAAGTAAGATCATCTCAGAGAAGATAGGATTTTTATTTCCTGAGTACAAATTTGCCTTATCTCTAAACACGGAATATAGTCTTGACCATTAACAAGATAGCTTGAATCACCAACAGAGCATGGACAGGATTGTTTGAATGATTTGGATGATCTTCTAGCCCCAAATAGTCCTTATTCTATATAGGAGTCTAGCTGTATAATTTCTAGTCTTTTCCAGTTTTCTTTGGGTGTTAGAATGTAAGCATGCTTGTTTAGTTTCTTGTCACAAGTTGGATCTTGTCAGGAAGAGGAATTTTGAATAACAAGTACATAGACAACGCTTTCCCTGAAGTCAATTTCTAATGTCCCCCCCCAGGGATGCATAAACTATTTTCCGTTTAGTGAACCAGCTATGACAAGAACTTTCAGGTAGTTGTTTGGTTTTGTTACTATAAACAAATATGATTGGTTAGTTACTATAATTGGCACTGCTAGTTTTACATAGGAGGGAGTTGTCCATTGAGAAAAAATCCCCAGCTATAAATTATTTGTTGGTCAGAGATCCAAGTTGTATTTGACATTTGCAAACCTTGAAATAAAAATGACAAATACTCAGGTGGCAAACAATTCATGTGACTTGGAAGGGGAAAACAGAAGAAGCCAGAGTATTTGACAAATCATTGATCTTTCTTAAACCTAACTAGCTGGTCAGATATTTTTTGTTTTTATCTCTTTAAGGTAGACTTTTTGAAAAGTGTTTACTTGTCCTTATAAGTCATTTAATAACAAGTTCAATATGGGAGAATAAATTACATTTCAATGTCTAGTATGTAAATTTTAAGGACTGGAGAACTGGATGTTACAGATTTAACTTGAAAAAGTATGTTTGCCTGAAGTATTAACCTTCAGGATGGTGAACATTTACGATAATATGGAACTGCATTTGAACTGTTTATGACCAATATATTCAGGATTTAAACTAACAATATCTGTGTCTCATAATATTTTCATTTGTTATCTCAACAAATATTTATTGATAACTTATCATGTGCTAGACATTGTGTTAAATACTTTGCACATGATTGCAAAAGAAAAATAAATCCATACTCTCAAAAGGAAATTTCTAGAGAAATGGTGGAGATAGACAAATAAACAGGCAATTGCAACTTAGGGAGATAAGCTTGATAATTACTATAAATTCTTATGCTACGAATGCCTATAGAAGAACCCATTAACTTAGTCCTCAGAAGTTAGGGAAATGTGAATTGGAAATTCACAGGGAAAGTGAATTGGAATTTTAGAAGCTACACTTTGGTAGAATTGAGTGGGGAAATTCCAGAAGAAGACTGAATATATTGAAGACAAAAGAAACCCTGGCACATGTGAAGAACTGTAGTTGAATGTGAGAGAAGCAGTCCTCAAAATGATACTGAAGGAGTATTCAGAGGACAGAAGACAAAGGCTTAGGAATGATTAAGGACTTTTTCTTAAAGAAATATTTGGGAGTCAATGGAGGGTTTTAAATAGGATTGTAATTTAATCAAATTCATATTTTAGAATGCTCATTTTCTACTTAAGTTTAGAGAATGGATTGGAGGGGGATAAGACTAGAATTTCCATGAATATGGAATCCAAGCTTCAAATCATCCTTTCTTTGTCATTGCCTTAGAGTTCCTGTTTAATAAGGGATGCAAAATCTACACTCTAAAGTAAGCACTTTTACTGTAAAACAGATTGCATTTAAGTAGGTGGTGAAACTCCACTACTAATTACTGTTGGCCAAATGTCCTGCAATCAATATAAAATGTTGCTTGAAAACATAACCAAATACCTTCTGGAGTCTTTATCAAGTAAACACATTTGGTGTATATAAGAGTGAATGGAAAACAAGCTTTTTAAAAAAGTAGATTTTCAAGCTTCAGATTTTTATTTTAAAGCAGTTTTTAATATTTTATAATCTGAGTATATACTATTCTTATTTTAAAACCAGTAAAGATATCTTATAGCTTAGGACTTTCTTTCAGGTCACTGAAATGTCATATCTTTTTTTATTAATTTGATTTGGAGTAGAGAGCACTTTTCAATTTGGGTCCAAATCCACTGGGTTTTTTTGGTCATTATGTCAACATTTATATAAATACTACATATGTTATACCTCAAACATCTTAAATACATAAACTTGAAACGTTAAGAAGCTTATAGTTGCATTCATATATTTAATCTTTAAAATCCATTTTTTTATATTTATTTGATGATAATGTAGATATATTTTATTTACATATGTGAGAAACATGAATGAAGGCATATAATATAGGAGGTGAAACTAAGCAACTCAATAACGAAGTATTTTATAGGTCTTTATAACTGATGTTAAATGTACTTGAACTAGAACTTGTAACCATAGTTTTAAACTTCAGAATCGACTGAAATATAAATAAACTACCATACAAATATTTTAGAGGAATTTGTTATTTTGGGGGATTTGCTATTAACATTTTAAAAGAGATGAGTTTAGTAGGTATCTATTTTATGAGAAACAGGAAATCTGAAAAGTTACATATTTAATCAAAATTGTTTTGCACAAAATAATGTAAATATTCCAAAAGCTGATTCTGTCATCTTAAGAAAATCAAATACTATGCAAATTCATATATGTTCTCATCCTTTGGAACTAGTAACTCACAGTATTTTTAAATGACATACACTACTGGCTACCTGGAGTTTAAGGGCTCCTGTTTGTGATGGAAGAAAGCACAAAGAAATGAGTGGCTTAGATAGGATTGTAAAGCAGAGGCATTTACTTCACACAAAAGACAAACATTGTTACATATATCACAGGGGGCTTATTTTTATTTAAGAAAGTTATTTAGATTTCTAATCTATGGGAAAGAATGTAGAAACTGAATAAATGAAAGCCATATTTTATCTTTTCTGCACTTATACAACACAACCAAAATCTCCTAATTTAGACTTTGGGGGTTTTATTATACCTTTTTGCCACAGTTTAATTATCTCAAATATGTGTTCTTCTAGATTCAATCATTATTTCATTTAGCAAGTATTTATTGAGTGATACTATGTGCCACACACTGTTACAGGCACTTGGAATATAATAGTAACCACCATGATCTATTATGTTTACTTTTCCACAAGTTATCTTTGGTGACGTAAATTGCAGACATATCTGCAAGTAAGAAAGACCTCTTTTTTTAACTTTTTTTTTCTTTTTTTACCTTTTTATTTGGGAAAATTTCAAACACATGGAGGTAGGGAGAATAGTAGAATGAACTCATGTACTCATCACTCATTTCAACAATCATTAACATATAACCAGATTTATTCAATACTTAGCCCTCTTGTCTTCCCATCACAACCTGAATTATTTTTGTAACTTTTGATTGAAACATGATAAGCATACAAACAAGTGTACAGAGTATCAACAAATTTTCACAAGCTGAACACATATATAGAATAAGTACCTAGATCAAGAAATAGAACCTTATCAATCCTCAGAAAAACGCTAATTTCCCGCACCTTAGAATGCTGTTCATCTAATAACATAGATGAATTTTGCCTATTATTGTACTTTTTACAGTTTATAGAAAGTACACATTTATGGAATCACATACCACATACTCTTTAGTATCTGCATTCTTTTTTATTCAGTGTTATGCTATTTAATAATCATATCAATATGTAGATCATACATATGTACATATCATATGTATATCATATGAATGCTATATTTTTTTCTTTCCAGTCTATATTTGAGTATTTGAATTATTCGAATAGCTTCAGCTTAGGGCTAAGAACAATAACATTTCTATGAACACTTAATCCATACTTTTTTTTTTTTTTTTTTTTAAAGATTTTATTTATTTATTTGACAGACAGAGATCACAAGCAGGCAGAGAGGCAGGCAGAGAGAGAGGAGGAAGCAGGCTCCCCGCTGAGCAGAGAGCCCGACGCGGGGCTCGATCCCAGGACCCTGAGATCATGACCTGAGCCGAAGGCAGAGGCTTAACCCACTGAGCCACCCAGGCGCCCCTAATCCATACTTTTTAATGAGAAAACTTATGTCAGGCATATATCTAAGAATGCCATTCCTGGGTGAGAGTATGTGTACGCTCAGATTTAGCAGATTCTGCCAAACTTGTCCAAAGTGGTTTGCAGCTTACTCTCCCACCAGCAGAGTGTTCTTTCCCTTTGTTCCACATCCTCATCAAGATCTGTGTGTTTCAATCTAGCTATTCTAGTAGGTTAGTGCTGTATCTCCTATGGTATTAATTTGCATTCTCTATCAACTAGTGAAATCAATTATCCTTTGTCTCCTCTCCCCCCACTTGCCTTCCTTCTTCTTTGTTGTCTTTGTTGTTGTCATTTATATATCCTTTTTTCAAGTCTTTTAACTACTTTTCTTTCTTAATGTTTATAGTTTTTAAAATAATCTATATGCATTCTACTTTCCTTTCCTGATGTGGGTTGCCTTTCAACTCTCTTATTAGTGTTCTGATTAAAAACATTTCTAGATTTTAATAAAAGGTAGCTTTTTTTAAAATGAATGGCACCTTAAATTTTTTTATTAAGAAATATTTAACTATATCAAGACTACAAAGCTATCCTTCTGTGTCTGTGTCTGAAAACGGTATTGTTTGCCTAATACATTTAGATCTACAGTGCATTTGAATCTACTATCCACAGTGTCTGGTTCCTTTTAGAAACTTGATTAATGTTTGACTCTATTAAAAGCAGCCTGGCTTTTACAATAAAAATACCCCCATATAAAAATAAATTTATTTCCAGTAACTTAACAAATGAGATGTTGAGATGTTAGAAAATAGCTAATTCGTGGTGGTAAATAGGGCATGCACATTTGTTTTTATTCCCTATTGACATCTTACTGAAACAAATTGTCAGGGGCCAAAACAGCAATAGTTCCACAGCACCACATACAATGTAATGAGAATTACTAATAAATTTCTGTAGAAATGGCAATTGGGTAGTCGTGGATGGCAGATAAGACAAATTGCAATTTAGGTAGGATGTATATGGGGAGGTGGGCATTCTTTGCCAGGCCATAGAACACCATAAACTAAGAGACAACAAAATTAGCAGACAGTGTGAGTGAGAATTTACCCCCCTCCCAAAAAAAATTAGTGGGGAAGACAACTGTAATAGCCTCAATAAGCTTGTCTCACCCATACATTGAAAGTACAGGTAGTCAGTATTTGTTCCCTGGCAAACACTCCATGTAAGACAATTGGAATGTTTTTCTCTAATGACTTTTAGCCTGAAAAAATATGGTTCCTTTTGGAGGAGTTAATCCAACTAGATAAAGTCTATTTTATTTTGGAAATACATGTTCTCATCATGTAGAATAAAAAGACATATAAATTAAAAATATAAAAGGAAGAGGTACAGTAAAAAAAATGGAAAGGAAGAAATTAGCAAAGAAATATTAAAAACAAAACAAAACAAACTTTTCTAGAACTGAAGAAGCACATGACTTTTTCTTCAGATTGAAAAGTCTCACTGAATGCCCATTTAGTACAATGAAGAAAACAACCACAAATAAACATATATAATCTTGAATTTCACCAAGGCATCAGTAAAGAGATTACAATACTTCCAGCATGGGACAGGAAACAATCAAGAAGCAAAGAAAGGAAAAAAAAAAACTCTGCCATTAAACTGTTCATCTGCAGCAGGGGATACCATACACAATGGACAATGGAGTTTTTAGTGTTTTGAGGGGTAATAATGGTCTGTGTAAAGTTCTGTACTTAATCAAGTGGAAGAACAGAAGAACAACATATTTAGTCATTCAGAAATTTAGTTAGTCTACCTTCTGTTAACTGTTTATAAGTTGCTAGAGATACTTCTAGCAAAAGGAGAGAATAAACCAAGAAAATGAAAGACAGGCACTGTAGGAAAAAAATTGGTCTAGTAAAGGAGGGCAATGAAGGAAAGGTCTGGGAGCATCTGCTTTGAGATGGATGTTTCTTGAATAAAAAAAGGAAAGAAAAGCTTAATCTGATAATAATGGAGGATAAATGTGCCAGTGACTCCCCAAAATGAGAAAGTGATTAAAACAGTTAAGAAATCTTTTTCTCAATATCTTGAAAACAAATTTGTGACATGATTTTAGACAGTTGATTATCTAAAGGTAGATGGGCATTTGAATTTGAAACTGGGAACGCTTTTTAGGGTACCCCAGGGATATGGCTATTGATTATCTATATTTAAAATAATTAAACTGGGAAGTGAACAGAGGGATTGAATGGCAGCATAAGTGAAGGTAAATCTTTTTTTTTCATATCATGAGCGTGATGAATATGATTTAAAATTATAAATCAAGAAATAGAAGTGAAAGCATGTGACTTTGAATTATGGGGATACTTGCCAGAGAACTAAAAATAAATAGGCATTTTAAAAAAAAAACGTTGCCTTTAAGCTCTAAGTCTAGAAAGGGGCGAGATGGGAAAATCTTACCTTTATGAATAATATCTCCAGTTTTATTTGATTTTTTACCATGTGGCTGTATTATCGTCTCAAAAATAAAAATAAATCTTAGTGATGTATAAGATGTGCTGAAATAAACAATTGTGAAAGTGTGCCAAGATTCTTTACGTTTAAAGGGCGGTTGACAGAAGCAGACCATTATGGAAGAGTAAAGGGAGATTAAATGGCTACAGAAAAGACCACATGCAAAAGTCCAGCTTAGCATGAAGGCAAAGTTCTTTGCTCTTACCATGAAATGACCTAGGTTAACCTAAAATAATGGAGAGAAATGAGTGATTTTGAACAGGAGAGTTGCATGATCTATTATGATGATGGTATTGATAAGAATACTTCTATTAACAGATATCTGTAAGTGTTAACTGAGATGGTCATGTGCAAGAGGTCTTTAATAGTAATATGTTTTCTAGATGAATAGCACTGACCTACATGTTGAGTTCACACCACCTTTTTCTTAAAAGGATCACAGAGCTGTAGGACCCTATCTGGAATAATCTTTGGTCCAAATCTTTGGACTGGGAAGCATGTCTGGGTATGCTGGGTGTTTATGAATGTTTATATTTGTGTATTCATGATAGTCATGGTTGCCATGGGGAGGAGTGGTAGAAAAAGGAATTTTACTTTATCTTTTAGTCTATTGTTATGTCTCATGTACACATCAGCAGAGCTCTGAAGTTATTTTTATACACACAGAAGGTTGAAGTCTACTGTATCAAAGTACCATCTAAGGTTCTGATGGGAAAATAGTATGGCACCATCCCTTCCCTGTGCATTAACACCAGTAGCTTGACAACATTATCAGAACCTTCTGTCCTCTCTGGTGTCCTCAAAAGTTCATGAAAATAAATGTAGTGTTGTTTTCTTCTGAAAACACATTCTATCCCTATTTCTGAGATTCTTTTTTTTTTTTAAGATTTTATATATTTATTTGACAGAGAGAGAGAGAGAGAGAGCGTGGGAAGCATGGGCAGGGAGAGCTGCAGGCAGAGGAAGAGGGAGAAGTGGGCTCCCTGCTGAGCAGAGAGCCCCACGTGGGACTTGATCCCCGGACCTTGGGATTATGACCTGAGCCAAATTCAGACACTTAACCAACTGAGACATTCAGGCACCCCTGTTTCTGAGATTTCTGTCAGGTTATCTGGTTTATGAGGAAAAATGTAGTCTGCTTATGAAAATGCTCATAGACTGTTTAGTTCAAAATATGGCATTTTCTTTAAGGAAGAAGAAACACAGAGTTTCTGGTAGTTTATAATTCATGCTTACAGTATCTTTATTTAACTTTGGTCTGTCTCTTTCCTCTGGTTACTCTGGTGATTTTCCCACAGAAATCTTATGAGATAAATGGTCATATACTAGTATAAAAGGAAGTAACTAAAGACTTTTTAGTTAGGAAACTTGTTTAATTCCAACAGTTGATCATTGCTATTGTTTTTCCTCAGGTCCTATGAGTACTTACAATGCAAGGCTATTAGGTAATATCCTATCTGAATTTTTTTTTCTTTTTCTTTACTGGAAAAAGAATTTATCAAGATTAGGAAGCTAAGATGAAAATGTGCTGGGCTGCTTCAAGAACTTCTTAGGTGGTGAAGTGTTTACCAAATTATTATTACTATTTAGAGGATCAAGGATCCTCTGAATTACAGCAAAGGGATTTGTTTGAAGGTCATTTCTTATAAGTAAACTTACAGGTTTGTACACTGGCTGTTTATTATTTCTTTCATTTCAAAATCCTTAGAAATAAAATCATTCTGATTTAAACTAAATCAAAATGTTTTTGTACCATTAGAGAAATTCTCAAAATTATAGTTCTAAGGTACCCAAAGATAAACTCTTTAACATCTTTTACAATAAAACCCTTCTTACTCAATAAATGAATCACTTTACACTTCAACTCTTTTCATAAATGATACAAAATTTAAAGACCAATCATAATGTAGTAGATATCCCTGTTAGCAAGGCCTATATCATAAATGTTTACCACTTCCAACCCTTACCCATTTTATAAGATTATAATATATATGAAAATATTTCTTATTTAAAAAAGATTTATTTGACAGAGAGAGAGAGAGAGAGAGAGATCATAAACAGGCAGAGAGAGAGGTGGGAAAGCAGGCTCCCAAATGAGCATAGAGCCCAATGTAGGACTCAATCCTAAGACCTTGAGATTATGACCTGAGCTGAAGGCAGAGGCTTAACCCAATGAGCCACCCAGTCACCCCTATATTAAAATATTCCTTAGAAAACATTTGTTAAATGCCAACTCAGGCTTCTGGTTGAATTTTGTATCAAATATTACTACTTTATATGTAAATACAATGCATATGCTTATATACATGAATATCAGTTCAGGTTCTGAAGAACCCTGACTAGCACAGTTGAATATACTTGTAATTGAGTTGTGGTTAGAAAGAAAGGAAAAAACCTGAGGCTTAAGAAAGTTTGAAGAGCTATGATCGACACCAATCTTGACCTTCTTCCATTTATGATACGGTGCCCTTAAGATAGCTGTAAATATTTGCCATCATCATCTTTTCAATTAGTGTATTTTTTTTGTACTTCATCCTAGAGCTACAATTTCTAAGCATCTGACACATAAAGCGAAATAAAACCTACTAAATCTGTCACTAGGAGAAATATTTAATATGACTACTAAAGAAATTTTGAAACTATAATTACAAACCTCCCTCAAAAGAATGCCCTAGGACAGATGGCTTTACATATCAATTCTACCAAACTGTGAAGTAAGAAAATCCATCAATCTTACACAAGTACTTTCAAAGAATAGGAAAAAAAAAAATGAATCTACTTTGTATTAGTTATCTATTGCTATATAAAACATCCCAAAACACTGTAGCTTAGAACAACAGACATTAATCATTTCACAGTTTCTGTGAGTCAGGAATCTATATAGGGCTTAGCTGGTACCTCTGCTCAGTGTCTGTTCCAAGGTTGTAATCAAGGTGGAGTTGCACTGAGGGAGAAGACTGCAAGAAGAGTAGTTAGCTGGGTGAAATCAGGGCACAAGCTCTAGCATTTTAACTTGGAGATGCTTATTGAATATCCAGATGGAGATACCAGCTAGCCAGTTAGAATATGAGTTGAAGTTCAAGGAAGAGATCTGAGCTGAAGATATAAATGCATCAGATCGGATGAAACCACCTGGAAATGAGTGTCACCTGAAAAGATACTAAGGCTGATCACTGGGGCACTCCACATGAAGATCTTAGGTAGATGAGGGAAACCTGAGTGGAGACTGCACAGGGCAACTAGAGAGTTAGAGGGAAAACAGCAAACAGAGGCTTGGAGGCCTGAGCAGGGACTGACTTACAGTACTAAAGAGTGCTAAAAGATAAGAAAGATGAGGTATTATAGATCCCACCTATCATGTGATGAATCTATTTTATATCAGCTCAAAATTTAACAGAAACACTGCTTTAAAAAGTAACAAAACTAGAAGGGTCTAAAACCATCAAATAAGTTGAATAAGTAGTTCACAATTTCCCCAATCCTCTACTATTAAAATATCCATCAGGCTAAGGAAATTGTATGAAATCTTCAAAAAACAGACAATCCTACTCTATATTAGAATGCTCCTCAGATCACTTTATAATGCTAATATAAATCTGATTCAAAGCCAGACAAGGACAAGTAACCAAAATTATGTACCACTTTCAAGCATAAATATAGATGCAATAAACCTTAATAAAATAGAGGGAAATTCAATTCAGCAATGTATTAAAAATCCAAGAAGTATTTATTTCAACCTGCAAGGATGATTTAATTTTGAAAATGTATTAAAGCAATTCATCATATTACCAAATTAAAGAGGAAAACAAACACATGGGAGAAAAAACTTTTGATAAAATTCAGTATTAACAAATGTAGTACTATAACAGAATTTCTTTGAATTAATAATAGATATCCAATCAAATTGGTCAAATATATTGTACTTGATGGTGAAGCATTAGACAAATTCCCTTAAATTCAGGGACAATAAAAAAAAATCTGTTTCTTAATTACTACTCATCATTTTACTGGAGAATTGAGTAAATGAAGTGAAATAAGAAAAAGAAAGAAAATATGCAAGGTTTAAAAAGTATGTGGTAATTGTTATTATTTATAAGTAATAAAATTGTATATAAAATCAAAGAATCTGGAAACTGGCAAATGATAAAATATATCATAGAATTAGAAGTATGTATTAATATTCATAGAAGAGTAAGGACTAAGAATATTCAAGGCAGAGAAAAAATAAGAACAAAGATTTTCTTTACAGTATATAAAGATTTAATTAACACAAAAATAATTAAAACATCATGATAGTTGCAGATCTAGATAAACAGACTGAAGGAAAGCAGTAGAGAACCTATATATAAGTTCCCATGTATATATAGGATCCAGATAATTAGGAAAGAACCATATCACATTACAGGAGAATATGGGACACTCAAAAAACAGTATTGTGACAATTTGATCCTTATATGGAAATAAAATTGATGCCTACTTCACTCTGTATATTATAACCAAACCTTTTATACTCTTAAACAAATATATCAAAATATTGTTGTGAATCTAGCAATAGGATAGGATTTATTAAGACCCAATAAGTGCAAACTATAAATATGTGCAAATAAGCTAGATTGTCCTTTGAAAACTATAGTCAAAATATTATAAACACTGTAGAAATAAAGTGACAGACTTGCCAAGATACACACACAAGCAATAAAAGATTTTTAATTAGAATATAAAAAGAACTCCTAAAACTTAATAAGGACAAATCAACACAATTGCAAAAGGGAACAAGGTTTTGAACAATCAATTTACATAAGAATCCAAAAGGCAAATATACATATTATAAGATGCTCAGCACTACTGTTGATCAGTGAAATGTAAATTACGCAAAAATATATAATTCCTCACTTTTCAGACTCGGAAAAAAATGTTTTGAAAATCTGTAATGCTAGTTGCTGGCAAGGATGCAGTAAAATGAGCATTTTTACAGGTTGCTTATGAGGTTGTAAATTGTAGCTGCCAAAAGATTCAATTTGGCAAAATAACAAACTTGATGATGCTCATATATCATATTTTAATATCCATCAACTTTGCTTCTACTCATAGTACTCTTAACAAACTCTTTCAGAAGTTCATCTGGAAATAAATATAAGTAATTAGAGGGAAAATATATTAATTTCCCTCAGTATGGAGACAGATAAATTAACTCTAGTGTATTACTGCAATAAAATTCTACATAGTAATTAAAATGAATTATCTCAGATATAAAGTTAAAATACGTAAGATAATGTATGAAAAAGTAGTTGCAAATATATATTTAATACTATTACATAGATTTTGTAAGTTTTCAAAACACAAAATACTTATATGTGTGTTGCTTTTTTGGTAAAAGTATAAAATTCTGAATGTAGTAGAACAGTTCATCTAGAAGGAATAACATATAGAAAGGCTATGATAAACAAAAGATATGTTCTGCTAGCTGCAACAAGATCCCTTTAGGGCATAAACATACAAGCTTAATGCGCACTGGATGAAATGATGTTGATAGTGTAGGGTTTTGGGGACTAGTTAAAGAATTTTGAACAAATGGAAACTAAAGTGTATTCACACTTCATGTTGTTCAATCATCACCACTGTCTGTCATTATTCATCTTCCAAAACTCAAATTCTGTACCCTTTAAATATCAACTCACCATCTCCCCCTACCCACCTCTGGTAGCCACTCTTCTACTTTTGGTCTCTAGGAATTTGACAATTCTAGATAGTGATGATTAGTGATGCTGAATATATATATATATATATATATATATATATATATATATATATAATCTCCAGAAGTTGAATTACTGGATGAAATGGTGATTCTATGTTAAGTTTTTTGAGGAACCCCCATGTTGTTTTCCAGAATGATTATAACTTTTTAGATTCTACCGTTAATCAATGCACAGGGTTCCAATTTCTTTACATCCTGACCAGCCTTTTTTTTTTTTTTTTTTCTTCATAGTAAGCCAATCCAGTGGGGGTGAGGTTTCACTGTGGTTTTTATTTGCATTTTTCTAATGATTAGTGATGCTGAGCATCTTTTCATATGTTTAGAGTAAGAGAAAAGGGAGGCTAAGAAGAGAAAAAAAAATAATGAGGCTTCTCTACCCAATCTATGTGGTCAGAGCCTCATGGAAAAGGACCATTCTTCCCATTTCTGAGAGAAGATGGCCAATGAGGACCAACAGGAAGCAGCAGGCTGTTGGTCTGGTGTTGGGTATTACAGCTCAGTAAGACAGTCATCTCCTAGAGAAGCATTAACTGAGAACACATGGAGATGGTGCCTGCTCAGTGGGCATGGGGTCACCCAGTTCAGGCTGGCAGAAGATCCCCATGCCAGATGGATATGGTTTGTTTGAGACCACATGTGAAAACCTTCTGGGGATAACCAGCAGTAACAGTGGAGATCCATAAAAGACGAGATTAAACAAATGCAGATTGAAGCATGGAGGCTATTTCAGATTTAGCACTGAATTCATGTTTTATCATAGGAATGATTCTGCATGTGTACTGCACAACATGTAGAATAATACTTAAAAGAAAAGAGATAAAACGCAGGGCACAAGGATTGTTTCCCTAAAATGCATTAACCTCAACATTTGACCTTATGGAAAGCATTTGATCTTTTAACGTCTTAATTTCTTTTCACAGAACATTTGGGGAGTAAGATGGATCACATCTTTTTACAGGGCTGTTATAAAGCTACATAAAGATAGTAAGTGGGAAAATCTTTGCAACAGTAGAAAGCATGTCAGATATGATCATGCCAAAGGTGACAACTAAAAGGAGACATGACAAACTCTAGTTCACTCTCCAAGAATGCTGTATTGTTTGCTCAAGGAGGTTGGAGAGCGATATGACTGCTCTAAGTCTAGTGCCAGTCAGGAGCAGACGAAGAATGACTTCCTGCTCTCTAAATGGTATTTGTACTGTGTGTGTGTGTGTGTGTGTGTGTGTGTGTGTGTGTGTGTTTTGTTTTGTTTTGTCAGGGAGTAAAATCTAGAATTTATAGGCTAAGAGAAACTGAGATTTCTATTTCATTTTTTTAAAGATTTTATTTGTTTATTTGACAGAGAGAGAGAGAGATTACAAGTAGGCACAGCAGCTGGCAGAAAGAGAGGGGGAAGCAGGCTCCCCGCTGAGCAGAGAGCCCGATGCGGGGCTCAATCCCAGGACCCTGAGATCATGACTTGAGCTGAAGGCAGAGGCTTAACCCACTGAACCACCCCAGCACCCCAAGGTTTCTATTTCTTAATGTGAATTACTATCTCAACTATACATGAAACATTGTAGTTGGACCAAGCAACACTTCACCAGGACATTCAAAAAGATTTTGGGAAGTCCTACTACTATTTATTTCAAAGTTTTAGGTTTCCAAATGAGTAATGAATTAGAATTTCGTATTCTGCACATCACATCAACCACAACATCTCCAATATGTATACAAGTGAAAATTAGGTAATCAGCAATATGTGGAAATAAAACTGACATACTCCGAGGAAGCAAAAGGATACAAGTCTGTCATCTAGTGTTCTAAAACTGACAGGTCTCTGACAATTGATGGCAGTGAAAAAAGACCTGCTGCTTTGTGCACAAGATTAGTCAATGCCATGATTCTTTTAGAATCAAAGAAATGTCAGATATTATTAGTATTAACAGAAAGCTTAACTATGTGGTAGAACAAAATGCCCCAGCACCATTCTTCTTGATTCATATTGTTCGAAGGTCCAGTTTCTTGGCCTCAGTTGATGATGGATTCTACTATATAAAAGGACTGTTGATCTCTGGTTCTTATCAGAGGAAATGCAGTGGGTGGAAATATAAATTGTGAGCAATTTACATTGGTTTATGCTCTGTTGCTCATTTGAAAAAAAAATTAAATACATTGCTTATATTATCTATTATTATGGTCATCAACCAAATGGTTACAATTTATCAGAAATATAGCAGGCAATAAGGATTTAAAAGTCTTCTTTTTCATCATCTGTGAGATTCTGTGTTTGGCCAAATATTGAATGTATAGGAAGAATGATGCTAGGGAATAGGTTGGTGGGGAAGTTGTCAAGAAATTCAACAATTTGATTCAACAAATACTTCTGTGCCCCGTGTGTACCAGGCAGTACTATAGGTGCTGGGGATATCAACTAACAAAATCCAAAGAGTTCACCTTTGTAATTCCTATGTTGTAGCTGGGAGACACAAATAAGAAAAAAACAACCAAATAAATAAGCAAAGAAAATAAGATGAGAATATGGGGCACCAAAATTGCAACTGTGGGAGTAAATTGGCTATTTTAAATAAAGCATTCAAAGTAGTGACCACAAGGATGGTGACATTTGTGTGAACTCCTAAAAGAGGTAGGGAAATTAGCCACTTTGGTTATATGGGCTAGGAGCTTTCTTGGCAGATGGAATAACCAGTGCAAAAGCCTTCAGAAAGGACTGTGCCCATTATAGTCTAGAAACAGCAAAGGCTAGAGTGCTGGAGCAGGGTGGGTGAGGAGGAGCAGGAGGAAGAAGAAAATAGGGAGAAGAATGAGGATCACAGAAGGACGCTTAGGCCTTTGGAAGGTTTTGGTTTCATCCTAACACTGGAACTGTAGAAGGCTCTAGCAGATTTCTGCCTTGTGTGTTAAGAATTATTTTTGCAGGATACACTCTGGGGCAAGGAGAGCAGCAGGAAGACAAGGTAGGAGACTTTTGCAGAAGTTATAGTAACTCATACCAGAAAAGCAGGGAAATTGAGAATGGCACACTTTCTGAGGTTTACTAGTTGGGCCCAGGAAAACGGTACATGGAACCTTACTGCAGTAAAATAAAATTCAAGATAAAAAAAAGATTAAAAAAAAATGGTAACATATTTTGGAATAGAAGCCTTGGGGAGACATTTTTTACTTTTGTCTCCTTTTCATATTGTTTTCTGTTCTCACATTGGGATCTATTTTTTTCCACTTGAAAATCATTACTAATTTGGAGGAAAGATGCCAAATCATCCATAAACTTTCAATAGATGCCCTTGCATTCATGGAGCATTGCCCCTGTTGCCCTGGAGCTAACTGCAGGATGCATAATGCATGATCACTCCAAGCCTTACATAAATACACATAAAACTTTAGCAGTTAAGAGGATGGAGCTATTAAAGAAAACAATGTGGGTGTAAAACAGTTTTGCAGAGATTAAAAAATTTTAAGCCAGGAGCTTTTTTTCTGAAAGAACAGATTGGATTTCTGATTAGAGATTGGAGGGAATGATAATTGAAATACTCATTTCAATACCAATAGAGTAACATGTGTGAATCTGTCCAACTCATATTTGGTTTGGCTAGAAAGAGAAACAAATAGTGATGGCATATTTCCTTTAAGTGCATAACTATTTTTATCTACTTTGTAACCACATTCTTCTTAAATGTTTTTTTAAACAATTACAGTTTACACCTTCCATTTATTATTTTTTTCCATAATTTTACTTTGAGGCTCATGGAGATATGACTTAACTGATGAGAGAATGCATGTAAAAAAGACAAGGAAACATTTTGTCTAATGACACGCTGATTTCTTCATCTACTGCGGCAACCATTGCTTTTACTTCACTGATTGTCTTGTTATTATTACAGAAAATGGCAGACAGGCACAAACTTTTGATTATTCAACGTGCTTCATCTGAGATCAAAAACCTCTGGGTTGCATGTTCACTTTTCAAAATAGTCTGCTTCAAGTAGAGGATTTTTGAGCACTTTTTATGATGGATGATCTCTGCCCTGCTCCCTGGTATATTTTTTACATTCCTGTTTTTTCACTTTGATTAAGCTGAAGTAAAGAGCACATTGCATTTTTGAAATGTCAGAGTTCAGCTTTCATTCCATTCTCTTGGAATTATTGAAAATTGCTGTATATCTTTCCCACCAATGAGATGAAACCTAACTTGGGAGACCTGCCCACCATGCCTGGACACAGAAAAGCAAATTGGACAGTACTGAGAGAGGAGAAGAGGAAGATTCTCTCACACATACTTTGTGACTTTTAAGTTTATTAAAGGTTGTTTGAAGTTGCAATATTCATTTTCACTTCAGGTACACTCTCGCTAACATGGTAGTGCTTCCCTGGTAGTAGAGGCAGTTTTACAGAGTATTCCCAATTCTTTCCTCCCATCCATTATTGCATTGCTGTCATTTATTTCCCTTATCCCTGAGCTATCATCATCTCATATGTTGTTGCTGTTACTATTTTAAAGAAACTGCTGCTTTAAATTAGCTCAATGAGGAATAAGAAAAAATAAAATATTATATCTTCATTTATTACTTTTCTAAAACTTTCTCTTTTTTTTTCTTTAAACGTAGATCTAACCAGTAACATTTTCTGACCTATAAAATGTTTCTTCTCTCAGAAAAACTTCTTTTAACATTCTTGCAAATCACATCTACTGGTAACAAATGTCCTTAATACAGGATTAAATATGTCTTCTTTATTTCTGAAGGATAGTTGTGCTGGATATGTAATTCTAGTTTGTTTGTTTTTAATTTTTCAGAACTTTAAATATCTTACCCCAGTCTCCTCTTGCTTACATGTTGTCTGAGGAAAGGGCTGATATGACTATTACTTTTGTTTCTCTATAGGTGAGGTGCCTCCCCGCCCCACCACCCACTTCCCAAAGCTGGCTTCTTTTCAAGGCTTTTCTTTGTCTTTGGTTTTCTGGAGTTTAAATATAATATGCATAGGTATAATTTTAAAAAAAATATCCAGAACATAATTCTTAGAGTATCTTGGAGATGTGGTTTTCTGTCTGTCAGTAATTTTGGAAAACACTCAGCAATTTGTATTTGATATTTCTTATGTTTTTTTTCTCTTTCTCTTCCTTCTAGTATTTCCTTTGCATGTGTATGGTATACCTTTTATAAGTGTCCCACAATTCTTGGATAGTCCAGTGTTCTGTTTTGGGGTTTTTTTCCTTATTTTTTTTTTTCCTATTTATTTTTCTCTTTGCTTTTCCACTTGGAAGTTTCTATTAACCTCTTTCCTTGGAAAGAAAAGTCTACTGATAAGCCCTCATTCCTATCATCTTGTTTTTAATTTCTAGGGTTTCTTTTTGATTCTTCTTAGAGTTTCCATCACTTTGCTTACATTACACATCTGTTTTGCATGCTGTCTACTTTTTCTGGGAGAGCCCTCAGAGTTTAATCATAATTAACAAAGAATTCCAAGTTTGATAATTCTAAATTTTCAGCCATATCTGAATCTGGACCTAATGCTTGCATTATCTCTTCAGACTGCATTTACAATGGTGAAATCTAAGTGTGTAAGTCTTTGGTACCATGTTTTCTTTTCTTAAGGACTGGCCTTATTAATGAGAGCATGAAACTCTAGGGATATTAAAAAATAGTTATGTTTTTTCACTGTATTCCTGCCAGAAGCAGAATGGGATTTTGACTTTTTTTCTCCCATCTTCACACTGAGAACCTTGTGAAGCTCTTAGACGTAAAATTAAAAAAAAAAAAAGTGGAGTGCCCCAAGAAGGCCCCCCAATTTTAACTCTCAAGCTAGTCCACTCTGATCTTCTAGTCAGTATTGTTACAGCTTATGTGTCCCTATTGGTACTGGTTCCAGCTGCAGGAATCTCTTCCTGGGATCCTACTCTTAGTAAGCTGTGATGCTCTGTGTCCTCCTGTCTCTTCTCTTAAGGGGGCAGCAGTGTGTCCTCTAACCACAGTTCTTCAACGAATTTGAGAAAAGTTGTTGATTTTTAGTTTGTTCAGGATTTTTCTTGTTTTTCTTTTTTTTTTTTTAAAGATTTTTATTTATTGATTTGACAGACAGAAATCACAAGTAGGCAGAGAGGCGGGCAGAGAGAGAGAGGAGGAAGCAGGCTCCCTGCTTGAGCAGAGAGCCTGATGCAGGGCTCAATCCCGGGACTCTGAGATCATGACCTGAGCTGAAGGCAGAGGCTTTAACCCACTGAGCCACCCAGGCGGCCCCAGGTTTTTTCTTATTGTGAACATGAGAGTGACGGCTTTCAAGTTCTTTATATGTAAGATTGGAAACTGCAAGTCCTCACTCTCTAACTTTTGAAAATCAGTGGATCATAACAATAGCTTATTCCATCACTGAGAGGCAAACATGCAAAAACTGACCCTATGGAAAAGTTCTGACTTAAAATGAGTTCTACTTCTGGCACTTACTGTTACTCACTTATTCATCTGAATGCTTATATTACCTATCTCAAAGAGTTGTATAAAGACACTCTATAAGGAATATATACATACATTACTTCATATATAGTATTTGTTCAAACAAATGTTAGTGTCTTCCTTGATTTTCTATGAAGAATAACTTGAAGGTTATTCACAGCTGGTAGGCAGATAAGAAAACAAATCCTGGTTCTTTTTCTTCTCTCACTCAATTCTCATTTGTTTCTTTTCTCAGGCACTGCTGCTGTCATTCCATTGTAGAATAACAGTATACTCCATAGCATGCCACAAATCTGAAAACTTTGTAAGATTCTTCTTCCTGGAATTTATATTCTTATTTCCCAAGTTCTTGTTTTGAGTTCATTATATGAGAGTAAATGTCTCTATATTCTGCTACTTTGCCCACATCCTCTCCTCATGGAGTTGTTGGGATTCTTCCTTAATTAGTATAAGAAATAAGTGAACTCTCTATGGCCAACTGACAGTGTTAGGTTGGAGTTGTTCTTGGGGACACTTGCAAAAAAATTCTCCAAGTGTTAATGACTGTGCTGTGACAGGCTTCAACAGCTATTACAAGGGACTCAGAATTTCAAGATGAGTGTAACTGCAGAAGAACTCCATGTCATTAGGGATTGAGTGATAATTACCATCATTATCACAACATGGAATGATTTTTAGGTAATGTGAAAATTGTCCCTGAAAGCCATGAGCTTTGTGAATCAATTCCTATATATATTTAAGTATAAAATGAGCATATACAGGTGAAAAAATCTATTAGCTGAAGAGCTTTAAGCCATAAAATATTAAATTAAAGCAATATAATATTAATGCAGAAACAAAACAATTATTCTATGAAAATGGAGACAGTTTTGTCTAGAATCATCTGTGACTACAAAGGCATGATAAGTTTTAAGTTTCTTTCTTCTTCGTTTTATTCTTTTGTTTTGTTTTGTTTTTGTTTTTTTTTAATGAGACAGTTCTCACTTTTATTAGAAAGGATATACAGAGAACATAACAACAGGGGAAGAGAGATTAAAAGGATGCCCTGAAGAGACTTCCTGGCTCCAGTGTTGATGACTTGTCTATGGCATTCTGGGTCTGCACGGTTTGGTTTGGTTTGGTTTTCTTCTTCTATTTTTTTAAATTTCTTTTCAGTGTTCCAAAATTTATTGTTTATGCACCACATCCAATGCTCTATGCAATACGTGCCCTTCATAATACCCACCAACAGGCTCACCCAACCCCCCACCCCCATCCATTCCAAAACCTTCAGTTTGTTCCTCAGAGTCCACAGTCTCTCATGGTTTGTCTCTTCCTCCGATTTCCCCCATCTCACTTCTCCTCTCCATCTCCCAATGTCCTCCGTGTTATTCCTTATGCTCCACAA